>NW_027512831.1:0-348591 GCF_048772815.1 Callospermophilus lateralis
GGTCCATTATTATGGATACATTTATCTTATTCTCCTTACACTATTCTTACTAGGTATCCTGAGGCTTTAGGATAATTAATACTCAAAGGAATTAAAGCAGCAAAGGGAGTGTTTGGAATTTCTTCCAATAAAATTTTTACTCCATATACTCTGAATCAAATTGATGAGTTAGCTAATGAGTTAAATACTTGGGCAATAATCATGGTCCAATCTAATGTTTCATTTGATAACCACTTACCATCTAACCCTTTATTTTCTTTTTGGTCATCGCATCCTGTAATTTTTCCAAAATTGAGAAGAAAAACACTTATCATGAATGCTTCAAATATATTCACTGATGTATCAAATAATGGTACAGCAGCAATAGTTATACCTGATAAAACTTATAAATTTTTAGTACCCAAACAATCAGCTCAAAAGGTAGAGCTTAATGCAGTATTACAAGCTTTTGAGATATTTAAATATTCTGTATTTAATTTATTTTCCGATAGTCAGTATATAGTTAATGCTATAGTATCCCTTAAAGTTGCTGGTAAGATTTCTCCTTTCTCTACTGTTTTCTCTTTACTTTCCAATATAAAAAGTCTAATCTGGGACAGAAAAGATCTATTCTTTATAAGACATATCAGGGCACATCCAAAAAGAAGATGATTTGACTCAAGGCCTTATCAGCTGATATCCAAAATTCCAGTTTGACTATCCTTACATCTGAGATAGAACCAGGATGCTTTTTTCATTATCTATTTTATTATTGCCCTTTCCCACATTCTATTTTGTTTTTTGAGCTCATACAGACCTAGTTTAATGTTTTGCTGATCAGTTCTATTTTTTGACAAAAGAGTTTTTGAACATTGCAATGGAGATTTCACGTGTAAAAAGTTATAAGGCCTTTACTATTAGGTTATGTGTTGTATGTATTATATTATGTGTGCACACTTGTGTTTTGTGTTATATGTTTGAATGTTCGTATGTCCATATATGATATATGATGAGCGCTCATAAAAAAAATGGATCCAAATATTTTTTTATTCACATTATTTAAATGGTTTAATTTAAATTGGGTAAAGAGCTGTTGAGGTTTGTTTTAAAATTTGAAAAAAAGGAGGTTAACAGATCTGTTTCCTTTCTTTCACCTTTCCTTTTCATTATATTTAATAATTATCTTCAAGACAATGTAAATAGTTAAGAAAATTGTTTTCTTTCAGTGCCTTCTGGAATGTTACATAATTTTTCTTTAGCCATTATTGCCAGAATTCCTATCTTCATCCCAGTGCTGGTGAAATCAAAGATAAAACCAATCTACAGCTTCTGCAATAGCCATCACTGAAATGCTTGCAGAACTTGCCTAGACACATTGAGAACTCTTCTGTATGCATTGTAAACTACCTGTTTGTGCAGCGACTTGTGGTAGTGTTCGGGTATATTTGCTGATGATGTCATCGGTGGTACAATTTTTCCAAAAGGAGCTGTCAATTGGCTTGGTGTATCTTCCTCTCTTCTGTGTGTCATTATCGTCCAGCTAATGTTTGGGGGCCATTAGAGGTGAGGCAAAGAACCTCACCACCCCCCGGTGGTACAAAGACCTCTCCACAGGTGTTGCTGTAAACTGGACCGGTAGTCAGTGATGGGTAAGATCCAATTGCAATGGTACCAACTTAACGGGTAAGGACCATATGTACTATTGGACAACCTAAGGCAGGCACTGTCCCTAAGCCACATGTGTGTTGTTTAAACAGAGAGGGGGAGATGTTGAGAGCCACATCCGAAGGGGCCCCAGCAAAATTCCAGAAGCCAGCAAACTTCCAGCTGCTGGCTGATGATTGGCTCACAGCAACATCTAGCTGATTGGCTCCTCTGCGGTGATGCTCATTGGGCTGTTTCCCTGCCCTTTCAGACCACGGAGTTGCTCATTAGGGGACTTATTTGGCTTTGCCCACATGACCTAGCCAATCGGCCTCAAGAGCAGGAGGATTGTGGGAGGTGGAGAGAGGCTTGTGTGGGAGGAAGAGGCTTTTGGGAAGCCAGTGGTGGCAGTTGGGGCTCTGAGGGTTTTTCCTGAGAGGCTGTTTTGTTTGGCGTGTGTGGTTTTAAAAATAAAGTTAGTTTCTTTTGACAAGTGGCTCCTGATTGTGCCCAGCAAGACTGCGGCATTATCCTAATATTTCTACAGTAACTGCCCCAGTTTAACAGCAATGCAAGTAGACTCTTATGGGACATGATTTGTATTTTGATGTTCATTTTTATTCAACACTGGTACATTACTATTTCTTCAGTTTATGCACATCAGAGGGTATATATTTCTTGCACAAGTTGGCAAATTTATAGGCATTTGTTTCACTTTCAATCACTTCCTGCTTCAGAACACATGCATTACTCCAGGTTTCTTAACTGGTCTATTCGTGAGACTTCTTTCCAAACATATTATTTCCGATTTTCTTTATAATTGTTTAAGCAAAACTCACACACACTTCATGATAAACCATAACTATCATTTCACAATTAGATGTATAACTGTTTGGAATGAATGATTGTATATCAATATAAGATTTCTTATATATTTTCTGATATCAATTCAATCCATGATTTAAAGTGGAACCAGTTATATTATTTATTCACAGTATGGTCTATTCATGCATTATCTATATTCATAGACACAGGGTACACCTCTTTGTACCCCCAATACTAATTTATACGTTTTCAAAATATTGCTCCCAGTAATAGAGGAAGAAATACTCATGTCACCTAATCTAAATATGCATGTTATCACAGTAATATTCTGGACGCAAAATGCAAAATTCACACGTGTGATTGTACCAAAGCCTAAATGGACACTGAACATGGATTACTAAAAACATCCATATCCAGCTTGCATAACGCTCTCAAATGTCAATCCTATCGGTGACTACATATTTGTTTCTTCCTAATATATTCAACCTCAAAACTGTTGAAAATGTCTAATACTATCACTCACCCTGTACTTTGCCTGTTTTCCTAATGCCTCTATTGATATCGGCTTTCCTACATATTTTCCCCAGTTCATCATTGTGACTGACCCTTCACATGTGCTGACATTGTTATTCACTCTCTAACCAAAACCCAATTGCTAAAGAACTTTTGGTACAAATACTAAATTCACCCTTGTTCCAAAATCTACTGACTATCTTCCTGATCCTATTGATTATCCCTGTTTGAGTGGATGTTCTCCTCTACATTCAATCATCCAAGGTACAAGTCCTATGGCATTGTATATCGACTTATCTGAGACATGTGTGCAGAACGTAATTTAAAGCTATGTATCGCAATCAATTGCCCAATGCACTTCTGAGCTTCAAATCTCACCTAGATTTCTGTTTACATACTTATATTTCACCTCTGTATTCCTATAAATATTGCAGGTTCCCAATACCATTATTCATCCCACAGAATGATTCCTAAACCAAATCGATCCTGTTATTATCCCTAACCATACACTCTTGCCTCAATCTAACATTACAAAAGAGCAGGGACAGAGTTCATCTTACAATACAGGAATGTAGGGGATCTTACACCTGCTGAGAACCTCAAATTTCTATGCAGAAATGATCCCTGGAGAAGATGTAGGCAGCTATGAAGGACCTGAGAGAGCAAAAGCCATCTTCCATGGCAAACACCCTGTGATAACGAAGGGATGTGTATGAATCAGCCTCTCTTTTCTTAATGTAGAGAAGATGGACCAAACCAGACCTGCGTGGAGAGGTGTTCCCGGGTGGCCATTGTTGATATACCATTCAAACTTGTCAAAGTGTCACAGGAAGTAGGGGCAGCCTCCATCTCATGAGACCCATGAAAGCAACTGTTAGGACAAAGTGGTTGCCAAGGCAGTGATCTCATTCAGTTCCTGAAGGAGGTGACCTACCTAACTTCGTTGGTGATGTAACTCTCTGAAATTGGGATCCAAGAAGCCAGGCACCCAGAGCCAGTCCCAGTCCCAGTCCCAGTGGTCGAACTTGTTTGGATTTACCAAGGACAGAGTCAGTCTTTCTTGGTACCTAATGATATGAGGATGGCCAAATGCCAGTAGAGCTCAGAAAAGGGGCCTTTCCCTAGATAGCAGGTATTGGCTCAATGCTGCCTGCTGACAACTTCGTAGAGTGGGCCAAGAAGAACAGATCTGAGACAGGCCAGGCCATTTTGGGGCAACATAGTATGGCCCACCAGTCAGAGGACACTCCAGATAGTCACAGACCTACTTGGGGGAAGGAGGTGCTTTTGTGGATGTGGATGTGAGTTTGTGGTTTTGTCTCATGTTCTGAAAATAGGTAGGAATGGTGGTTTGTATGGTTTGGAGTTGACTGTTTCTAGGAAGCCGTTTGGCAAGGCGAGTGTTTCTATGTCTGTGTATCCACTGTGTTCGTGGTTGTAGTCTTTAGAAAAGAGAATGCATCAATGGAGGTTTCCTGTCTAGTTGGAAGCTTCCCAGCATTCCTCCTGCCCACTTTATAAATGGACTGTGGCTTGCCTTATGGATGGGCAACACCTACTATCTTCCTAAGGTCCTCTACACATCTTGATTTCTGGCCTCTCTCCAGAATTGGCTCATGGTTTTGTGGCCAAGATATGTACCACCTCCAAAATCTGTTACATGGCCATGTAATGGATAGCTGAAGGGAATGGGAACATCTCAGAAAACTCAGATATCAGTGTAACCAGTAAAGTCTCAGTTTAAAAACCTTGCTTTGGCCCATTTGCTTACCTATGGTTATGTTGCCCTGAATGTCAGGAAGGTATTTGCCTCAGGCCACCCCTTTCTGAAGCCTGAAGAAAACATTTTTCAAATGGAAATGAATGGGCATCACCTGTGGATCTTTGCTTAATTGCTTTGGAAAGAGATGTGTCTGAATCAGCCTCTTGGCCCTGTGTGAGGTTGGGGCTTTGATTCTCAGAAGGTGATAGATCTTAAGAAAGATCCCATGTGTGCTTGGGTGTTCTATTGCCTCCAACTCACATAAAGGATTTATACCCGACAATCAGTAGGATTAAATTGGAGAATCAGAACAGTATTAACGGCAGGCCTATTTGATCACTCCTGGTTCACAGGAAGGGTGTCTAGGTCACCCTGACTTTAGGCAAATGAGGGGCAAGGGAGTTTATTTTGGAAACTGTCTTGGGCTTCGCCCCTCATGGAAAATTCCATTCAGAGGTTACGATGAGTGTCTATATGGAAGATGATGAGGGCCATGTGGCAGTGTTTTGGTTTTAATTGTGGTCATTTGTGTGCTGGTTGGAAGAGATGACTGGGTACACCCGGACCTGAACTCTGGTGTGATTCCCCTTAGAGACTGAGTTCTGGAACTGACTTCAGGGAAGTATTGCCATTAATTTTGGTGGGATTTTAGGAGGCCACACATGAGAGTCGCCCTTGGAAACTGAGATCTAGTCTCAGGGTGTCTTTCCACAGTGCACTGGGAATCTCCACCAGGATATAAGATGATTTTATTCTGAAAGACTTGGCAACCATAGTAAAGAGTCAAAACACATATTGAACTCACATTGAGTAGACATCAATGGGTCAGGCTTCATGTGACATTTTGGCCACTCGTTGGGAAGCGTTGCCTTTTAGAGTTCTCCAGAGCTTTCATCCTCACCATTTAATGGTTCCTGAATGAATTGAAAAACCAGTGCATCCAACTTGATACTTGAAAAATGGCTAGATAAATACCATGAAATTTTTGAAATTCCCATGACCAGGTGGCCCTGGAGAACCTTTGGATGTCCTGTTGCTGATCATGAGTGTACCAGACAGTGCCTTGAATCACTGGGTTTCATGAAAATGGTGTAGAACAGAGATGCCAGTAAGTTGGAATTTGCTGAGTAGTGGGCCTAGAACAGTGGTGGGCAGGTGTGTGATTAAACATCTGTGTTGGTGTCATGTGGATTGGCCATTGGCTTCCAAATGGCTTTTGACTGACATGGTGCAGCCAGCAGACCCTTGCATGTAAAGGCATCTTGTTATATGGAGAGGTTTCAGGGCAATGTTCAGAATCAAGTTGCTAGGGACAAGGGGGAAGTCTATGTTGGATATAAGACTGGTTGGTGCATTCTCCTGGCAGACCCTGACCCACCACACATGACAGAACTCCCTCCAGCACTGTGTCCCAGTTGAACTACTTGTATTTCGTGAAGCAAACACCAAACTCCCATTGCAGCAGCTAGAAAGACCATGAAAAATGGAGGATGACCACATGGCTTCAGAGTCCACACAGGAAGACACTTAGCCCCCATTGGCCACAGTTTACATACAAAGAGAGAATTCTGCACTACTGCCTCATGTTCATTAAAGAATAAGAAAACATGTGCTCCAGGTTACATAGATGCAGACCCAGCTTTGATGGTCTCACTGCAAAGGAAGCTAAAGCTCCTGACTACAACATATATATCCAGTGCCCAAACTCAGAGGCAGTTTCTCATAAGTCTTCCGGTCAGCAGAGCACCATGTTTGTGAAGTGTTTACCCTGTCCCTTACTTTTGGAAACTCTTCTACCACCCCCAAAGTTGTGAACTCCTGAGCATATTCCATTCCAGATAAGTATTTATAGATTTTCTAACTCTTCTCCTCTAATTGTGTCTAACTTGGGGCGAAGGTAATGTCAAGGCATTGTTCTTGATGAGAGTGGGATGATTATTTTAGCACATATTTGCATAAACATTGGATTGATTTTCCTAATTTTCATTCGAAATACTGAATCACTCCCACTAACCCATACCCTACTAGACTCTATATTCTGACTCCTAATCCTAATATAATGGAGAAAAATAACCCAAAATGAATAGACATACAAGCATTTCAGAGGAGGCATGGTGTATAATTGGACTTGCCTTTTGCATTATGTAGAATTGGAGTTATACATCTAGTCAATTTTTTGTTGAAATAGTTCTCCATGTGTTTTTTTAACTTTTGTTGTTTGTTGTTCAAAACATTATATAGTTCTTGATATATCATATTTCACACTTTGATTCAAGTGAGTTATGAACTCCCATTTTTATCCAGTATATAGTTTGCAAAATCATATCAGTTATGCATCCATTGATTTACATATTGCCATACTAGTGTCTGTTGTATTTTGCTGCCTTTCCTATCCTCTACTATCCCCCCTCCCCTCCCCTCCCCTCCCATCTTCTCTCTCTACCCCCTATACTGTAATTTATTTTTCCCCCTTGTATTTTTCCCTTTCCCCTCACTTCCTCTTGTCCGTAATTTTGTATAACCCTGAGGGTTTTCTTCCATTTCCATGTAATTTCCCTTCTCTCTCCCTTTCCCTCCTACCTCTCATCCCAGTTTAACGTTAATCTTCTTCTCATGCTCTTTATCCCTATTCTGTTCTTAGTTACTCTCCTTATATCAAAGAAGACATTTGGCATTTGATTTTTAGGGATTGGCTTCCTTCACTTAGCATAATCTGCTCTAATGCCATTCATTTCCCTGCAAATTCTATGATTTTGTCATTTTTTAATGCTGAGTTAAACTCCATTGTGGCCTCTGGCGTGCGCCCAGGTTTCCGTTCCTGTCTTCCTGTTTGTTAATTTCTGGCCTATTTATTGTTGTGACCAGGACCTTAGTCAATGCCTTAGTCTGTCTTTTGCATCTCTCATCTTCCCTTTGCTCCCTTTCTTTCTCTTTGTTTCTCTCATATAGTATACTTTCTCGGCTTCTCTGACTAAATCTCCCAAAGTCATATCTTGTGATCCCTCTAAGAGTTGTAACTTTCTTTTAATATCCAGGGCAGCTTGCCCAATGAAGGCCATCATGACAGATGCCTTTTGATCCTCTGCCTGAGGATCAATAGGGGCTCGAGCCTTTGACTGAGGGGGAAACCTGTCCTCATTGAAGACTTAAAAAAGCGGAGCTTGCGATTGCCTCAGCAGACACCACCGAAAGACAGATCCAGGAGGAGAGTGGGGATGACACATGGTGAGTGACCCACCATGGGACAAGCAGTTTCGTCACATGATTTGTTTTTGTCAGGCCTCAAGGAGGCCCTCAAGACATAGGGGGCACATGTTAAGAAAAAGGACTTAAAATTATTCTTTTCATACATAGGAGAATTATGTCCATGGTTTCCCCCTGAAGGGTCCATTGATGGTAGAAAATGGCTTAGAGTAGGAGACTGTTTAAACCATTTTTTTTGTTGTTGTTGAAGAAAAAGTCCTAGAACAAAGGTATATTAGACCTTTTGTAGACATTAATATTTTATTAGATTTTTAAACACCTAGAAAAATTTGTAAGTTTAAATTTAAAGACATTTATATTTATCTGTTTATCCAATTTAAATCGAACCATTTAAATCACGTGAATTAAAGATCTTTGGATCCACTTTGAAATAGTAAGCTTGCCTTAATTTGATTTTAATTGGAGTCAGTGGTCTTTTCTTGCATCCTGGTGTAATATTTTGTAGTTTCCCATCGAGATGACCCTGCCCCAATAGATCACAAGACCAGACTACTGGAAATTCTGAAGCTGGCCTTCCCTCCAGGGCTCCGGCATGAAGAGGCAATTTCCAAGGCCTTGGTGTGAGATTTTGGTCCAGGGAGCACTGCAGTGAACCACCGCCCTAAAACTATTAGCAAGCACATGGTGGAGGAGGCCTCCATAGGTAACTGGCGCCTATATAACATCTGATATCCGGTTAAGGGAGATCTCTTCTGATGACAGAGTGGTGTCCTGGGGAGACACACATATACTCCTGTCTGGTACAGTAACGAGAATCATTCTGTCCTCTGTTATGTTCTGTAGGGAATTCCTCTGAAAGCATAGAGAGGTGCCAATGGGCACGCAGGAGCTCCTATCCCAGAGCTTTAGCAAGACGTTGCATAGTTCCTCTGTTTTTCTGTTTCTGCGCTGGTTTTCTGTTTTTTTGTGTGTTTTGTTCTGTGTTTCATATGTTTTTTTTTTTTTTTTGGTTTGTTTTAGTGTGTTTTGTTGTGTGATTTCTGTGGTAAAACTTAACTGAAAATGGGTAATAAAGCAAGTAAACTGACACCCATTTGGACTGTGTTTTAAAGAACTGTGATGAACTTTAATACCCTTTGTTAAGCAGGATGAGAGAAACCCCTAGCTGGCTGCCTGGAGCACACCCACTGCAGAGGGCAATGCCTGCTGGGGACCTAAGAACTGAGTATCTCCCAGGTTAACACGTGAAACTCCTTAAAACCCCTTGTCCCTTCAGATCGATAGAATCACAACCATTGGGCAGAGACCCCTGTTTTTCTCCTTTGTTAGCAAAGCAGTAAATCTCCCTTTTTCTTTTTCTCAAACCCTGTCCTCATTATTAAATTGGTATTAATTGGCTTTAAAATCAGGAACCAAACTTTAAGTTACAATTTTTGGTACCCCCCACACCCCGGAACTCTTTGAGAGCTGACTACTGAAATGTTAGGAGACGGAGCGTGCTTGGGGTGGAACCGAACAAGAGGAGCTAATCCTGTAAGTGAAAGGAGGGACTGAGGGACTTCCAGCAGCTGCCCAAGCCCTGTTGCTTCAGAGAATTACCTACTTCCTTCCCTGCACTGTAAGGATTTTGCCATCTCTGCTTTCTTAAAAAAGAGAAAAAGAAAAAGGGGACACTAAATACAGTAAAGTCACCATGGAGACCCTTGATTTTACATTTCAGGTTGTCCCTCTGTGAAAACATCTGGTTCCCTTGTGGGAAAATCTATGGTGCCACTGGTGTAGGAGATTTTTCTCTTATCTGCTCTGGTTTAAAGGCTTCTGTCTGTAAGCCATAGTCTGGAGCTCCTTTCAGTCTGTCTTGTGTCTTTGTTTCTGGCCCTTTAAGACATGTGCAATAATGTGTTGATATTATAAATCATTTCTTGGGAATGATCTTAGCTGAATGTGTATCTAAATGATGATGTTTTATTGTAACAATCTGGCATCTGAATGGGTTTTTGAAGCATTGCACAATCTTGCAGTTAAAAGTCGGGTTTAGGAAATTGTTTAGTTTATGATTTCAGATAATTCATGCCAGAGAACTTAAATACTTTGGATGGAAAACTAGAGAACTCTACTTCCAAGTTGGCAAGTAACTTCCCAATCATTCAGGCTTTTTTTTCACCAATTTTTAATTGGGTAGCCTGGGAAAATGTCACTGTGTCTACCAGTGCATTAATTTGGACAAGGATAGTAAATCATAGTATGGTATCTGTTGACAAAACAAGATATAAAGATGTAAAATTTTGTAAACTGTGTCTTAAACTTGTATCATAAAATTTTGTGAATTTTGTCTTAAAATTGTATTATAATTTTCAACATCTGAACCTGAAAATTATGGTTGAAATGCCTTAGGCCTGAGGTGTCTGCTCAGAATAGCAGCTTTTTCCTGCTCCTTCCAGACCTCAGCCAGGACTTATGTTGAATGGCAAATGAAAGAGGCCTGCAAGCTCAGTAGGAGAGTGATCTGAGGCCTAAAAAAAATTAAATTGTATGGTATTTACTAATTAATGGCCAGTCAATTTTTCTAGGACTCTTATTTTTTCCTTAGATTCTTTATTTTTTTTTGAGCTCATGATTTTGATCCTAAAAACCTAGGATGATGTTTTTCTGACCAGTTCTATCTTTGACTAACTGTGTAGTTTTTGAAAC
Organism: Callospermophilus lateralis; assembly: GCF_048772815.1. Lineage (NCBI taxonomy): Eukaryota > Metazoa > Chordata > Mammalia > Rodentia > Sciuridae > Callospermophilus > Callospermophilus lateralis. Next base: position 10,619 of record NW_027512831.1, read on the forward strand.
ATTGCAATGGATATTTCACCTGGAAAAGCTACAAGGCCTTTACTATTATTATGTGTGCACAATTTTGGTATGTGTTGTATGTCTATATATTCATTTGTCCGTATATCATATATATGATACACAAATTAACATTTATAAAGAGCACTCATTAAAACAAAAACGCTCATAAAAACAAATTTTAAAAAGTGGATCCAAAGATCTTTAATTCAAGTGATTTAAATAGTTGAATTTAAATTGGATAAAGAGATAAAAATAAATGTCTTTAAATTTAAGCTTACAAGTTTTTCTAGGTGTTCAAAAATCTAATAAAATATTAATGTCTACAAATGTTCTAATATGCCTTGGTTCTAAGACTTTTCCTTCAACAAAAAAATGGTTTACACTGTTCAATATATTTGTCTAATATATTGATAAATAAGTAAAGTAAATTTGATATGGGATTACTCATTCATGAGTACTTTTGTTAGATATCTGATTGATTTACTAAGGTCTGTATAAGTTTGTACTAATGTCTGTATAAGATTGTAATAATCAGTCATGTGTTAAAGAGACAAAAATTTCTTAAAACATAAGTTTACCCATAACATTGTGTTTATTAAGTTTTATTTTTTCTAGAGCAAGCAACCATAAAAATTAAACAACTGATTAAATAAGAACTGTTATTTTAGAGCACTGTACTGCCATTTATTTAAAAGCTAAACTTGGTTAATGTAGAAACTTCAATGTAATTGTGATGCTATTAATGTGCTCATATCTTTCAGGTATACGAATCTGTAAGGTAGAAACTTTAAAAGAGCATTATTTCAAGCTGGTGTTCTGAAGTTGTATGGTAAAAAAATATATTGGGCATTCATTTACTTCTTGTCAATAAGATATGTAAAGTTGTATGTTACTTTTTACATTGGGGAAAAATTTAAATGTATTTTTATGTTAATGAGAGTCTAATCTATATAAAGGTTAAAAACTTTCAGCCTTTCTTAAATTCATGTTTTAAATGTGATATCATATGGTGTTAACTAATGTTCATGTGACCTCAAATAATATATGTAATCTTTGTAAAATGATATTTAAAAAAACAAAGATCATCTTTAGAAGTAAAACACTTAAGTTTTATAAAGAGCCCTGCCTTACCTGAGATAAGGCTCTGTGTCCCATCTTACTATATGTGAGAATGACTACGAAAGCAGTAGGTCAGATATTATTTCATTTAAAGTTATGTTCAAAAGTTGTTTTTTTTTCTGTCAAGATTTCTAGGATCTCAAACAGGGGATATAATGTATAACTCAGCTTAAAACTTCAGGGTAGCTATTACACGAACTAAGTATTTTTACTCTTGTTAAAAAATTTTATTTTGTAATTTCCTTATAAGTGATCTAAAGATTCCTTGTTAGTGTTTTACAGAAGTGTTGCTTTAAGAACACAACATGGGTTAATTTAAGATAATAAGTCATCACCTACAAGACAGACAGAATAATACAGATCCCAGTTAATAAAAAAGATAAATAATTATAAAGTTATAGACATTAAAGCCCAGTACTCTTAATATAAGGCTGTTAAAATTTATTTGATGGATGATTAAGATTAGGATTTATATTAAAGTTACATGAAAAGGGACAAGAAAACCAATATTTGGCTCTTGCCCTCTGAGTCAGTCTGAATCCAGGGAACAAGGGACTTCTCAAAGACCTTTGCAACTCTGGGCCTCATATCTTCCCAATTAGGGAGATTAATGAGACCCCTGGAGAACAGAAAGCCAATCAGTGCATTTGCTAAGAAGAGGAGAGTCATCAGAGAAGGGAGACATCCCTGATGCTTCCAAGGGTAGCCACATGGTCAAGCAAGACCTGGACCCACCTAGCGCAAATGGCACTAGCAGAACTGAGAAGCTGCTCTCAAGTTTCCCTAGGAATGACTCCCATAAAAGCTCAGCTGACTGTTAACAATAGATAGAAACAAAAGTCAGTTTGACTGTTTCATGATAAACACTTAGGAAAGACAGTTAAAACCAAAATACAGCCATTCCTGGGCATTTTAAATAATAATATTAATAATAATAATAATAATTTTTTATACACATTATGTTAGCCTCCCAAAATAAGTAAGACTGGAGGCTACAAAGAAGGATTCCCAGAAAGGAATGCCTGATAACTATAAAAAGAGACTATCAAGAGGAGCTGCCAGAGGCAGAAATTTTTAGTTTAAGGCCTACAGATATTCCTAACCTACAGGTAGGGTTGGTGTTTGCTAGTACGATTATCCAGCCCTGAGTAACAGAATTAAAGGTTTCTCTATTACACACAGAGGTCATACTAGTAAAATGATTTTGCAAGATCAGATGATATTAAATCATTAAACTGTATCTTATGGAGAGGGATAACTGTAACACTAAATGTTAAATATTAAGTTGACAGTCCTGATAACTGGGAATATTAAAGCCTGCTGAGGGAACTTCTATACAGTGACATGTTCCAGCTGCTGCAACATTTTTTCAGTACTCATGGTTCTTGTTTCTCACACAGAAGAACCCATCCCCAGATGAATTTACAACCTGTTCTTCCCCAACCAGACTTCAAAACGAACTGATTTCTAAAAGGCAACTCATGTTCCTCAACTGACTTCTAAAAAGCAACTCATGTCCCTTATACTGTGCCCACTCACGTCACTCTCTCTCATCTCAGAAGAAGCCAAAATGAGTGACGCCTCTCGTCTTACAACTATGGAGCCAAAAATAAATAGAATATCAATATAAGTAATTAATTAAGTCAGGTAAAACCAGGAATCCAATTTTGGGTGAGTTCTAAAAATTTGGAGACTGTTACCTGAGGGATTAAAATTCCCTCATTGCTCTTTCCCTACCCTATCAAAAATTTGGAAGGGACACATTAAAAAAGGGGGAATGATTTGCATTTCTCTGACTGCTAGAGATGGTGAGCATTTGTTCATATACTTGTTGATTGATTGTATGTCCTCCTCTGAGAAATTTCTGTTCAGGTCCTTGGCCCATTTGTTGATTGGGTTATTCGTTATCTCATTGTCTAATTTTTTTAGTTCTTTGTATATTCTGAATATTAGCGCTCTGTCTGAAGTGTGAGGAGTAAAGATTTGTTCCCAGGACGTAGGCTCCCTATTTACCTCTCTTATTGTTTCCTTTGCTGAGAAAAAACTTTTTAGTTTGAGTAAGTCCCTTTTGTTGATTCTAGTTATTAACTGTTGTGCTATGGGTGTCCTATTGAGGAATTTGGAGCCCGACCCCACAGTATGTAGATCATAGCCAACTTTTTCTTCTATCAAATGCCATGTCTCTGATTTGATATCAAGTTCCTTGATCCACTTTGAGTTAACTTTTGTGCATGGCGAGAGTAAGGGATTCAGTTTCATTTTGTTGCAAATCTCACTCCAGTAAGATTGGCAGCCATTAGGAAGTCAAACAGCAACAAGTGCTGGGGAGGATGTGGGGAAAAGGGTACTCTTGTACATTGCTGGTGGGACTGAAAATTGGTGCGGCCAATTTGGAAAGCAGTATGGAGATTTCTTGGAAAGCTCGGAATGGAACCACCATTTGATCCAGCTATTCCCCTACTCGGTCTATTCCCTAAAGACCTAAAAAGAGCACACAATAGGGACACTGCTACATCCATGTTCATAGCAGCACAATTCACAATAGCAAGACTGTGGAACCAACCTAGATGCCCTTCAATAGACGAATGGATAAAAAAAATGTGGCATTTATACACAATGGAGTATTACTCTGCATTAAGAAATGACAAAATCATAGAATTTGGAGGGAAATGGATGGCATTAGAGCAGATTATGCTAAGTGAAGCTAGCCAATCCTTTAAAAACAAATGCCAAATGTCTTCTTTGATATAAGGAGAGTAACTAAGAACAGAGTAGGGACGAAGAGCATGAGAAGAAGATTAACATTAAACAGGGATGAGAGGTGAAAGGGAAAGGGAGAGAGAAGGGAAATTGCATGTAAATGGAAGGAGACCTTCAGGGGTATACAAAATTACATAAAAGAGGAAGTGAGGGGAAAGGAGAAAAATTTAAGGGGGAGAAATGAACTACAGTAGAGGGGGTAGAGAGAGAAGAGGGGAGGGGAGGGGGGAGGGGGGATAGTAGAGGATAGGAAAGGCAGCAGAATACAACAGACACCATAATGGCAATATGTAAATCAATGGTTCTGCAACTGATGTGATTTTGCAATCTGTATATGGGGTAAAAATGGGAGCTCATATCCCACTTGAATCAAAGTGTGAAATATGATATATCAAGAACTATGTAATGTTTTGAACAACCTACAATAAAAATTAATTTAAAAAATATTAAAAAGCAAAAAAAAATGGGGGGGGGAATGATAAACCCAACCTGATCACTTATTAAAATTGGGAGCCATCTTGCCACAAAGTCATGAAAAGATAATTTTGCTTTCCTATAAATTACTGCAAATTCTGAATCTGCTTGGAATGCCTGTCCGTGCCTTGAACTCACCCATGCCTGGCTCTCTGACCAGATAGCAGCCCTCTCTGAAAATTTAGTGACACCTCATAAATATTGGCCTTCTCTGGCCAGACAACGACTCTCGTGAGTCTCTAATGGTCCTCATAAATTCTGATGATGGGGCCAGCAAAAAAAAAATTGTAAACTAGCAATAGCGTGATGCTTCTCCGAGTTCTGTTATCTGTAACCCCCCTTTTGTGTAACTTACTGGACTATAAAGCTGGGCTGTAGGAAAGGTGGGGTTGCTGTCTTGTTTCTGCCATTTTGAGAGGGATAGGCAGCTCAGCCAGTGGAAAAATAATAAGCTTGCTTTAATTTGATTTTAATTGGAGTCAGTGGTCTTTTCTCCTGTCCTGGTCAAACAGGTAAACACTCCACAAACATGGAGCTCTGCCGGCCTAAAACTTATTGAGAAACTCTCCCTGACCTTGGGCACTTGAAATATATGTTGTTGTCAGGAGCTTTAGCTTCATTGTAGTGAGACCATCAGAGCTGGGTCTGCATCTATGTGACCTGGAGGACATGGTTTCTTATTTTCCAATGAACATGAGGCAGGAGTGCAGAATTCTCTCTTTGTAGGGAAACTGTTGTCACTGAAGGCTAAGTGTCTCCCCATGTGGTATGTGAAGCCATTTGCGCATCTTCCACATTTCATGGTGTTTCTTGCTGCTGCACTGGGGGTTTAGTATTTGCTTCATGAAATACAAGGAGATCAACAGGGACTCAGTGCTGGAGGGATTTCTCACACGTGTGGTGGGTCAGGGTCTCCAGGAGAATCCACCAATGAGGCTTATATCCCACATAGCTTGCCCCCTCAACCATTGCAACCTGATTCTGAACACGGCCCTGAAACCTCTAAATATAACAAGATGCATTTATATGAAGAGATCAGACATATAGGGATTACTGGCTGCACCATGTCTGCCACAAGACATTTGGAAGTCAATGGCAGATCCAAATGGCCCCACCAGAGATATTTTATGACACAACTGCACACCACAGCTCTGGGTCACTACTCAGCAGGCGCCAACATACAGGATTCTTTCTTCTACACCATTTTCATGAAACCCAGTCAATCAAGGCACTCTCTGGTACACTCATGATCAGCAACTGGACATCCAAATGTTCTTCAGTGCCACTTGGTCATAAGAATTTCAAAAATTTCATGGTATTTATCTAGCCATTTTTCAAGGATGAAGTTGGATGCACTGTGAGTTTCAATTCTTTCAGGAACCATTAAATGGTGAGGAATTTCATTTCAATGAAAGCTCTGGAGGACTCTCACAGGCAAGGCTTCCCATGGAGTGGCCAAAAGGTCACATGAAGCCAGGCCCATTGAGGTCTACAATGCTAGGTCCATGTGTGTTTTGAATCTCAACTATGGTTGCCAAGTCTTTCAGAATAAAATCATGTGATATCGTAGCTGAGATTCCCAGTGTTCTGTGGAGAGCCACCTGGGCCTATATCTCAGTTTCCAATGGGGACTCTCATGCGTGGCCTCCTGAAATCCCAACACAATTCATGGCAATTCTTCTCTGAGGTCAGGTCCAGAACGCAGTCTCTAAGGGGAATCACACCAAAGTTCAAGCCATGGTGGACACAGTTATGTCTTCCAACTGCCACACAAATGACCACAATTAAAACCAAAACACTTTCACATAGCCCTCGTCTTCTTCCATGTAGACACTCATCAAATCCTCTGGCTGGACGTTTCCAAAAGGGGTGAAGTCCAAGACCCTGTCCAAAATATGCTCCCTCGCCCCTATGTTGCCTAAGGTCAGTGTGGCCTAAACACCTTTCCTGTGAACCAGGAGTGATCAAATAGGCCTGACCTTATTACTGCTCCACTTCTCCAATTTGAGGCCTACTGACTGCCAGGTATAAATTCTTTATATGAATGGGAGTCATGAAAAAACCCAAGCATCTATGGTCTAGCCTTTGCAGGCCAGGATGGAGGTCAGGAACCTTACAGAAGATGGCGAGAGACTTCATACACAATGACTGCTATTTTGACCATTTTGTATTTGTAGCACACATGGAATCTTACCTTAGATCCATCAGGTGTTAAGAATCTAAGCAGCAGCCTCACACAGGTTCACGAGGCTGATTCAGACACATCCCTTTTGGAAGCAATTAAGCAAAGAGCCACAGGTGATGCCCATTCATTTCCATTTGAAAACTGTTTTCTTAAGGCTTCACAAAGGGGTGGCCTGAGGCAAAGACCTTCCTGACATTCAGGGCAATGAAGCAATAGGTAAGCAAATGGCCCAAAGCAAGGATTCTCCACTGAGACTTTACTGGTCACAATGATATCTGAGTTTTCTGAGATCCTCCCATTCCCTTCAGTTATCATGTACATGGCCATGTCACAGTGCTTGGAGGTGGTACATATCTTGGACACAAAACCATGAGCCAATTCTTGAGAGTGGCCAGAATTCAGGAAGAAAACAGAAACGTAGTAAGATAGTAGGTGTTGCCCATCCATAAGGCAAGTCACAGTCCATGCGTTAATTGGGCAGGATGAATGCTGGGAAGCTTTCTACAAGACAGGAAACATCCATTGATGCATTTTCTTTTCTAATGTCTACAACCACGGACACAGTGGGAGAAACAGACATAGAAACACTCGCCTTGTCAAACAATTTACTAGAAAAAGTCCATTCCAATCCAAACAAACCACCTTTCCTACCTATTCTCAGAACATGAGACAAAACCACACACTCACACCCACACCCACAAAGGCACCTCCTTCCCCCAAGTAGGTTTGTAACTATCCAGAGTGTCCTTTGACTGGTGGGTCATACTATGTTCCCCTGATATGGCCTATCCATTCTCAGATCTGGTCTCCTTGGCCAACTCTGTGACGTTGTCAGGAGCATGTGGAGAGCCACTACCTACTTTCTCAGGAAAGGTCCCTGGCATGTGGCCATCCTCACATCAGTAGGTACCAAGAAAGACTGATTCTGTCCTTAGTAACACCAAACAAGTGAGCCCACTGGGACTGGGACTTGGATTGGATCTCAGTGCCTGGCTTCCTGGATCCCAAGTTTAAAGTGTTCCATCACCAAGGAAGTGAGGTAGGTTACTTCCTTCAGGAATTTAATGAGGTCACTGCCTTGGCAAACACATTGTCCTAACAGTTGCTTCCAATGGTTCCATGAGATGGAGGCTGCCCCTACTTCCTGTGACATTTTCACAAGTTAGAATGATATATAAATCAAAGGCACCAAGAAACAGCGCTCCACAAAGGCCTGGTTTCGTCCGTCTCCTGTACATTAAGAGAGAGGCTGATTCAGCCACATCCCTTCATCCTGACCAGGTTTTTTGGCAATGGAAGATGACTTTTGCTCTCTCAGGTCCTTCATAGCTGCCTACATCTTCTTCAGGGATCATTTCTGCATGGACCTTTGAGGTTCTCAGCAAGTGGAAGATCCCCTACATCCCTATATTTTAAGGCCAACTCTGTCCCTGCTCTTCTCTAAAGTTAGATTGAGAGATCACTGTGTGGTTACGGTTAATAACAGTTTAGATTTGGGTTAGGAATCATTCTGTAGGATGAATAATGGTATTGGGAATCTGTGATATTTATAAGAATATAGACGTGAGTTAAAATTATGGAAACAGAAATCTAGGTAAGATTTGCATCCCAGAAGGGCATTGAGACCTTCATTGGGATACTTAGCAATGTTATACTTTCTGCACAAATGTCTCAGATAAATCCATACACAATGGCATAGGACGTTGTACCTTGGATGATTGAATGTCGAAGAGAACCTCCAGTCAAAAAGGGATAGTCGGTGGAATTAGGAAGATAGTCAGTAGGTTTAGAAAGAAGGGTGAGAATAAGATTTGGAAAAAAGTTCTTTACCAATAGGGTTTCGGTTAGAGAGTGAATATTAATGTCAGCCCATGTTAAGTGTCAGTTACAATAATGAATTTGGGAAAATATGTAGGAAAGGAGGTATCAATAGAGACCTTAGGAAATCAGGCAAATTATTAAGTGAGTCATAGGATTAGGCATTTTCAACAGGGTTGAGGTTGAATATATAACCTTAGGAAGAAAGAAATATGTAGTCACCAATAGAATTGACATTTGAGAGCATTAGGCAACCTGGACATGAATGTTTTTAGTAATTCATGCTCACTTTCCATTTAGGCTTTGTTGAAAATAAATAAAATAGGTACTTGTCTCTTCCTGTTTTTCTGTATGCTTAAGAAAACACTCTTGAAATCTTGAAAACTTTTTGCTAATCTTGTTCCCAGAATGTGCTGTCCCCAACTGCCAAACTGCAGAATGTACACCCTCACCCGTTTACATGCAAACCGCCCACTTGCCCTGACCCATCAATAAACTTCCCTCCCTGCCCTCTTCAAGAAAAGTATATAAGCTCTGCTTAAGCTGTTCTCAGTGCTCTCTGCTCTATTCAAGTGAGGTCTGAGCCCCAGAATTTTGGGTGCTTTGCTGTTGCATGAGACAGTGTCTTGGTGGTCTCTTCCTCCAATGGTCGCCTGACCATTACATCTGAGGGCCCCAGCGAGTTCCAGCAGCGTTGGACGAAAGACCCCCAATAGGCTCATCTCAGGTTAAGTAAGGCGCCACTTTCTTGTTTCAGGTTTCAGGTTAGGGATGGGCAAAATGGCTATTGGTGATGAGCATGAGCTCTCTCTGACGGTGGCTGACAGAAGTGTCACAGAGCCACAGGCCACGTCTCTGGGGGACGCCCCAGAGAACTCGGGAAACCGAGTAACAATAGTCTCCTAAACTCAGTGATATTTTGTTTTGGATTCGGTATTGTCAGCCCATCAGGTTTTCCTGGCTACTCAGTCCTGTTCTCAGTATTGGACGTCCATTGCCTGTCTTTATTGTCTTGTCTTGTCTGTGTCGTGTGTCATTGCTTTCACTATTTGTGTATCTTTCATATGGGACAGAACACTTCAATGCCTCTGTCCCTGAACCTTGATCACTGGACCAAAGTCTGCTTAAAGGCTCAGAATCTTCTTTTTTTCAGTAAAACGTCAGATCTGGAAGACTCTATGTGTCTCAGAATGACCCACCTTTGGAGTCGGATGGCCCCCAGAAGGATCTTTCTACTTCACACTAATTCAAAAACTCAGAGATATTGTCTTTCAGCCGGGTCCACATAGCCATCCAGATCAACAGCAATATATCTTTAGTTTGCAGGACCTCTGCAAATCTCCTCTTCCATGGTTGAAGCCTTTCCTTGTCCCTGTCCCCGCTCCTACTGGTTCTCCCACTTTTCTATCTCTCAAACCCTCTGCTCCCCCTCCTCCACCCTCTGTTGTCCCTGAGTCTCAAGACTCTACTGGACTCTCTTCCCCCTCCTTATGCCCTGCCCTTGTCCTCCAACCCCAAACACCCTCTAAGTGATTCCCCTGCTGCTGACTCAGACTCTCCACCATTGGAGGAATATAGGCCAGCCCAGCGCCCTCCAGGTGACTACCCCACGGCACACACAGCCCCTCCTTCCTTGGAGGTAGCTGGCCCGGCCAAAAGAACACAAAGTACTCGCTGGGGGGGTTAAACTTTGAAGTGGATACAGGGTAAGTATACTCAGCCCTTAAGGCCCCATTGGGCCATCTATCAAACAAAAAGGACTCTAGTTCAAGGGGCTAATGGGAGTAAATATGGGGCTTAGACAACTAAGAGGACCATGGACCTGGGGAAAGAAAAAATCCATCACTCGTTCCTAGTAATCCCAGAATGCCCGACCCCATTGATGGGCACACATCTGCTCAAAAAGCTCCAGGCCAGAATAACTTTTAACCCTGAAGGCCCCCAAGTGAAATTTCTAAATTTTTCAGTAAAAACTCCTATAGTCACGGCTTTTACTATGTCAGTAGAAGATGAACATCAACTTGTCAAACCCCCCAAGACTGATCAAACAGGCAAGCTACCCCGGAAATGGATAACAGATTACGCAGATGCCTAGGAAAAAAACTGCTGGGTTACACGTAGCCGTGAAACATCCTCCAATAACAGTGGAGTTAAAAACTTCAGCCCCCCCATCAATGTCAAAAAATATCCTCTGAGCAAAAAAGCTAAAGATGGGATAAGGCCCCATATTCAGAAATATCTGGCCTTAAGGGTCCTAAGGCCCTGTCATTTGAACTGGAACACTGCGCTGTTACCAGTATAAAAATCCAGGAACCGGGGACTATCGCACCGTTCAAGACCAAAGAGAGATCTACAACAGAGTGCAGGACATTCACCCCACAGTACATAATCTGTACAATCTGCTTAGCACTCTGAACCATGAGCGGAAATGGTATACTGTTCTGGACTTAAAAGATGCTTTCTTTTGCTTGCCTCTGCATAAAGATAGTCAGTTGCTATTTGATTTTGAGTGGGTAGACCCAGAAACCGGGACGTCTGGTCAACTAACATGGACTAGACTCCCACAGGGGTTCAAAAACTCCCCCACTCTCTTTGATGAAGCCCTCCACAGAGACCCCAACAACTTCAGAACTATGCACCCTGACGTCACCCTGCTTCAATATGTCGATGACCTGCAACTGGCAGCCAACACCAAGAAAAACTGTGAGTCTGGAACCCAATTATTATTATACGAGCTTGCTCAACTCTGGTATAGTGCTTCTGCCAAAAAAGCCCAAATTTGCCAGCAAGAAGTAATCTTCCTGGACTATTCCCTTAGGGGCAGTAAGCGATGGCTCACTGAGACCAGAAAACAATCCATTGAGCAGATACCACCCCCATCTAACAGCAGACAACTCAGAGAGTTTCTTGGGACTGCTGGCTTATGCAGCTTATGGATACCTGGGTTTGCGTCCTTATCTGCTCCTTTATACCCGCTGTTAAAGAGAGATGCCCAATTCTAATGGACCCCTGAGCACCAGCAAGCTTTTGATAACATCTAAGGACACTGACACTGAAACCCTCAACTTCACTGAGCCCAGCTTGCATTTTCAGAAAGCCCTAAACTAAGTTAAAAATGTACATCAACTCACTCACCTTGGTTCAAAGAAACTGCAGGCATTCCTGAAGGATCAAGAACAGAGTTTTCCACTAACTGACTCAGAGCGAAAGAAATAACTGAACGGGTAACAAAAGCCTGCCGGGTCTGTCAATTGGTTAATGCTTACCCTTCCAACTTTCCTGCAGGAAAGCACCTACAAGAAACCAGACCAGGACGATTCTTGGAAGTGGACATTACTGAAATTAAGCCAGGATGTTATGGACTTAAATATCTCCTAGTCTTTGTAGATACATTTTCAGGATGAATTAATTGAAGCCTTCCCCCCCCCCCCACACACACACACACAAAAAACAACAACAACAAAATAAATGGCACAAATGGTGGTCAAGAAGATCCTGAAAGATATTTTTCTAAGATACGGACTGGCTAAGGCAATAGGGTCTGATAATGGACTGGCGTTAATTGCCCTGATAAGTCAGGGATTAGCCAGGACCCTGGGGATTAATTGGAAATTACATTGTGCTTATAGACCCCAGAGCTCAGTACAGGTAAAAAAAAAAAAATAATAGAACCATTAAAGAGAATTAACAAAATCAAGCTTAGAGATCGGCATAAAAGATCGATCTATTCTCCTGCTTTATGCACTGTTTCATGCAAGAAATACTCATACTCCTCTGTTTCCTTGTGTAACCTCACCCCCTATGAAATTCTCTATGGTCCCTCCTCCAGTAAGGGACCTAACCCAAACTCTAAGACCTAACGATCCCTTCCACACCCCCTTGCTTGACAGACTTAAAGCTCTTGAAAGAAATCAGCAATATCTGTGGAAACATCTGGCCACTGCCGACCAACCTGGGGACGAGGGGACTCCATATCGATACCAAGTAGGAGACTTCGTCTACATTAGACGACATCAGGTGTCATCCCTGGAACCCCACTGGAAAGGACCATATAAGGTGCTACATATAACACCTACAGTGGTAAATGTAGACGGAATCACTTCATGGATCCATGTCTCTCATCTCTGGCCTGCGCCCTGTCCAAAATCTGACTGGAAACTGGAAAAGACTGGTAACACTTTCAAAGTGCGTATTCGCCATGTGGATAAGGCTACAGACTCTCCCCTTGGCCAAGAGTAGTCCTAACCCTCATCAGCCTGTTCAGCAGTAATGGCTGATCACAAATCCTACTGTACAAGAAGTATGGTCTATCTTGCATACAGCCCCTTTAGGGACATGGTGGCCATCTCTCCACCCAGACATTTGTCAGCTGGCTATAGGTCTTTCCTATTGGGATATCCCTGATGAAGGGGATCCAACTAAAATTCCAATAAATCCTTTCCGTATCATAGGTAATAGAAACAAACATTATGGATGTAGGGACACGAGAGCCAGATGCAGGTTGGCTAGCCTAGATTACTATGTTTGCCCAGCGGACTATCAAAGCCACAAACAGACATGGCTGTGTGGGGGAAATGCCGACTTCTTCTGTAAGTCATGGGAATGTGAGCATACAGGGGTGCCTGGTGGAACCCAAACTCCTCATCAAATTCAATACACAGCATTGGCCATATTACCAATTACACAACCAATACCGATGGCCCCCAGAGGGGTCTCTAGATCCTAAAATTCTCCGTGACCTTTTTAACTTCGGCAAGTGCTCAAAGGTGGAAGGAAATTCCCCTAAGTGGAGGCATTTTCCCTCCTTCGCTCACATCCTGAACTATGCTTATCCAATAGATCCTCACCCTCAGCTTTCTGCTCCAGACTCTCTGCTGCCACTCCCACCTCAGCAACCTGATTTCTTCCCTCCAATTACTAGATCAAAAACCCAAACCGCCGGTTCTCAGATTATTGCCCCCTTGCTGAGGTAGCAGGTACTGAGGTACCCATCCACCCACTCACTACTCTCTTCTCCTGTCAGTGCCCGCACCAGGTCCCACCAGGTCCTCTTACCAGCTAACCCAAAGCTCAAACCAGCTAAGGAGAGCCCTCAGACCCCTATCCAAGATGTAATGAAAATGGCCTTTAAAGTTGCTCTGTCATCACTGAAAACAGGTTACTAAGAATTTAAAGTCCCTCACAGGCTTTTTGGGATACAAACTCCCATCTTCCCCTCTGCTCTATCTGTTCTACTGCTCAAGTTTTGTTGCCTGGAAAATTCCAAACCCCTTTCCCATTATTCTTTTACATGTCTCCTTCCTCATGCTCAGACCCAAGGTGCTGCTCTCAGACCCGCCTTCCCTGTCTTCCCCGTCTATACCAGGCCCACAGAAAAGTCTTAAATGACCTTCTCCAGCAGTCTTCACCATGGCTGACTTTAGGACTTTCAGCCAAAGAGTCCCTATAAAAGAGTTCAATGTAGATAAACTTCCCCTTTTCGTGTTTCCCTGTTCTATTTGGCCACTGGCTGGAAAAATCAGCACTCCTAAGCTAGACTCCCCCTTACTAGTTTTTCACAAAACATGTGAACAAGGCCTCTGGCCTTGAGCTGGGGCTTCACAGACATGGTTACATTTCTAAGATAAATAAGTTACCAAATGAGCTCCATTGTTACAGCTGGCAGTGAGAAAAAAAAAAAAGAGAAGAAAAAAGCTCTCCCACTCCAGGTGTCCTTAAAATGTTAACTTGCCCAGAACAGATGAAAAAAACAATAGAAACGAAAACTTCTTTTTGTGAACTTATGCAGACTGTGAACTTCTGAGCCCCTTCCCTTACATGTTGGGTACAAAATTCGGAAACTACCTAAATTTGGAGATCAGGTGACTAATTGATTACAACAGAAGCAATGCCCTCTAAATCCGTTGCAACCAAATAGGTATGTTTCGCTGTCTTCGGTGCTATCTTAGGTGCCTTGAATTGTCCGTCCTTACAACAGTATAATTCTATATACTTAAACATTGTTTATGTTTTCATAAAATGGTCAACAGATGTGATTAATTATGTAATGTTCAGATGTTTCCCAGAGTGCTCTATCATGAGGCAGGTTAATTTAAATATCAAATACGGGGGCATACAACCCGGTTCCTCTGGGAACCTGTATCCCTCACTTTAGCCATCCTATTAGGAAAAGGAGCTGCTGCAGGTGTGGGCACAGGAATCACTGTCCTAGTCCATGTGACACAACAAATGACCCGATGAGAAGCAGCAATAGACCAAAATTTAAAGATATTAAAAACCTCCATCACAGTTTTATAGGAATCTTTAACCTCTCTCTCTGAAATTGTTTTACAGAACATGCGAGGGTTGGACCTCCTCTTCGTGAGAGAAGGGGGCTTTTGTGCTGCATTGAGGGAAAAAGTTGATTTTATGCCGACCATACTGGAGTTGTAAAAAAATCTATGAGTAAATTAAGAAGACGCCTAGAAGAGCACCAACAAGAGAGAGATGCACAAAAAGGGTGGTTTGAGTCTTTGTTCACACAGTCCCCCTGGTTAACTACGCTTTTATCAGCCCTGGCCAGTCCATTAATAATTCTCATTTCATTGCTAATTGTAGGACCCTGTTTGCTCAACCATCTAGTTTCCTTTCTACAAGCTTAAATTGGATAAGTTAAACTTATGGTAATCAGACAACAATATACCTCACTAGAAGACATAAAATGTGAGACCCCGCAATGCTCATTTTTATGATTAAAATTAACCAGAATAAGAAGTGGGGAATGAAAGGTTAATAAAATATGTACTTTTAACTTCTTGTTTTTCTGTATGCTTAACAAAATACTGATGAAATCTTGAAAACTGTTTGCTAATCTTGTTCCCAGAATGTGCTGTCCCCAATTGCCAAACTGTTGAATGTACTCCCTCTCCCATTGGCATGCAAACCACTCACTCGACCTGACCCATCAATAAATTTCCCTCCCTGCTCTCACCACGTAAATTGCATAAGCTCTGCTTAAGCTGTTCTTAGGGCTCTCTTCTCTATTCAAGTGAGCTCTGAGCCCCAGCATGCTGGACCCCCAATAAACCCTTTGCTGTTGCATGAGACAGTCTCTTCGTGGTCTCTTTTCCGACGCTCGCCCGACTTTACATTGGTACAATCATAAGTGTGAACATTCCTATGTGTGTCCAGAATATTACTATAATAAATAATATATGTAGATCAGGTAATAGGAGTTTTTCTTCCACCATTTATGGGAGCAATATTTTGAAGATATATGAATTAGTATTTTGGGTAGAAATAGGTGTACCATTTGTCTATGAATATAGAGATAATGCATGAATAGACAATACTGTGAATTAATAATATTACTGGTTCCAACTTTAAATAATGGATTGAATTGATATCTGAAAATATACAGAAAACCTTATATTGATATACTACATTTAATCCTACCCATTATACATCTGAATGAAATATTAGGGTTATGGATTTTCATGAAGAGTGTTTGAGTTTTGCTTCAAAAGTGATTATGGAAATTGAAAATAATGTGTTTGGAAAGAAGTCTCATGAAAAGACCAGTCCAGAAACCTGGAGGTATGCATGTGTTCTGAAGCAGAAAGTGATTTAAAGTGAAACAAACGCCTATATATTTGCTAACTTGTGGATGATAAATATATACGATGATGTGCAGAAATTGAAGAAATAGTAATGTACCAGTGTTGAATAAAAATGAACGTTAAAATACACATCATGTCCCATAGGAATCTACTTGAATTGATGTTAAACTGCGTCCATTAATGTAGAAATATTAGAATTTGTATGCACCATTCACTGAAGTTAGTTTTCAGTACTAGGAAACAAATATGTATTTCAGGTAGATGAGTATTTCTGAGAATAATCTTGTGAAAAGTTGATTATAAATCCACATACATGAACATGAATGAATTCAGGGAGTGTATAATAAGACTCATACATTTCATATTTTGAAAAATCTGGAGAGTATATATATATATATATATATATATATATATATATATATATATACACACACACACACACTCACACAAACTGAGACTATAAAAATAGCAATATATATGCCAATTGAAATTCACCATGAAATATACATCATCCACAGATTCAAAAATATTCATGTTACTGAAGATAGATTTATGTATAATGTTGTTTAACTAGGAAGTTTACCCATACATTGAATTTTCAGTTCCAACAGCATTTAGGAGGAGTAATCTCTTCTCACATTTTGTATCTGCCAAGTCAGCCACCTCACAAGAATGTACGTGTGATACCAGGTAGGATTCTATATGTGCATATAAAAATACATGTGCTGAGTAGGCTACAGAGAGAGGGAGACAGGAATTCACATATTTGTTAACTTTAAAAACACATGGATAACTATTTCAACAGAAAATTGACTAGATTTATAACACATACCCTTTTTTATGCAAAAGGCAAGTCCAACTATACACCATGCCTCCTCTGAACTGCTTGGATTTCTATTCTGTTTGGGTTATTTTTCTCCATCATATTAGGAGTAGTAGTCAGAGTCCAGTAGGTTATGAGTTAGTGTCAGGGATCAGTATTTCAAATGGAAAATAGAATAATGAATCAAATGTGTATGCAAATATATGCTACACAAAAATCTTCCCACTCTCATCCAGAACAAATCCTTGACATTACCTTCGCCTGAAGTAAGTCACAATTAGAATAGAAGAGTTAGAAAATCTGTGAATACATATCTTGAGTGGAAAATGCTCAGAGTTCAGAACCTTGGAGGTGGTAGAGGAGTTTCCAAAAGTAAGGGACATGGTAAACACTCCTCTAACATGGAGGTCTGCTGGCGGAAAGACATCTTGAGAAACTGCCTCTGAGGTTGGGCACTTGAAACATACGTTATTTTCAGGAGCTTTAGCTTCCTTTGTAGTGAGACAATAAAATCTGGGTCTGCATCTATGTGACCTGGAGGATATGGTTTCTTATTTTCCAGTGAACATGAGGCAGCAGTGCTGAATTCACTCTTTGTAGGTAAACAGTGGCCACTGGAGTCTAATTGTCTCCCCATGTGGACTGTGGAGCCATTTGGTCATCCTCCACTTTTCGTGGTGTTTCCTGCTGTTGCACTGGGAGTTTGGTATTTGCTTCACAAAATACAAGAAGTTCAACAGGGACACAGTGCTGGAGGGAGTTCTGTCACGTGTTGTGGGTCAGGGTCTGCAGGAGAATGCAACAACCAGGCTTCTTTCCCACATACTTTGCCCCCTTGTCCATAGCAACATGATTCTGAACATGGCCCTAAATCCTCTCCATATAAAAACATGCTTTTACATATTCGGGTCTCCTGGCTGCACCATGTTAGTCACAAAAAATTTGGAAGCCAATGAGAAATCCACATGGCCATAACACAGATGTATTATCACACAACTGCAGACCACTTCTCTAGGCCCAATACTCTGCAGGCTCTAACTTGCTTGCCCCCATGTCCATAGCAACTTGATTCTGAACATGGCCCTGAAATCTTTCAATATAAAAACATGCTTTTACATATACAGGTCTCCTGGCTGCACCATGGCAGTCACAATGAATTTGGAAGCCAATGGCAGAACCACATGGTCACAACACAGATGTATTATCACAAAACTGCACACCATTTCTCTAGGCCAACAACTCTGCAGGCTATAACTCAATGGCATCTCTGTTCTACACCATTTTCATGAAACCCAGTGAATTAAGGCAGGGTCTGGTACACTCAAGATCAGCAACAGGACATCCAAAGGTTCTCCAGTGCCACCTGGTCATGGGAATGTTAAAAATTTCATGGTATTTATCTGGCCATTTTTCAAGGATGAAGTTGGAGGCACTGTGGGTTTCAATTCATTCAGGAACCATTAAATGTTGAGGAAGTTCATTTCAAAGAAAGCTCTGGAGAACTCTCACAGGCAAGGCTTCCAAAAGAGTGGCCAAAAGGTCACATGAAGCCAGGCGCAGTGAGGTCTCCAATGTGAGGTCCATGTGTGTTTTGACTCAAAACTATCCCTGCCAAGTCTTTCAGAATAAAATCATGTGGTATACTGGCTGAGATTCCCAGTACTCTTTGGAAAACCACCCTGGGCCTAGATCTCAGTTTCCAAGGGTGACTTTCATGCGTGGCCTCCTAATATCCCAACACTTTTCATGGCAATACTTCTCTGAGGTCAATTCCAGAACGCAGTCTCTAAGGGGAATCAAACCAGAGTTCAAGCCCAGGTTGACCCAGTCATCTCTTCACACCGCCAATCAAATGAACACAATTAAAAACAAAACACTATCACATGGCCCCATCTTCTTCCTTATAGACACTCATCATAACCACTGGTTGGAGCTTTCCATGAGGGGCACATTCCAAAAGAGTGTCCAAAATAAGCTCCCTTGCCCCTCATTTGGCTCAAGTCAGGGTGGGAAGGACACCCTTCCTGTGAACCAGGAGTGATCAAATAGGCCTGTCATTAATACTGCTCCGCTTTTCCAATTTGAGGCCTTCTGACTGTGGGGTTTAGATTCTTTATGTGAACTGGAGTCATGAGAAAAGACAAGCACCTCTGCAGAGATTTGAAGAACTCATTTGACCAAAAGGATCGCTATTCTCACTTGATTGATTTCAGGAACCTACAGAGAAAGGCAATAGAATTCATTCACAATGACTGAAATTTTTTGCGAATTTGGTTTTGGTTTCACACATGGGATCTTTCTTTAGATCCATCAGGTGCTGAGAATCTAAGCCACAGCCTCACACAGGGTAGAGAGCCTGATTCAGACACATCCCTTTCCGAAGCAATTTAGCAAGAGCCACAGGTGATGCCCATTCATTTCCATTTGAAAACTGTTTTCTTCAGGCTTCACAAAGGGGTAGCCTGAGCCCAACATCTTCCTGACATTCAGGGCAACAGAACAATAGGTAAGCAAAAGGCCCAAAGCATGGTATCTCCACTGAGATTTTTCTGGTCACACTCATATCTGAATATATTTCACCTATATATTCTTATAAATATCACAGGTTCCCAATCCCATTATTCATCCTGCAGAATGATTCCTAACCCAAATCGAAAATATTATTAACCCTAACCATACACTAACTTTGCAGGAGAGCAGGAACAGTGTGGGTATTAAACTACAGGAATCTAGGGGATCTTCACCTGCTGAGAAACTCAAATGTTCATGCAGAAATAATCCCTGGTGAAGATGAAGGCAGCTATGAAGTACCTCAGAAAGCAAAAGTCAACTTCCATGGCAATCATCCTGACCAGGAAGGGTTGTGTCTGAATCATTCTCTCTCTTCTTAATGTATAGAACATGGACCAAACCAGTCCTGTGTGGAAGCTGTTCCCGGGTGCTTATGGTTGATATAACATTCTAACTAGAGAAAGTGCCACATGAAAATCGGGGCAGCCTCCACCTCATGGTACTTTTGGAAGCAACAAAGTGGTTGCCAAGGCAGTGACATCATTTAGATCCTGAAGAAAGTGATCTCACCTCACTTCCTTGGTGAGGGAACTCTCTGAACTTGGGATCCAGGAAGCCAGGCACCCAGAGACAGTCCCTGTTCTAGTCCCAGTGGTCTCACATGTTTGGAATTACCAAGGACAGAGTCAGTCTTTCTTGGTACCTACAGATGTGAGGATGTCCAAATGCCAGGAAACCTCTGAAGAGGGGCTTTCCCTGAGAAAGCAGGTAGTGGATCATTTTCTGAGAATAGGTAGGAAAGGCGGTTTGTTTGGTATGGTTTGGAATATTTCTATTAAGTCCTTTGACAAGGTGAGTGTTTCTATGTGTGTGTATCCCACTGAGTCCATTGTTGTAGACATTAGAAAAGACAATGCATCAATGGATGTGTCCTGTCTAGTAGAAAGCTTCCCAGCATTCATCCTGCCCAATTCATGAGTGGACTCTGGCTTGCCTTATGGATGGGCAACACCTACAAGCTTCCTAATTTCCTGTTTTCTCTCTCAATTCAGCCCACTCTCCAGAATAGTATCATGGTTTTGTGTCCAAGATTTGTACCACCTCCAAGATCTGTGACATGGCTATGTACTGGATAGCTGAAGGAAATGGCTAGCATCTCAGAAATCTCAGATATCTGTTGACCAGGAAAGTCTCAGTGGAGAAACCCTGCTTTGGTCCTTTTGCTTAACTATTGTTCTGTTGAATGTCAGGAAGTTTTTTGCCTCAAGCCACCACTTTGTGAAGCCTGAAGAAAAGAGTTTTCAAATGGAAATGAATGGGCATCACCTGTGGCTCTTTGCTTAATTGCTTAGGATTGGGATATGTCTTAATCAGCCTGTTGGCCCTGTGTGACGCTGTGGCTTAGATTCTCATCACCTGATGGATCTAAAGATAGATCCCATGCGTGCATCCAAAACCAAAATGGCAAAAAGATCAGATATTGTTGATGAACTCTCTTGCCTTCCTCTGGTAGGTTCCAGATATCCATCAAGTGAGAATAGGGATTCTTTGGGTCAAATGAGTTCTTCAAAGCCCTGCAGAGGATAGGCCATAGGTGCTTGATTATCATGACTCCAATTCACTTAAAGAATCTAAACCCCAAAGCTAGAAGGCCTCAAGTTGGAGAAGCCAAGCAATATTAAAGGTAGGCCTATTTGATCACTCCTGGTTCACAGGAAGAGAGTCCAGGCCACCCTTACTTTAGGCAAATGCGGTGCAAGGAGCTTATTTTGGACACTGTCGTGGGCTGCATCCCTTATGGAAACCTCCAGCCAGAGGATATAATGAGTGTCTATATGGAAGAAGATGAGGGCCATGTGAGAGTGTTTTGGTTTTAATTGTGGACATTTGTCTGGCGGTTGGAAGAGATCACTGGGTCCACCTAGGCTTGCACTCTGGTGTGATTCCCCTTAGAGACTGAGTTCTTTTACTGATCTCAGAGAATTATTGCCAGGAATTGTGTTGGAATTTTAGATGGCCATGCATGAGAGTTGCCCTTGGAAAGTGACATCTAGGCCCTAGTTGACTTTCCACAGAGCACAGGGAATCTCAGCCAGGATAACACATGATATTATTCTTAAAGACTTGGCAGCCATATTTGAGAGTCAAAACACACATGGACCATACTTTGTAGACCTCAATGGGCCTGGCTTAATCTGACTTTTGGCCACTTTTGGAAGCCTTGCCTGTAAGAATTCTCCAGAGTTTTCATTTAATGGTTTCTGAGTGAATTGAAATCCACAGTGCCTCCAACTTCATCCTTGAAAATTGGCTATATCAATATCATGAAATTTTTGAAATTCCCATGACCGGGTAGCACTGGAGAACATTTGGATGTCCTCTTGCTGATCATGAGTATACAGGACAGTGCCTTGATTGACTGGGTTTTATGAAAATGGTGTAGAACAGAGATTCCAGTAAGTTGGATCTTGCTGAGTAGTTGTTCTAAAGCAGTGGTTGGCAGGTGTGTGATAAAACATCTGTGGTGGGGGCATGTGGATCTGCCATTGGCTTCCAAATGGATTGTGACTGACATTTTGCAGTCAGTAGAACCTTATATGTAAAAGCATATTGTTATATGGAGAGGTTTCAGGGCAATGTTCAGAATCAGGATGCTATGGTCAATAGGGCAAGTTATGTGGGATAGAAGCCTGGTTGGTGCATTCTCCTGCAGAACTCGACACACCACACTTGACAGAACTCACTTCAGCACTGTGTCCCAGGTGAACCCTTGTATTTAATGAAGCAAATACCAAACTCCCAGTGCAGCAGCAAGAAACACCACGAAAGTGGAGGATGACCAAATGAATTTACAGTCCACACGGGGAGACACCTAGAATCCAGTGGCCACAGTATACCTACAAATAGAAAATTCAGCACTGCTGCCTCATGTTTATTGGAAAATAAGAAACCATGTCATCCAGGTCACATAGATGCAGAACCAGATTTGATGGTCTCACTACATATGAAGCTAATGCTTCTGACAACAGCATATATTTCATTGCCCAACCTCACAGGCAGTTTCTTCAGATGTTAGGCTGGCAGAAATTCATGTTTTTGGAGTGATTACCCTGTCCCTTACTTTTGGAAACTCCTCTACCAACTCCAAATTTGTGAACTTCTGAGCATTTTCCATTCCACATATGTATTCACAGATTTTCTAAATGTTCTCCTATAATTGTGTCTTATGTACGGCGAAGGTAATGTCAAGGCATTATTCTGAATGAGAGTGGGAAGATTTTTGTGTAGCACATATTTGCATACACATTGGATACATTTTCCAATTTTCCATTCGAAATACTGAATCCCTGACACTAACACATGCCCTACTAGACTTTGACTTCTTATCCTAATTTGATGGAGAATAATAACCCAAACAGAATACAAATACAAGAGGTTCACAGGAGGCATGGTGTATAATTGGACTTGCCTTTCGTATGATAAATTGTAGGTGTTATAAATCTAGCGAATTTTAATTGAAATAGTTCTCCATGTGTTTTCAAAGTTAACAAATATGTGAATAACTGTCTCCCTTTCTCTGTAGCCTATTCATCACATGTATTTTTATAAGCACATACAGAATTCTACCTGGTATCAGTCGTACATTTGGTGAGGTGGCTGGCTTGGCAGATACAAATTGTGAGAAGAGATCACTCCTACTTAACGCTGTTGGAACTGAAAATTCAACATATGGGTGAGCTTTTTATTTAAACAACATGAATCCATGTACATTTAAATGAATATTTTTGGATCTGTGGATGATATATATTTCATGGTGAATTTCAATTCACATACATAATGCTACTTTTTAATGTCTGTGTGTGTGTGTGTCTGTGTGTATATATATATATATATATATATATATATATATATATATATATATTCACTCTCCAGATTTTTCAAAATATTTAGTATATTTTTCTTTTTATACCCTCCCTAAATTCATTCATATTCATGTATGTGGATTTATAATCAACTTTTCACAAGATTATTCTCAGAAATATTCCTCCACTTGAAATACATATTTTTTTCCTTCTACTGAAAACTAACTTTGGGGGATCACATGATGGCGGCGAATGGAGTGCATTACCCCCATGTACCACGTCACTGTGCGGGAAAATGACGAGTTAGAACGGCTAAAACCTATCTTGTTAGGAATTTCCAGCAAATTTGGGGTGCTCCAAAACCTAGTGGACATATATCCATCTCACGAGGATCAGCTACGGGGGCTCAAACGCGAGTGATTTTTCCGCACGGAGGGTCATGCTGCTTATTCAGCAAATTGCCCTGCAGCTAGAGTGTGTGGCGCGCACTGGGAAAAGACGAAATAGCATCGCAAATATACAGTGGTGCGGATTCTATGGGCTCCTGCCCGCTATGCAATTACTGTGCTCAGTGCTGAATTCTGGGATTGAGACGGGGATGGATGTGGTCCAATTCCGTTCTCCATACCGGTCAGACCACAGAGGAAGCCAGCGTCCACCATCTTGAAGAGCTGACGTCACCATCCCTGTTTTCGACTGATCGCAGCTCATTCAGCTATAGAACAGGTAATTTCAGGATTCCATTCACCTTTGCTTCGCAGACAAATTACTCAGGCTCAGTGCTAAAGAACCCGCAGAAACTGCGTCTTGGAGCCAGCTTCTATTAGAACATACACTGAGCCCAGAGCGGCCAAATTTGGCCTCCCTGAACTGATCTGGCCCAGGGCTCAAGAACCCGTGGAAACTGCTTCCCGGTCCGGGTCTTGCTGAATAATGTGGAGGTAAATATCAACCGAGCCTTCATAGGCAGTGGCAACAGGATTGAGACGAGGCTTGTGAGGGCAAGTCAGGACTCACCCATTGCTTTGGTCACCCAGCAAAGGGAACGAAATGCTGCCTTTTGCATGGGATACCAACATGGCAGAGATCTGATGTCATCAGAAAGCAGTGGAGGAGATAACTTCATTAATACCAGCGGTGACAGAAACAGTTGGTCTCCTGGTAAAGAAAGTGAGTCAGAAACACTCGAGTCTCTCTCACTTTGTCATCAAGCCAGAGGGGCAGAGCAGAGCCGCTGCCCATGCCTGGAACAGGACCAGCGACACACCTGCATGATACTCACTTCACTCCAATTGGAATAGAGGCAGAGGAGAGCCACCACAGGTGCCCAGAACAGGCCTAGCGACCAGCAGGCATGGTAGTCACGTCACCTCAATTGGAGTAATTGCAGAGCAGAGCCTTCTCCAGCACCTAGTACAATCCAAGTGGCCCACCGGCATGGTAGTCACATAACCCCAATAGGAGTAGGCGCAGAGCAGAGTCTTTGCCCATGGTGCCCGGAACAGGCCCAGCAACCTGCCGGCTTCGTAGTCACGACACCCCAATTGGAGTAGCGGCAGAGCAGAGCCACCACCCGCGCCCTCAAGGTAGACAAATCTGCACCCGACCAGCAGAAGAGGCCCAGCGGCCTGCCAGCGCGGCAGACACTTCACCCCATTTGGAGTAGGGGCAGAGCAGATCCATCGCCCATGCCCGTAAGGTAGGCAGACCTGCGACCGACGGCAGAACAGGCCCACCCACCCGCCGGCATGGTAGTCACGTCACCCCAATTGGAGTAGGGGCAGAGCAGAGCCGCCGCCCGCGCCTCTAAGGTAGGCAGACCTGAGACCGACTGGCAGAACACCCCAGGGGTCCATGGGTGTGGTACACACGTCACACCAATTAGAGGAGGGGCTTAGCAGAGCCGCTTCCCGCACTTGCAGGGTAGGCAGACCTGCGACCGATCAGGAGAACAGGCCCAGCGGCCCATCAGCATGGTAGATAGATCACCCCAATTGGAAGAGCACAACAGCCACACCCCGCACCTGCAAGGAAGACTTTTCAAATATACAAGAGCAATATAAATATATAGGGGGAAAATTTCAAAATCACAACAGTTTCACCAAGCAGAAAGAAACGCGAGCCGTATGAAAAGACAAAGAAAAAAGGACCACAAGCAATGCAGGTCAACACAACTTTAGAAGAGGTAATAGCTGCAGCAGATGGAATGTCAGATAAAAAACTCAGGATATACATGCTTCAGATAATCTGGAGTCTCAAGGAAGACATTAGACAGCAAAATCAGACAATGAAAGATCACTTCGACAATGAATTACACAAACAAATCCAAGAAGCAAAAGATCAATTATACAGGGAGATAGAAGTTGTAAAAAATGACAAACAGAAATCCTAGAAATGCAGGAAGCAATAAAACAACTTAAGAACTCAATTGAGAACACTACCATCAGAGTAGAACACTTAGAAGATAGAACATCAGACAATGAAGACAAAGTATTTCAACTTGAAAAGAACATAGACAGCTCAGCAAGACTGTTAAGAAACCATGAACAGAACATCCGTGAAATATGGGATAACATAAAGAGACCAAACTTAAGAGTCATTGGGATACAGGAAGGTATAGAGATCCAAACCAAAAGAATGAGCAATGTATTTAATGAAATAATACGAGAAAACTTCCCAGACTTGAAGAATGAGACAGACTCCCAAGTCCTAGAAGCCAACAGGACGCCGAATGTGCAAAATCATAAGAGATCCACACCTAGACGCATTATAATGAAGATACCCAACGTACAGAATAAAGAGAGGATTTTAAAAGCTACAATTGAAAGGAAGCAGATTACATTTAGGGGTAAAGCAATCAGGATAACAGCTGATATTTCAACACAGACTCTGAAAGCTAGAAGATCCTTGAAATATATGTTTTTGTCAGGAGCTTTAGCTTCATTTCTAGTGAAAGCATCAAAGCTGTGTCTGCATCTATGTAACCTGGAGAACATGGTTTCTTATTTTCCAAAAGACATGAGGCGGCAGTGCTGAATTCACTCTTTGTAGGTAAACTGTGGCCACTGAAGGCTAAGTGTCTCCCCGTGTGGACTGTGAAGCCATTTGTTCATCCTCCACTTTTCATGGTGTTTCTTGCCGCTGCACTGGGAGTTTGGTATTTGTTTCACTAAATAAAATGAGTTCAACTGAGACCCAGTGCTGGAGGGAGTTCTGTCATGTATGGTGGGTCAGGGTCTGCAGGAGAATTCACCAACCAGGATTCTATCCCACATAGATTGCCCCCTTGATCATAGCAACCTGATTCTGAACATTGCCCTGAAAATCTTCATATAAAAAGATGCCTTTACATGGAGAGGTTTCAGACATATAAGGTTCTGCTGGATGCATCATGTCAGTCTCAAGCCCTTTGGAAGTAATGGCAGATCCACATGGCCCCACAAGAGATGTTTTATCACACACCTGCACACCACCTGCACACACACCACTATTCAGTAGGCTACAAGTTACTGGCATTTCTGTTCTACACCATTTTCATGAAACCCAGACAATCAAGGCACTATCTGGTACACTCATGATGAGCAAAAGGACATCAAATGTTCTCCAGTGCCACCTGGTCATTGGAATGGCAAAAAATTCATGGTATTTATGTAGCCACTTTTCAAGGATGAAGTTGGAAGCACTGTGGGTTTCAATTCATTCAGGAACCATTAAATGGTGAGGAAGCTCATTTCAATAAAAGATCTGGAGAACTCTCACAGGCAATTTTTCCCAAGGAGTGAGCTAGATCTCAGTTTAGAAGGGCGAATCTCATTAGTGGCCTATTCCACTGCCACACAAATGACCGCAATTGAAACCAAAACACTCCCACATGACCCTCATCTTCTGCCATAGAGACACTCATCATAACCTCTTGCTGCAGGTTTTCATGAGGGATGCAGCCCAAACAGTGTCCAAAATAAGCTCACTTACCCCTCAATTGCCTAAAGTCAGGGTGGCCTGGACACCCTTCCTGTGAACCAGGAGTGATCAAATAGGCCTGCCCTTAATACTGCTCTGCTTCTCCATTTTGACTGTACTGATTGTTGAGTATAAATTCTTTGTGTGAATTGGAGTCATGAGAAAATCCAAGCACCTATGCATTAGCCTCTTCAGGGCTTTGAAAAACTCATTTGACCCAAATGATATCTATTCTCACTTGATAGAGGTCAGGACTTACAGAGGAAGGCAAGAGACTTCATCCACATTGACTGCTCTTATGGCCATTTTGGTTTTGGATTCAGAGATGGGATCTTTCTGTAGATCTGTCAGGTGCCGAGAATCTAAGCCCCAGCCTCACATAGGGGCAAGGGGCTGATTCAGACACATCCCTTTTGAAGCAATTAAGCAAACAGCCACAGGTGATGCCCATTCATTTTCATTTGAAAACTGTTTTCTTCAGGCTTTACAAAGGGGTTGCCTGAGGCAAAGAAATTCCTGACATTCAGGGCAACAGAACAAAAGGTTAGCAAAAGGCAGAAAGCAGGGTTTCTCCACTGAGACTTTACTGGTCACACTGATATCTGAGTTTTCTGAGATGCTCCCATTGCCTTCAGCTATCCAGTACATGGCCATGTAACAAAGCTTGGAGGCGGTACATATCTTGGACACCAAACCATGAGACTATTCCGGAGAGTGGCCAGAATTCAGGAAGAAAACTGGAGCTTAGGAAGATAGTAGGTGTTGTCCATTCATAAGGCAAGCTGCAGTCCATTCATCAATTGCGCAGGATGAATGCTGGGTAGCTTTCTACTAGACAGGGCACTTCCATTGATGCATTCTCTTTTCAAATGTCAACAACCACGGACACAGTGGGATACACTTTTAGAAACCCTCGCCATGTCAAACGACTTTCTAGAAACAATCCACTCAAAAACAAACAATCCACCATCCCTACCTATTCTCAGAACATGAGACAAAACCACAAACTCACACCCACACCCACAAAGCATCTCCTTCCCAGAAGTAGGTCTTTGATTATCCGGAGTTTCCTCTGACTGGTGGGCCATACCATGTTCCCCCGAAATGGCCTGTACTTTCTCAGATTTGGTGTCTTTGCCAGAACAACTACCTGCTTTCTCAGGAAACACCTGTCTTCATAGCTTTCCTGGCATTTGGCCATCCTCACATCAGTTGGTACCAATAAAGACTGACTCTGTCCTTGGTAAATCCAATCAAGTGTGCCAACTGGGACTGGCACTGGCTCTGGGGGCCTAGCTTCCTGGTTCCCAAGTTAAGAGAGTTCCACTACAAAGGAAGTGAGGTGAGGTCACTTTTTTCAGGAACTGAATGAGGTCACTGCCTTGGCAACTACTTTGCCCTAACAGTTGCTTCCAAGGGTCCCATGAGATGGATGCTGCCCCAATTCCTGTGACATTTTTACAAGTTAGAATGGTATATCAACCATAGTCACCCAGGAACAGCTCTCCACACAGGCTTGGTTTGGTCCATATTCTCTACATTAAGAAGAGAGAGGCTGATTCAGACACAACCCTTCATCCTGACCAGGCTGTTTGCCATGGAAGATGACCTTTGCTCTCTCAGGTCCTTCATACCTGCCTACATGTTTTCCAGGGATAATTTCTGCAAGGACCATTGAGGTTCTAAGTAGGTGGAAGATCCCCTCCATCCCTGCATTGTAAGACCAACTCTGTTCCAGCTCTTCTGTAATGTTATATTGAGGGAACAGTGTATGGTTATGCTTAATAACCAGTTAGATTTGGGTTAGGAATCATTCTACGGGATGTATAATGGTATTGGGTAACTGCAATACTTACAAGAATATATAGGTGAAATATAAGTATGAAAACAGAAATCCAGGTAAGATTTGAAGTCCAGAAAGTCATTGGGTCCTTGATTGGATTACTTAGCTTGAATTACGTTCTGCACAGGTATCTCAGATAAATTGATATACAATGGCATAGGAACTTGTACCTTGGATGATTGAATGTAGAAGAGAACATCCCCTCAAACAGAGATAGTCAGTAGGATCAGGAAGATAGTCGGTAAGTATCGGAAGAACAATGAGTATAGGATTTGGACCAAAAGTTATTTAGCAATAGGGTTTCGGTTAGAGAGTGAATTTCAATAACAGCACATGTGAAGGGTCTCTAACAATGATGAAGTGGGGAAAATATGTAGGAATGCAGATATCAATAGAGACATTAGGAAATCAGGCAAAGTATAAAGTGAGTGATAGGATTAGATATTTTCAACAGGGTTGAGGTTAAACATATAATCTTAGGAAGAAACAAATATGTAGTCACCAATCGGATTGACATTTGAGAGCATAAGGCACCCTGGACATGGATGTTTTTAGTAATCCATGTTCACTTTCTATTTAGGATTTTGTAGAATCATAAGTGTGACCTTTGAATTTTGTGTCTAGAATATTACTGTGATGAAATGTATATGTAGATCAGGTGACATGAGTATTTCTTCCACCATTTCTGGAAGCAATATTTTGAAGATGTATAAATTTGTATTGGGGCTACAAAAAGGTGCACCCTATGTCTATGAATACAGAGGAAATGCATGAATAGACCATACTGTGAATAAATAATAAAACTGGTTTCAACTTGAAATAATAGATTGAAATAAATTTGAAAACAAACAAGAAATCTTATATTAATATACAATCATTCATTCCAACCCATTATACATCTAATGGAAATATGAGGATTTTGGTTTATCATGAAAAGTGTGTGACTTTGCTTCAAATTGATTATGAAAATCGAAAATAATTTGTTTGGAAAGAAGTCTCATGAAAAGACCAGTCAAGAAACCTGGAGGAATACATGTGTTCTGAAGCAGGAAGCGATTGAATGTGAAACAAATGCCTATAAATTTGCGAAATTTTTGATGAAATATATGTCCTATGATGTCCATAAACTTAAGAAAGAGTAATGTACCACTGTGGAATAAAAACGAACGTCAAAATACACAACACGTCCAATAGAATTCTACATGCATTGATGTTAACCTGGTTCAGTTACTGTAGAAATATTAGGATTTGAAGGCACCAATCACTGTAGTTAGTTTTCAGTACTAGGAAACAAATATGTACTTCAGGTGGATGAATATTTCTGAGAATAATCTTGTGAAAATTTTATTATAAATCCACATACATGAACATGAATGAATTTTGGGACTCTAAATAAGACACAAATATTTCATATTTTGAAAAATATGGAGACTATATATATATATATATATATATATATATATATATATATATACACACACACACACACACACACAAAACACACACACAGACTTTAAAATGTAGTAATATATGCCAATCGAAATCCATCATGAAATATATATCATCCACAAATGCAAAAATATATATTTTACAGAATATGGATTTATGTATAATTTTGTTCAACTAGGAAGCTCACCCATAGGTTGAATATTCAGTTCCAAAGCGTTTAGGAGGAGTGATCTCTTGTCACAATTTGTATTTGCTGAGGAAGCCACCTCACAAAAATGTAGGTGTGATACCAGGTAGCTTTCAGTATGTGCATATAAAAATACATATGTTGAATAGGCTACAGAGAAAGGGAGTCAGTAATACACATATTTTGAACTTTAAAAACACATGGAGAACTATTTAATTAAAAATTGACTAGATTTATAACACATAAACTTTATCATGTAAAAGGCAAGTCCAAATATACATCATGCCTCCTTTGAACTGCTTGTATTTATATTCTGTTTGTGTTATTTTTCTCCATCATATTAGGATTAGTAGCCAGAGTCAAGTAGGGTATGGGATAGTGTCAGGGATTCTTTATTTTGAATGGAAAATTGGAAATTGTATCAAATGTGTGTGCAAATATGTGCAACCCAAAACTTCGCACTCTGATCCAGAACAATGCCTTGACATTACCTTCGCTCCAAAGAAGACACAATTAGAGGAGAAGAGTTAGAAAATTTGTGAATACATGTCTGGAATGGAAAATGCTCAGGAGTTCACAAACTTCGAGATGGTAGAGGAGTTTCCAAAAGCAAGGGACATGGTAAACACAACACCAACATGGAGCTCTTCTGGCCTAAAGACTGTTTGAGAAACTGCATGTGAGATTGGGCACTTGAAATATAAGTTGTTGTCAGAAGTTTTAGCTTTCTTTCTAGTGAGACCATCAAAGATGGGTCTGCATCTATGTGACCTGGACGACATGTTTTCTTATTTTCCAATGAACATGGGGCAGCAGTGCTGAATTCTCTCTTTGTAGGTAAACTGTGGCCACTGGGGGCTTAGTGTCTCCCCGTGTCGCTGTGAAGACATTTGGACATCCTCCACTTTTCGTGGTGTTTCTTGCTGCTGCACAGTGAGTTTGATATTTGCTTTACAAAATACAAGGAGTTCAACTGGGACACAGTGCTGCAGGGAGTTCTGTCACTTGTGGTGGGTTAGAGTCTGCAGGAGAATGCACCATCCAGGCTTCTATCACTCATTGCTTGCTACATTGCCCCCTTTTCCATTGCAACCCAATTCTGAACATTGCCCTGAAACCTCTCTATATAACAAGGTGCCTTTACATAAATGGGTCTGCTGGCTGCTGCAAGTCAATCACATGCTATTTGGAAGCCAATGGCAGATCCACATGGCCCCACCACAGATGTTTTGTCACACACCTGCCCACAACTGCTCAAGGCGCACTACTCACAAGGTTCCAACTTACTGGCATCTCTGTTCTATGCCATTTTCATGAAACCCAGTAAATCAAGGCCCAGTCTGGTACACTCATGATGAGCATCAGGAGATCTAACTGTTCTCCAGTGCCACCTGGTCATGGGAATTTTAAAAATTTCATGGTATTTATCTAGCCATTTTTCAAAGAGGAATTTGGAGCCACAGTGGGTTTCAATTCATTCATGAACCATTAAATGTTGTGGAAGCTCATTTCAATGAAAGATCTGGAGAACTCTCACAGGCAATGCTTCCCAAAGAGTGGCCTAAAGGTCACATGAGGCCAGGCCCATTGAGGTCTACAATGTGAGGTCCATGGGTGTTTTGACTCTCAAATATGCCTGCCAAGTCTTTCAGAATAAAATCCGGGTATATCCTGGCTGACATTCTCAGTGCTTTGTGGAAAGCCACCCTGGGCTTAGATCTCAGTTTCAAAGGGCAAGTCTAATGCGTGGCCTCCTAAAATCCCAACACAATTCATGTGAATACTTCTCTGAGGTCAGTTCCAGAACTCAGTCTCTAAGGTGAATCAAACCCGAGTTAAAGCCCAGGTGGACCCAGTCTTATCTTCCAACAGCCAAATAAATGACCACAATTAAATCCAAAACACTCCCACATTGCCCTCATCTTCTTCCATATAGACACTCATCATTACCTCTGGCTGGAGGTTTCCATGAGGGGTAAAGCACAAGACAGAGTCTGAAATAATCTAACTTGCCCTCATTTGCCTAAAGTCAGTGTGACCTGGACACCCTTCCTGTAAACAAGGAGTGATTTAATAGGCCTGCCACTAATACTGCTCTGCTTCTCCAATTTGAGGCCTACTGACTGTCATGTATAGATTCTTTATGTGATTTGGATTCATTAGAAAACCCAAGCACATATGGGCTAGCCTCTGCAGGACTTTGAAGAACTCGATTAATTCAAAGGATCCCCAAATTCACTTGTTGGAGGTCAGGAACCTAACAGAGAAAGGCAATAAACTTCATCTACAATGACTGATTTTTTAGACATTTTGGTTTTGGATGAACACATGGGATCTTTCTTAAGATCCATTAGGCGCTGAATATCTAAGACACAGCCTCACACACGGCCAAGAGGCTGATTCACACACATATCTCTCAAAGCATTTTAGCAAACAGCCACAGGTGATGCCCATTCATTTCCATTTGAAAACTGTTTTCTTCAGGATTCACAAAGGGGTGGCCTGAGGCAAAGACCTTCCTGACATTCAGGGCAACAGAGGAATAGGGAAGCAAAAGGCCCAAAGCCGGTTTTCTCCACTGAGACTTTCCTTGTCACACTGATATCTGAGTTTTCTGAGATGCTCCCTTTCCTTTCAGCTATAGAATACATTGGCCATGTCACAGAGGTTGGAGGTGGTACATAACTTGGACAAAAAACCATGAGCCTACTCTGGAGAGTGGCCAGATTCAGAAAGAAAACAGGAACTTAGGAAGATAGTACGTGTTGCCCATTGATAAGGCAAGTCACAGTCCATTCATAAATTAGGCAGGATAAATGCTGGAATTCTTTCTACTAGACAGGACACATCCATAGATGAATTCTCTTTTCTAATGAATACAACCACGGACACAGAGAGTTACACAGATATAGAAACACTCACATTGTCAAAGGAATTACTAGACACAGTCCACTCCAAACCCAACAAACTGCCTTTCCTACTTATTCTCAGAACATGAGAAAAAACCACAAACTCACTCCCACACCCACAAAGACACCTCCTTCCCCCAAGTAATTCTGTGACTATCCTGAGTGTCGTCTGACTGGTAGGCCATACTATGTACCCCCAAATGGCCTGTCCTGTCTCAGATATGGTCTCCTTGGCCAAATCTGTGACGTTGTCAGGAGCCAGAAATGGGAAAGTACCTTTTTCTCAGGAAAGGCCCCTCTACAAAGCTCTCCTGGCATTTGGCCATCCTCACATCAGTAGGTTCCAGGAAACACTGATTCTGTCCTTGGTAAATCCAAACAAGTGACCTCAATGGGACTGGGACTGGGACTGGCTCTGGTTGCCTGGCTTCTGCACACAAGTTCAGAGAGTTCCATCACCAAGGAAGAGAGGTGAGATCACTTAATTCAGGTAGTGAATGAGGACACTGCCTTGGCAATCACTTTGTCCTAACAGTTGCTTCCAAGGGTCCCATGAGATAGAGGCTGCCCCTACTTCCTGTGACACTTTCACAAGTTAGAATGGTGAATCAACCATAGGCACCCAGGAACAGCTCTCCACACAGGCCTGGTTTGGTCCATTTTCTTTACATTGAGAACAGAGAGGCTCATTAAGATACAACCCTTCATCCTGACCAGGTTGTTTGCAATGGAAGATGAGTTTTGCTCTTTAAGGTCCTTCATAGCTGCCTATATCTTCTCCAGGGATCACATCTGCATGGACCTTTGAGTTTTTCAGCATATGGAATATCCCCTACATTCCTGTATTGTAAGACCAACACTGTCCCTGGTCTTTTGTTAAGTGAGATTGTGGGAACAGTGTATGTTTAGGGTTTAATAACATGTTTGATTTGGGTTAGGAATCATTCTGCTGGATGAATAATGGTATTGGGAACCTGTGATATTTATTAAAACATAGACATAAAATATAAGTATGAAAACAGAAATCTAGGTAAGATTTGAAGCTCAGAAGGGCATTGAGCTGTTGATTGTGATACTTAGCTTTGAATTATGTTCCGCATATATGTCTCAGATAAATCGATAATCAATGGCATAGGACCTTGTACCTTGGATGATTGAATGGAAAAGAGAACTTCCACTCAAACAGGGAAACTCAGTAAGATTAGGAAGATAGTCAGTAGCTTTCAGAAGAAGAGTGAGTACAGGATTTGGACCAAAAATTCTTTATCAATAGGGTTTCGCTTAGAGAGTGAAAGTAAATATCATCACATGTGAAGAGTCACTCACATGGTGAACTGGGGAAAATATTTAGGAAAACAGACATCAATAGAGACATTAGGAAATCAGGCAAAGTATAGAGTGAGTGATAGGATTAGACATTATTAACTGCATTTAGTTTGAATATATAATTTTAGGAAGAAACAAATACGTAGTCACCAATAGGATTGATATTTGAGACTATTAGGCAAACTGGACCTGGATGTTTTTAGGAATCCATGTTCAGTTTCCATTTAGGCTTTGGTACAATCATAAGTGTGACTTTTGCTTTTTGTGTCCAGAATATTACTGTGATACAATGTATATGTAGATAAGGTGACCTGAGTATTTCTTCCACCATTTCTGGGAGCAATATTTTGAAGATGTATAAATTAGTATTCGGGGAACAAACAGGTGCACTCTTTGTCTTTGAATATGGAGAATATGCATGTATAGACCATACTGTGAATAAATAATATAACTGGTTCCAACTTCAAATAATGGATTGAATTGAAATGTGAAAATATACAGGAAATCTTATATTGATATACAACCATTCATTCCAACCCGTTTTACATCTAATGGTAATATGAGGATTATGGTTTATCATGAAGAGTGTGTGAGTTTTGCTTAAAATTGATTATGGAAATTGAAAATATTTTTTTTGGAAAAAAGACTCATAAAAAGACCAGTCAAGAAACCTGGAGAAATACATGTGTTCTGAAGCAGGAAGTGACTGAAAGTGAAACAAATACTTATAAATTTGTGAAATTGTAGATGAAATACATATCCTCTGATGTGCATTCACTGAAGGAATAGTAATGTACCAGTGTTGAGTAAAAATGAACGTCAAAATAAACATCATGTCCCATAGGAATCTTCTTGCATTGATGTTAAACTGAGTCAGTTAATGTAGAAATATTAGGATTTGAATGCACCATTCACTGAATTTAGTTTTCAGTCCTAAAAAACAAATATGTATTTCAGGTGGATGAATATTTCCGAGAATAATCTTGTGAAAATTTGATTATAATTCCACATACATGAACATGAATGAATTTGAAAATTTGATTATAATTCCACATACATGAACATGAATGAATTTTGGGACTGTACATAAGACACATCTATTTCATATTTTGAAATATATGGAGAGTGTGCATATATATATATATATATATATATATATATATATATATATATAGAAGAGTGTGTATACACACACACACACACACAAAACAGACATTAAAAAGTAGCAATATATATGCCAATTGAAATTCTTCATGAAATATATATCATCCACAGATCCAAAAATCTTCATTTTACTGAGCGTGGATTTATGTGTAATATTGTTTAACTAGGAAGCTCACCCATAGCTTAAATTTTCAGTTACAACATCGTTTAGAAGGAGTGATCTCTTCTCATAATTTGTATCTGCCAAGTCAGCAACCTCACAAAAATGTACGTGTGATACCAGGTAGGATTCTATATGTGCATATAAAAATACATGTGCTGAATATGCTACAGAGAAAGGGAGACAGGAATTCACATATTTGTCAACTTTAAAAACACATTGAGAGAGGGAGGGGCAGATCTGCCAATCGCTCCTTCAAGGTAGGCGGACCTGCGACCCACCGGCTGAACAGGACCAGTGGCCCGCCACCGTGGAAAACACATCGCCCTGGTTGGGGGAGGGGCAATGCCGCCGGGCCTGCAAGGTAGGCAGACCTGTGACCCACAGCAGGACAGGCCCAGCAATCTGCGGAGGGGCAGAGACGCCCTCTGCACCTGCAAGGTAGGTGGACCTGCAACCACCGACAGACCAGGCCTATGGCCCACCAGCATGGTAGACACATCGTCCCGGTTGGGGGAGGGGCGGAGCAGCCACAGGCGCCTGCAAGGTAGACAGACCTGCAAGGGACAGACAAAACAGACCCAGTGGCCCGCGGATGGTCAAAGCTGCCGCCCACGCCTGCAAAGTAGCCCGACTTGCGACCCACTGGCAGAACAGGCCCAGTGCCTGCAGAGGGGCAGAGTTGCTGCTCGCACCTTCAAGGTAGGCGGACCAGCTACCGACTTACAGAACAGGCCCAGCAGCCTGCTGGTGTGGTAGGCACATTGTCCCAATTGTAGGAGGGGCAGAGCCACCACCCGTGCCTGCGAGGGAGATTTTGAAACTATACAAGAGCAATATAAATATATAGGGGAAAAATTCAATAACACAACAGTTTCACCAAGCAGAAAGGAATATGAACAGTATGAAAAGACAAGGAAAGAAAGGACCATAAGCAATGCAGGTAAAGTCAACGTTAGAAGAGGTAATATCTGCAGAAGATGGAATGTCAGATAAACAACTCAGGATATACATGCTTCAGATGATCTGGAGTCTCAAGGAAGACATTAGAGAGCAAAATCAGACAATGAAAGATCACCTTGATAATGAATTACATAAAAAAAATCCAAGAAGCATAAGATCAACTATACAGGGAGATAAAGATTATAAAATCAAACAAACAGAAATCCTAGGAATGCAGGAATCAATAAACCAACTTAAAAACTCAATTGAGAATACTACCAGCAGAGTAGAACACTTAGAAGATAGAACAT
This sequence comes from Callospermophilus lateralis, assembly GCF_048772815.1. Lineage (NCBI taxonomy): Eukaryota > Metazoa > Chordata > Mammalia > Rodentia > Sciuridae > Callospermophilus > Callospermophilus lateralis. The sequence goes on from NW_027512831.1 coordinate 48,021, forward strand.
CAGACAATGAAGACAAATTATTTCAACTTGAAAAGAACACAGACAGCTCAGCAAGACTTTTAAGAAACCATGAGCAGAACATCCAAGAAATATGGGATAACATAAAAAGACCAAACTTAAGAGTCATTGGGATACAGGAAGGTATAGAGGTCCAAACAAAAGGAATGAGCAATATATTCAATGAAATAAAGGAGAAAACTTCCCAGACTTGTAGAATGAGACAGAATCGCAAATCCTAGAAGCTTACAGGATGCCAAATGTGCAAAATCATAAGAGATCCACACCTAGACATATTATAATGAAGATGCCCAACATACAGAAAAAGGAGAGAATTTTAAAAGCTACAAGATAAAGGAAGCAGATTACATTTAGTGGTAAACCAATCAGGATAACAGCTGATCTTTCAACACAGATTCTGAAAGCTAGAAGATCCTGCAATAACATTTTTCAAACACTGAAAGAAAATGGGTTCCATCCAAGAATTGTGTATCCAGCGAAATTAAGCTTCAGGATAGAAGATGAAATTAAAACTTTCCACGATAAACAAAAGTTAAAAGAATTTGCAGCTAGAAAACGATTTCTTAAAAACATCCTTGGCAAAACATCACAGGAAGGGGAAATGGAAAATAACAATGAAAACCAACAGTGGGAGGTAGAGGAGTAAAGGGGGGAAAATAATCAAGGAGGAAAACAAACCATGCTTAGTAACATAAATATACAAATATGGCTGGAAGAACAACCCATATCTCAATAATAACCCTAAATGTTAATGGCTTAAACTCACCAATTAAGAGACACAGGCTAGTAGAATGGATCATAAAACAAGACCCAACAATATGCTGCCTACTGGAGACACATTTGTTAGGAAAAGATATACATAGACTGAAGGTGAAAAGTTGGGAAAAATCATATCACTCATATGGACTTCGGAAACAAGCAGAAGTGTCCATACTCATATCAAATAAAATAGATTTCAAGCCAAAGTTAATCAAAAGGGATAAAGAGGGACACTACATACTGCTCAAGGAAACCATACACCAACAAGACAAAACAATCATAAATATATATGCCCCAAACATTGGTGCAGCTATGTTCATTAAACAAATTCTTCTCAAGTTCAAGATTCTAATAAACCAATATACAATACTCATGGGAGACTCAAACACACCTCTCTCACTACTGGACTGATCTTCCAAACAAAAGTTGAATAATGAAACTATAGAACTCAATAACACAATTAATAACCCAGACTTATGATATATATATATATAGAATATACCACCCAACATCAAGCAGTTACACTTTTTTCTCAGCAGCACATGGATACTTCTCAAAAAATAAATCATATATTATGTCACAGAGCTACTCTTAGACAATATAAAGGAGTAGATATAATACCAGGCATCTTATCTGATCATAAGGAAATGAAACTGAAAATCAACAATGAAAGAAAGAAGGAAAAATCATGTATCACATGGAGAATGAAAAATAGGTTACTGAATGATCAATGGGTTATAGAAGACATCAAGGAGGAAATTAAAAAATTCTTAGAGATAAATGAAAACACAGACATTACATATCAGAATCTATGGGACACATTGAAAGCAGTTCTAAGAACAAAATTCATTGCTTGGATTTCATTCCTTAAAAAAAGGAAAAAAAAAAAACAAATAAATGATCTCATACTTCATCTCAGAATCCAAGAAAAAGAAGAGCAAAACAACAGCAAAAGAAGTAGAAGCCAAGAAATAATTAAAATCAGAGCTGAAATTAATGAAATCGAAACAAAGAAACAATTGAAAAAATTGACAAAACTAAAAGATGGTTCTTTGAAAAAATAAATAAAATCGACCGACCCTTAGCCAAGCTAACAAAGAAAAGAATAGGGAGAATTCAGTATCACAACAGATAGTTCAGAAATACAGAAGATAATCCGAAATTATTTTGAATTCTTATTCTTCAATAAAATAGAAGATAGTGAAGGCATCGATAAATTTCTCAAGTCATATAATCTGCCCAGATTGAGTCAGGAGGATATAGGCAACCTAAACAGACCCATAACAATTGAGGAAATAGAATAAACCATCAAAAGACTACCAACTAAGAAAAGCCCAGGACCGGATGGGTATACAGCAGAGTTTTACAAAACCTTTAAAGAGGAACTAATACCATTACTTTTCAAGCTATTTCAGAAAAAATGCAAAAATCCTCAATGAAATTGTGGCGAATTGGATACAAAAACATATTAAAAAAATTGTGCACCATGATCAAGTAGAATTCATCCCTGGGATGCAAGGCTGGTTCAATATACAGAAATCAATAAATGTTATTCATCACATCAATAGACTTAAAAATAAGAACCATTTGATCATCTCGATAGATGCAGAAAAAGCATTCGACAATGTACAGCATCCCTTTATGTTCAAAACTCTGGAAAAACTAGGGATAACAGGAACATACCTCAATAATGTAAAAGCAATCTATGCTAAGCCTCCGGCTAGCATCATTCTGAATAGAGAAAAATTGAAGGCATTCCCTCTAAAATCTGGAAGAAGATAGGGATGCCCTCTCTCACTACTTCTGTTCAACATAGTTCTCGAAACACTGGCCAGAGCAATTAGAGAGATTAAAGAAATCAAAGGCATAAAAATAGGAAAAGAAGAACGTAAATTATCACTATTTGAAGATGACATGATTCTATACTTAGCAGACCCAAAAAGGTATACAAAGAAACTATTAGAGCTAATAAATGAATTCACCAAAGTGGCAGGATATAAAATCAATACACATAAATCAAAGGCATTCCTGTATATCAGCAACAAATCCTCTGAAATAGAAATGAGGACAACCACTCCATTCAAAATATCCACACACACACACACAAAAAAAAAATACTTGGGAATCAACCTAACAAAAGAGGTGAAAGACTTATAAAATGAAAACTACAGAACCCTAAAGAGAGAAATAGAAGAAGATCTTAGAAGATGGAAAAATATACTATGTTCATGGATAGGCAGAACTAACATCATCAAAATGGCAATATAACCAAAATTCTCTATATGTTAAATGCAATGCCAATCGGGTCTAAAAGCATGCAATGGAGGAAGGATAGCATCTTCAACAAATGGTTCTGGGAAAACTGGAAATTCATATGCAACAAAATGAAACTGAATCCATTTCTCTCATCATGCACAAAAGTTAACTCAAAATGGATTAAGGAGCTTGATAGCAAATCAGAGACACTGCATCTGATACAAGAAAAAGTTGGCTATGATCTACATACTGTGGGGTTGGGCTCCTAATTCCTCAATAGGACACCCATAGCACACGAGTTAATAACTAGAATTAACAAATGGGACTTACTCAAACTAAAAAGTTTTTTCTCATCAAAAGAAAAAATAAGAGAGGTAAATAAGTAGTCTACATCCTGGGAACAAATCTTTACTCCTCACACTTCAGATAGAGCCCTAATATCCAGAGTATACAAAGAACTCAAAAAATTAAACAATAAGAAAACGAATAACCCAATCAACAAATGGTCCAAGGACCTGAACAGACACTTCTCAGATGAGGACATACAATCAATCAATAAGTACATGAAAAAATGCTCACCATCTCTTGCAGTCAGAAAAATGGAAAACAAACCCACCCTATGATACCATCTCACTCCAGTATGATTGGCAGCCATTATGAAGTCAAACAACAAGTGCTGGCGAGGATGTGGGGAAAAGGGTACACCTGTACATTGCTGGTGGGACTGCAAATTGGTGCAGCCAATTTGAAAGAAGTATGGAGATTTCTTGGAAGCTAGGAATGGAACCACCATTTGACCCAGCTATTCCCCTTCTCAGTGTATTCCGTAAGACCTAAAAAGTGCATGCTGCATTGACACTGCTACATTGATGTTCATAGCAGCACAATTCAAAATAGCAAGAGTGTGGAACCAACTTAGATGCCCTTCAATAGATGAAGGAAAAAAAATGTGGCATTTATACACAATGGAATAATACTCTGCATTAAAAAATGTCAAAATCATAGAATTTGCCGGGAAATAGATGGCATTAGAACAGATTATGCTAAGTGAAGCTAGCCAATCCCTAAAAAAAAAAACAAATGCCAATAGTTTTATTTGATATAAAGAGAGTAACTAAGAACAGAGTTGGGAGGAAGAGCATGAGAAGAAAATTAACATTAAACGGGGGTGAGAGGTGGAAGAGAAAAGGAAAAAGAAGGAAAATTGCATGGAAATGGAAGGAGACCCTCATGGTTATACAAAATTACATACAAGAGGAAGTTAGGGGAAAGGGGGGAAAAAACCAAGGGGGAGAAATGAATTACAGTAGATGGAGTAGAGAGAGAAGATGGGAGGGGAGGGGATGGGGAATAGTAGAGGATAGGAAAGACAGCCGACTACAACAGACACTACTATTGCAATACGTAAAACAGTGGATGTGTAACAGATGTGATGCTGAAACCTGTATACGGGGTAAAAATGGGAGTTCATAACCCACTTGAATCAAAGTGTGAAATATGATATGTCAAGCAATAGGTAAAGTTTTGAACAACCAACAATAAAAATTAAAGGAAAAAAACACATAGAGAACTATTTCAATGAAAAATGGACTAGATATATAACACCTACCCTTTATCATGCAAAAGGCAAGTCCAACTATACACCATGCTTCCTCTGAACGGCTTGTATTTCTATTCTGTTTGTGTTATTATTCTCCATCATAGTAGGATTAGTAGTCAGAGTCTAGTAGGGTATGGGTTAGTGTCAGGGATTCAGTATTTTGAATGGAAAAAAGGAAAATGAATCCAATGTGCATGCAAATATGGGCTACACAATAAATTTCCCACTCTGATCCAGAACAATGGCTTCACATTACCTTCGCCCCAAATAAGACGCAATTAGAGGAGAAGAGTTGGAAAATCTGTGAATATATATCTGGAATGGAAAATTCAAAGGAGTTCACAACCTTGGATGTGGTAGAGGAGTTTCCAAATGTAAGGGACAAGGTAAACACTCCACATACTTGTAGCTCTTCTGGCCTAAAGTCTTCTTGAGAAACTGCCTCTGATGTTGGGAACTCAAAATATATGTTGTTGTCAGGAGCTTTAGCTTTCTTTCTAGTGAGACCATCAGAGCTGGGTCTACATCTATGTGACCTGGAGGACGTGGTTTCTTATTTTCCAATGAACACTAGGCTACAGTACTGAATTCTCTCTTTGTAAGTAAACTGTGACCACTGGGGTCTAAGAGTCTCCCCGTGTGGACTGTGAAGGCATTTGGTCATTCTCCACTTTTCGTGGTGTTTCTTGCTGCTACACTGGGAGATTGGTATTTTCTACACGAAATACAAGGAGTTGAACTGGGACACAGTGCTGAAGGGAGTTCTGTCATGTGTAGTGGGTCATGGACTGCAGGAGAATGCACCAACCAGGCTTCTAGCCCACATAGATTGTCCCCTTGTCCATAGCAACTTGATTATGAACATTGCCCTAAAAATTCTCCATATACCAATATGCCTTTACATATAAGGGTTTCCTGGCTGCACCACGTCAGTCACATGCCATTTGGAAGCAATGGCAGATCCACATGGCCCCACCACGGGTGTTTTATCACAAACCTGCACACCAAAGCTTGCGCCTACAATTGAGGAGTATCCAACTTACTGGCATCTCTGTTCTACACCATTTTAATGAAACTCAGTCAATAAAGGCACTCATGATCAGCAATAGGGCATACAAAGGTTCTCCAGTGCCACCTGGTCATAGGAATTTCAAAAATTTTATGGTATTTATCTAGCCATTTTTTAAGGTGGAAGTTGGAGGCACTGTGGGTTTCAATTCATTTAGGAACCATTAAATTGTGAGGAAGCTCATTTCAATGAAATCTCTGGAGGACACTCAAAGGCAAGTCTTCCCAAAGAGTCGCCAAAAGGTCACATGAAGCCAGGCCCATTGAGGTCTACAGTGTGAGGTCTATGTGTGTTTTCACTATGGCTGCCAAGTCTTTCAGAATAAAATCTTGTGATATCCTGGGTGAGATTCCCAGTGCTCTGTGGAAAGCCAGCCTGGGCCTAGGTCTCAGTTTCCAAGAGCGAGTCTCATGTGTGGCCTCCTAAAAACTCAAAACAATTCATGCCAATACTTCTCTGAGTTCAGTTCCATAACTCAGTCTCTAAGGGGAATCACACCAGATTTCAAGTCCTGGTTGACCTACTCATCTCTTCCAACCCCAACACAAATGACCAAAATTAAACCAAAACATTCCCACATGACCCTCATCTTATTGCATATAGACACTCATCTTAACCTCTGGCTGGAAGTTTCCATGAAGGACACAGCCCAAGACAGTGTCCAAAATAGGCTTCCTTGCCCCTTATTTTCCTAATGTCAGGGTGGCCTGAACACCCTTCCTGTAACCCAGGAGTGATCAAATAGGCCTGCTGTAATACTGCTCTGCTTCTCCAATTTGAGGCCTACTGACAGTGGGGTTTAGAATCTTTATGTGAATTGGAGTCATAAGAAAACACAAACACCACTGGGCTAGCATGTGCAGGGCTTTGAAGAAATCATTTGACCCAAATGATCCCTATTCTCACTTGATGGAGTTCAGGAACCTTACAGTGGAAGGCAAGAGACTTTATCCTCAATGACTCCTCTTTTGGGCATTTTGGTTTTGGATTCACACATGGGATCTTTCTTTATATCAATCAGGTGCTAAGAATCTAAGCCACAGCCTCACACAGGGCCAAGAGGCTGATTCAGACACACCCCTTTCTAAAGCAATTAGGCAAAGAGCCACAGGTGAGGCCCATTCATTTCCATTTGAAAAGTGTTTTGTTCCGGCTTCACGAAGGTGTGGCCTGAGGCAAAGAAATTCCTGACATACAGGGGAATAGAACAAAAGGTAAGCAAAAGGCCCAAAGCACGGTTTTTCCACTGAGACTTTACTGGTCACACTGATATCTGAGTTTTCTTAGTTGCTCGCCATTCCCTTCAGCTATCCAGTACATGGCCATGTCACAGAGCTTGAAGGTGGTACTTCTCTTGGACACAAAACCATGAGCCTATTCTGGAGAGTGGCCAGAATTTAAAAATAAAACCAGAACTTAGAAAAATAGCAGGTGTTGCCCATAGATAAGGGAAGCCGCAGTGCATTCATATATTCGGCTGGATGAATGCTGGGAAGCTTTCTACCAGACAGGACACATCCATTCATGCATTCTCTTTTCTAATGTCTACAACCAAGGACACAATGGGATACACAGACATAGAAACACTTGCTTTATCAAATCACTTATTAGAAACAGTTCACTCCAAACCAAACAAACCGCCATTCCTACCTATTCTGAGAACATGAGACAAAAGCACAAACACACACCCACACCCACAAAGCACCTTCTTCCCCCAAGTAGGTCTCTGACTATCCGGAGTGTCCTCTGACTATTGGGCCAAACTATGTTCCCCCGAAATTGCCTGTCCTGTTTCAGATCTGGTTTCCTTGGCCAACTCTGTAAAGTTGTCAGGAGGCAGCGGTGATCCACTACCTGCTTTCTCAGGAAAGGCCACTCTTCAGAGCTTTCCTGGCTTTTGGCAATCCTCATATCAGTAGGTACCAACAAAGACTGATTCTGTCCTTGGTAAATCCAAAGAAGTGAGACCACTGCTACTGGGACTGGAATGGGATTTGGGTGCCTGGATTCTTTGATCCCAAATTCAGAGAGTTCTATCACCAAGGATGTGAGGTGAGGTCTGAGGTCACTTCCTTTAGGAACTGAATGAGCTCACACCATTTGCAACCACTTTGTCCTAACAGTTGCTTCCAAGGGTCCCCTGAAATGAAGGCTGCCCCTGCTTCCTGTTACAGTTTCACGAGTTTGAATGGTATATTAACCATAGGCAACCAGGAACAGCTCTCCACACAGCCTGGTTTGGTTCTTCTTCTCTACATTAAGAAGAAAGAGGCTGATTCAGACATATCCCTTCATCCTGACCAGGTTGTTTGCAAGAGAAGATGACTTTTGCTCACTCAGTTCCTTCATAGCTGCCTACAACTTCTCCAGGGATCATTTTTACATGTACCTTTGAGTTTCTTAGCAATAGGAAGTTCCCCTACATTCCTATATTGTAAGACCTACTCTGTTCGTGCTCTTCTGTAAAGTTATATTGAGGGAACAGTGTATGGTTAGGGTTAATAACAGGTTCAATTTGCATTAGGAATCATTCTGCTGGATGAATAATGGTATTGGAAACCTGCGATATTTACAACAATATATAGGTGAAACATAAGTATGAAAACAGAAATCTATTTAAGATTTGAAGCCCAGAAGAGCATTGGGACCTTGATTGTGATACTGAGCTTTGATTTATTTTCTGCACAGATGTCTCAGATACATCAATATACAATGGCAAAGTTCCATGTATTTTGGATGATTGATTGTCAAAGAGAACTTCCAGTCAAAAAGGGATAATCAGTAGGATTAGGAAGATAGTCGGTAGGTTTAGAAAGGAGAGTGAGCATAGGATTTGGACCAAAAGTTCTTTAGCTATAGGGTTTCGGGTATAGAGTGAATGTAAATGTCACCACATGTGAAGAGTCAGTCACAATGATGAACTGGGGAAAATATGTAGGAAAGCAGATATCAATAGAGACATTAGGAAATCTGGCAAAGTGTACTCGGTAGCGAAAGGTTAATATAATAGGTACTTATCACTTCCTGTTTTCTGTATGCTTAATAAAACACTGTTGAAATCTTGAGAACTGTTTGCTAATCTTGTTCCCAGAATGTTCTGTCCTCAACTGCCAAACTGCAGAAAGTACTTCCTCACCCAGTTGCCCACAAACAGCTCACTCGCCCGGACCCATCAATAAACATCCTGCCCTGCCCTCTCAAAGGAAAGTATATAAGCTCTGCTTAAGCTGTTCTCAGGGCTCTCTGCTCTATTCAAGTGAACTCTGAGCCCCAGCATGCTGGACCCATAATAAACCCTTTGCTTTTGCATGAGACAGTCTCTTGGTGGTTTCTTCCCCGGACGCTCGCCCGACCTTTACATATGGAGGTTCCACTGAGATCCAGCAGCGGCAGATGAGAGACCCCAACGGGCTCCTCTCGGGGTATGTAAGGCGCCTCTTTCTGGTTTCAGGTTTCAGGTTAGGGCTTGGCAAAATGGCTGTTGATGAAGAGTGTGAGCTCTCTCCAACGATGGCTGACAGACATGTCATAGAGCCACAGGCCACGTCACTGGGGGACTCCCCAGAGAACTCGGGAAATCGAGAAACAATAGTCTCCTCAACTCAGTGATATTTTGTTTCAGATTCGGCATATCCAGCCCATCAGGTTTTGCCGGCTACTCAGTCCTGGTCTCAATGTTGGACGTCCATTGCCTGTCTTTATTGTTTTGTCTTGTCTGTGTCGTGTGTCGTTGCTTTTACTGATTGTTTATCTTTCATAATGGGATAGAGCACTTCAATGCCTCTTTCCCTGACCCTTGATCATTGCACCAAAGTCCGCTTAAGGGCTCAGAATCTTTCTTTTTCAGTAAAACGCTGGACCTGGCAGACTCTCTGTGCCTCAGAATGGCCCACCTTTGGATTCAGATAGCCCCTAGAAGGATCTTTCTACTTCCCACTAATTTAAAAAGTCAGAGATATTGACTTTCAGCCAGCGCCACATAGACATCAGGATCAAGAGACATATATCTTAACTTTTCAGGACATCTGCAATTCTCCTCCTCCATGTGTGAAGCTTTTCCTTGCCCCTGCCCCCACTCCTACTCCTTCCCTCATGCTCTCTCAAACCTTCTGCTCCTCCTCCTCCTTCAACCTCTGTTCTCCCTGAGTCACAAGATTTGACTCTACTGGACTCTCGTCCTACTACTTATTCCCTGCCCTCGTCCCCCAACCCCCAACACCCTCTAAGTAATTGCCCTGCTGCTGACTCAGCCTGTCCGCCATTGGAGGAAGCTAAGCGAGCCCAGCGCACTCCAAATAACTCCCCTGCAGCAAACACACCCCCTCCTCCCCTGGAGGATGCTGGCCCGGCTAAAGGAATTTGCCGGCGTTGAATGATTGAAATCCCTGGAACTCCCGTGATGCTCCCTCTCCATTTCTAAGGAACAATGATTGATGACAACCATGGGGGAAAAGTGCAAGCCTACCAGTTTTTACCTTTCTCCTCTTCAGACCTAAATAACTGGAAAAATAACAATCCCCCTTTTACTGAGGACCCCACCTGGGTCTCAGGTGTGGTTGAATCATTGATGTTTTCACACCAGCCTACTTGGGATGACTGCCAACAACTCCTAGGGACTCTCTTCATGACAGAGGAACAAAAGAGAATCTTCCTGGATTCTAGAAAAAAATATTCTCGGACCAGATGGGTGACAGACAAAACTTCCCAACATATGCAAAGCCGCCTTTCCCTTGCACAGACCCAACTGGGACCCCAAAACCTGTGAAGGTAATGAGCATCCTTCCTCTTATTGCCGGGCTCTAATAGTGGGTATCTTAGTGGCCGCTAGGCGATCAACTATTTTGGCCAAGGTAAGAGAGATTATTCAAGGGACTGATGAATGTCCCTCCATGTTCCTACAGGGAATTATGGAGGCATATAAGAGATTTACTCCTTTCGATCCTCAGGCAGAGAATCAAAAGGCATCTGTCATGGTGGCCTTTATTGGGCAAGCTGTTCTGGATATTAAAAGACAGTTACAATGCTTAGATGGATTACAAGATATGACTTTGAGAGGTTTAGTCAGAGAAGCCAAGAAGGTATACTAAGAGAGAAACTGAGGAAGAGTATGGAGCAAAGGGAGGATAAAAGAAACAAAAGACAGACTAAGGCATTGACTAAGGTCCTGGTCACAACAACAAATAGACCAGAAATTAAGAAACATGGAGACAGGAAGGGACACCGGGGACCACACTAGAGGCCACCCCTGGCCTCAATTCAATGTGCCTACTCTAAAAAAAAAGGACACTGGGCTAAAGAGTGCCCTAGAAAGAGACAGCCAGGCCAGCTGGACATTCTGACTCTGTAGGATTACTAAGAAAGTCGGGGCTCAGATCCTCTCCTTGAGCTCAGGTTAACTTTTGAAGTGGAGGGGAACCCAGTATACATTGAAGTGGATACAGGGGCAATATATTCTGCCTTTAAGGCCCCATTGGAACCTCTATCAAATAAAAGGTCTCTAATTCAAGGGGCTAATGGCAGTAAATACCAGGCTTGGACAACTAAGAGGACCATGGACCAGGGGAAAGGAAAAATCCATCACTCCTTCCTAGTAATCCCAGAATGCATGGCCCCATTGATTAGCAGAGATCTGCTCACAAAGCTCTGGGCCAAAATAACTTTTAACCCTGAAGGCCCCCAAGTGGAATTTCTAAATCCTTCAGTAAAAACTCCTATAATCACGGCTCTAACTATGTCAGTAGAAAATGTACATCAAATCACTCACCTTGGTTCAAAGAAACTGCATTCATTTTTGAAGGATCAAAAACAGTTTTCCACTAACCGACTCACAGTGAAAGGAAACAACTGAATGGATAACAAAAGCCTGTTGGGTCCATCAATTGGTTAATTCTTACCCTTCCAAGCTTCCTGCAGGAAAGCACCTACGAGGAACCAGACCAGGACAATTCTGGGAAGTGGACTTTACTGAAATTAAGCCAGCAAGGAATGGACTTAAATATCTCCTAGTCTTTGTAGATACATTTTCAGGATGGATTGAAGCTTTCCCCCCAAAAAAAAAGAAAAGAAAAAAAATGAAACAGCGCAAATGGTGGTCAAGAAGATTCTGGAAGATATTTTTCCAAGGTATGGCCTGCCTAAAGTAATAGGGTCTGATAATGGACCGGCGTTCGTGGCCCAGGTAACTCAGAGGTTAGCAAGGACCCTGGGGATTAATTGGAAATTACATTGTGTTTACAGACCCCCGAGTTCAGGACAGGTAGAAAGAATGAATAGAACCATTAAAGAGACCATAACGAAATTAAGCTTAGAGACCGGCATAAAAGATTGCACTATGCTCCTGCTTTATGTACTGTTTCATGCAAGAAATACTCAATCTATTTCTTTGTGTAACCTCACACCCTGTGAAATTCTCTATGGTGTCCCTCCTCCAGTAAGGGTCCTACCCCAACTCTAAGACCTAACGATTCCTTCCACACCCCCTTGCTTAACAGACTTAAAGCTCTTGAAAGAACTCAGAGACACCTGTGAAAACAGATGGCCACTGCCTACCAACCTGGGGATGAGGGGACTCTACAGCGATATCAAATAGAGACTTCATCTATGTAAGACGACATCTGGTGTCATCCCTGGAACTCCCCTGAAAAGGACCATACCAGGTGCTACTTATAACACCTACAGGGTAAAGGTAGTCAAAATCACTTCCTGGATCCCTACCTCTCATCTCAAGCCTGTGCCCTGTCCAGACTCTGGCTGGAAACTGGAAAAGACTGGAAACCCTTTCAAATTGTGGATTCGCTGTGTGGATAAGGCTATAGACTCTCCCCTTGACCACCAGTAGTCCTAACCCTCATAAGCCTGTTCAGCAGCGATGTCTGATCACAAATCCTACTGGAAAGGAAGTATGGTCTATCTTGCATACAGCCCGCTTAGGGACCTGGTGGCCATCTCTCCAGCCAGACATTTGTCAGCTGCGTATAGGTCTTCCCTATTGGGATATCCCTAATGAAGAGGATCCCACTAAAATTCCATTAAATTCCTTCCATACCATAGATAATGGAAACAAACATTATTGATGTAGGGACACGTGAGCCAGATGCTGGTTGGCTAGCCTAGATTACTATGTTTGCCCAGTGTACTATCAAAGCCACAAACAGTCAAGGCTGTGTGCTGGAAACGCCAACATCTTCTGTAAGTCATGGGGATGTGAGCATACAGGGACTGCCACATGGAACCCAAACTCCTCATCAAATTCTGTACACAGCATTGGCCATATTACCAATTAGACAACCAAAACTGATGGCCCCCTGAGGGGTCTCTAGATCTTCAAATTCTGTGTGACCTTTTTAACTTCTGCAAGTGCTCAAAAGGGTGAAAGGAGATTCCTCTATGTGGAGGCCTTTTCTCTCCTTTGCTCACATCGTGAACTATGCTTCTCCAATACATGCTCACCCTCAGCCTTCTGCTCTAGACTCTCTGTTGTCACTCCCACATCATCAACTTGATTTCTCCCCTCCAATTACTATATTAAAAACCCAAACCTCCACCGTTTCTCAGACCATTGCCCCCTTGCTGAGGTAGCAGGTACTGAGGTAACCCTCCACTCACTCACTCCTCTCTTCTCCTGTCAGTGCCCACACTAGGTCCCACCAGGTCCTCTTACCAGCTAACCTAAAGCTCAAACCAGCTGAGAAGAGCCCTCAGACCCCTATCCAAGATGTAATGAAAATGGCCTTTAAAGTTGCTTTGTCATCACTGAAAACAGGTTACTAAGAATTTAAAGTCCCTTACAGGCTTTTTGGGATACTCACTCCCATCTCCCTCTCTGTTCTACCCGTTCTACTACTCATGTTTTTGGTGCTAGGAAGATCTCAAAACCCTTTTCCATTATTCTTTTACATCTCTCCTTCCTCATTCTCAGATCCAAAGAGCTGCGCTCAGCCCTGCATTTCCCCTCTTCCCCCTCTGTACCAGGCCCACAGGAAAGTCTTAACTGACCTTATCCAAAAGTTTTCACCATGGCTAACTTTAGGACTTTCAGCAAAAGAGTCCGTACAAAAGAGTTCAGTGTAGATAAACTTCCTCTTTTTGTGTTGCCCTGGTCTACCTGGCAACTGGCTGAAAAAAATCAGCACTCCTGAGCTAGACACACCCTTACTAGTTTTTCACAACATATGTGATCAAGGCCTCTGGCCTTGAGCTGGGGCTTCATAGAGATGGCTATATTTGTAAGATGGATAAGTTGCAAACTGGGCTCCGTGGAAACAGCTGGCAGAGGGAAAAAAGGGGAAAAAAAACTCTCCCGCACCCAGGTGTCCTTGAAAATTTAACTTGCCCAGAACTGAGGAAAAATCAGAAACAAAAACTGCTCTTTGTGAACTTCTGCAGACTGTGAACTTCAGAGCCCCTTCCCTTACATGTTGGGTACAAAATTCTGAAACTACCTAAACTTGGGTTTCAGGGGATTAATTGATTACAACAGAAGCAATGCCCTCTGAATCTGGTTGCAACCAAATATGACTGTTTCCTTGTCTTTGGTGCTATCTTAGGTGCCTTGCCTTTTCCGTCCCTACAACAATATAATTCTATATACTTAAACGTTGTTTATGTTTTTATGAAATGGTCAATAGAAGTGATTAATTGTGTAATGGTGCAGATGTTTCCCAGAGTGCTCTATTATGACGCAGGTTCATTTGAAGATCAAATAGAGGGGCATACAACCCGGTTCAGGTGGGAACATATATCTCTCACCTTAGCCATTCTATTATGAATAGGAGTTGCTGCCCGGGTTCGCACAGGAACCACTGCCCTGGTCCATGGGACACAACAAATGACCCAATTAGAAGCAGCAATAGATCAAAACTTAAAGATATTAGAAAATTCCATCACAGCTTTGCAGGAATCTTTTACCTCTCTCTTTGAAGTTTGCTGGGAGCCATCAGCCAAGTAGGTATGACAAATTCCTTGCCAGCTTACTCCCATGCTGTCTAGTGGAAGGACTTCTGAAAGGTGACCTTGCTCAAGGACCAGGGCAGGATCCGTGTTTAGGGTGTTCCCCCTTTAGAATAGGGCGGTTTAGCATAATAGGAGATTAGGGTGTTCCCCCTTTCGAATAGGGCAGTTTAGCATAATAGGAGATTAGGGTGTTCCCCCTTTAGAATAGGGCGTATCCTGCTGCTGAGTTCCTCTTGAGTGCTTAGGGTCAGACAGTATATTTTGGGAGACAGAAGCCCATGCAGAGTGGATTTGGGAGAGAGTGGATTTGGGCAGAGAACGTGGATTCCCCCAGAGCGTGTTTGTAGACGGCCGGTGTGAGTTCGGGAATAAAGAATTGCTGTTTGAATCTACAAGCTGTGTGGAGACTCGTGATTTGTGCCCAGCCAAAGACTGAGGCAGAAGTTGTTTTACAGAAAAGTCGAGGGTTGGACCTCCATTTCATGAGAGAAGGGAGCCTTTGTGCTGCATTGAGGAAAGAATGTTTTTTTTTTTTTTTTTTTTTTTATGTCGACCATACTGGAGTTGTAACAAACTCTATGAGTAAATTAAAAAGATGCCTTGAAGAGCATCAAAGAGAGATAGAGACCCAAAATTGGTGGTTTGAGTCTTGGTTTACACAGTCCCCCTGGTTAACTACATTTTAATCAACCCTGGCCGGTCCAATAATAATCCTCATTTTATTGCTTACTATAAAACCCTGTTTCTCAACCATGTAATTTCTTTTCTCCAAGCTCAAATTGGACAAGTTAAACTTATGTTAATACCCCACTAGCATACATAAAATGTGACACCCCCCAACAATCACTTTTATGATTAAAAGTAGCCAGAAGAAGAAGTGGGGAATGAAATGTTAATAAAATATGTACTTGTCACTTCCTGTTTTTCTGTACGCTTAACAAAACACTGTTGAAATGTTGAGAAATGTTTCCTAATCTTGTTCCCAGAATGTGCTGTCCCCAACTGCCAAACTGCAGAATGTACTCCCTCACGCGTTTACACACAAACCGCTTACTCGCCCTGACCCATCAATAAACTTCCCTCCCTGCCCTCTCCAAGAAAATTATATAAGCTCTGCTTAAGATGTTCTCAGGGCTCTCTGCTCTATTCAAGTGAGCTCTGAGCCCCAGCATGCTGGACCCCAAATAAACCCTTTCTGTTGCATGAGATAGTCTCTTGGTGGTCTCATCCTCTGACACTCACCCTACATTTACTTGGATGATTGAATGTAGATGAGAACATCCATTCAAAAGTGATAGTCGGTAAAATTAGGAAGATAGTCAGTAGGTTTAGGAAGAAGAGTTAGTATAAAATTTGGAACAAAAGTTATTTAGCAATAGGGTTTCGGTTACAGAGTGAATGTAAATGTCAACACAAGTGAAGAGTCAGTCACAATGATGAATTGGAGAAAATATGTTGGAAAGCAGATATCAATACAGACATTACAAAATCAGGCAAAGTATAAAGTCAGTGATAGGATTAGACATTTTCAACAGGGTTGAGTTTGAATATATAATCTTAGGAAGAAACGAATATGTAGTCATCAATAGGATTGATATTTGAAAGCATTAGGCAAATTGGAAATTGATGATTTTAGTAATCCATGTTCACTTTCCATTTAGGCTTTGGTACAAATAAAAGTTTGACCTTTGAATTTTGTGTTCAGAATATCACTGTGATAAAATGTATATATAGATCGGGTGACATAAGAATTTCTTCCACCATTTTTGGGAGCAATATTTTGAAGACTTATAAATTAGTATTTGGGGTACAAACAGGTGTACCCTGTGTCTATGAATATAGAGATAATGCATGAATAGACCAAATGTGAATAAGTAATATAACTGGTTCCACTTTAAATGGTGGATTGAATTGATATCTGAAAATATGAAAAATCTTATATTGATATACAATCATTCATTCCAACAAGTTATACATCAATGTTAATATTAGGGTTATGGTTTATCATGAAGGGTGTGTGAGTTTTGCTTCAATGTGATTATGAAAATCGAAAATAATGTGTTTGGAAAAAAGAATCTTGAGAAGACCAGTTAAGAAATATGGAAGAATACATGTGTTCTAAAGTAGGAAGTGATTGAAAGTGAAAAAACGCCTATAATTTTGTCATCTTTTTGATGAAATATATATCCTATGATGTGCATAAACTGAAGAAATAGTAATGTACCAGTGTTGAATTAAAATGAACATCAAAATACACATCATGTTCCATTTGAATCTTCTTGCATTGAGGTTAAACTGGGTCAGTTACTCTAGATATATTAGGATTTGTATGCAACATTCACTGAAGTTAGTTTTCAGTACAAAAAACAAAGAAGTATTTCAGGTGGATGAATATTTCTGAGAATAATATTTAGAAAAGATCATCATAAATCCACATACATGAATATGAATGAATTAAGGGAGTGTATATTAAGATACAAATATTTCATATTTTGAAAAATCTGGAGAATGTGTGTATGTATATATATACACATATATATACATACACACAAACACATTAAAAACTCGCAATATATATGCTATTCGAAATTCATCATGAAATATATATCATTCACAGATCTAAAATATTCATTTTACTGAACATGGATTTATGTATAATGTTGTAAAACTAGGAAGCTCATCCATTGGTTATATTTTCAGTTCCAACGGTGTTTAGGAGGAGTGATCTTCTCTCACAATTTGTATCTGCCAAGTCGTTCACCTCACAAGAATGTAGGTGTGGTACCAGGTAGGATTCTATATGTGTTTATTGCTGTTGCATTGGGAGTTTAGTAATTGCTTCATGGAATCCAAGGAGTTCAACTGGGACACAGTGCTGGAGCGAGTTCTGTCAGGCGTGGTGGGTCAGGGTATGCAGGAGAATGCACCAACCAGGCTTCTATCCCACATTGCTTGCCCCCTTAAACATAGCAACCTGATTGTAAACATTGCCCTGAAACCTCACCATATAACAAGATGCCTTTGCATAGGAGGGTCTGCTGACTGCACCATGTCAGTCACAAGCCATTTGGAAGCCAATGGCAGATCCACATGGCCCCACCACAGATGTTTTTCACACACCTGCCAACCACTACTCTAGGACAACTACTCAGCAGGCTCCAACTTATTTTCATGAAACCCAATCAATCAAGGCACGGTCTGGTACACTCATGATCAGCAACAGAATGTCCAATGGTTCTCCAGTGCCACCTGGTCATGGGAAATTGAAAATTTTCATGGTATTTATCTAGCCATTTTTCAAGGATGAAGTTGGATGCACTGTGGGTTTCAATTCATTCAGGAACCATTAAATGTTGAGGAAGCTCATTTCAATGAAAGTTCTGGAGAATTCTCACAGGCAAGGCTTCCCAAAGAGTGGCCAAAAGGTCACATGAAGCCAGGGCCATTGAGGTCTAAAATGTGATGTCATTGTCTGTTTTGACTCTCAACAATGGCTTCCAAGTCTTTCAGAATAAAATAATGTGATATCCTGGTTGAGATCAGAGTGCCCTGTGGAAAGCTACCCTGGGCCTTGATCTCAGTCTCCAAAGATGACTCTCATGCGTGGCTTCCTCAAATCCCAACACAATTCATGGCAATACTTCTCTGAGGTGAGTTCCAGAACTCAGTCTCTAAGGGGAATCACACCAGAGTTCAAGCCCAGGTGGACCCAGTCATCTCTTCCAACTGCCACACAAATGACCACAATAAAACCGATATTCTCCCACATGGCCCTCATCTTCTTCCATATTGACACTCATCATAACCTCTGGCTGGAGGTGTCCATGAGGGACGCAGCCCAAGACAGTGTCCAAAATAAGCTCCATTGCTCCTCATTTGCCTAAATTCGGGGTGGCCTGGACACCCTTCCTTTGTACCAGGAGTGATCAAAGAGGCCTGCCCGTAATACTGCACCACTTTTCCCATTTGAGGCCTATTGAGTGTCGGTTAAAGATAATTTATGTGAATTGGAGTGATGAGAAAACCTAAGCACCTATGGGATAGCCTCTGAAGGGCTTTGATGAACTCATCTGACCCAAATGATCCCTATTCTCACTTGATGGAATTCAGGAACCTTACAGAGGAAGGCAAGAGACTTCATCCACAATGACAGCTCTTTTTGCCATTTTTGATTTGGATGCACACATGGGATCTTTCTTTAGATCCATCAGGTGCTGAGAATCTAAGTCAAAGAATCACACTGGGCCAAGAGGCTGATTCAGACACAACTCTTTCCAAATCAATTAACGAAAGAGCCAAAGGTGAAGCCTATTTATTTCCATTTGAAAACTATTTTGTTCAGGATTCACAAAGGGGTGGCTTGAGACAAAGACTTCCTGACTCTCAGGGCAACAGAACAATAGGTAAGCAAATGGCCCAAAGCAGGGTTTCTCCACTGAGACTTTCCTGGTCAACTGATATCTGAGTTTTCTCAGATGCTCGTCATTTCCTTCAGCTATCCAGAACATTGCCTTGTCACAGAGCTTGGAAGTTGTACATAACTTAGACACAAAACCATGAGCCTATTCTGGAGAGTGTCCAGAATTCTGGAAGAAAACAGCAAATAAGGAAGGTAGCAGGTATTGCCCATTAATAAGGCAATCCACAGTCCATTCATAAAATGGGCAGGATGAATGCTGGGAAGCTTTCTACTAGACAGGACATATCCATTGATGCATTCTCTTTTCTAATGTCTACAACCACGGACACAGTGTGATACACAGACCCAGAAACACTTGCCTTGTCAAACGACTTACTAAAAACAGTTCACTCCAAACCAAACAAACTGACTTTACTTCCTATTCTCAGTACATGAGACAAAACCACAAACCCACACCCACACTGACAATGACACCTTCTTCCCCCAAATAGGTATGAGACTATCCGGAGTATCCTCCGACTGGTGGGCCATACTATGTTCCCCCAAAATGTCCTGTTCTGTCTCAGATCTGGTCTCCTTGGCCAACTCTGTGAAGTTGTCAGGAACCAGGAGTGAGCCGCTACCTGCTTTTCAGGAAAAGCCCATCTTCCAAGCTTTCCAGGCATTTGGCCTCCTCACCTTAGGAGGAACCAAGAAAGACTGATTCTGTCCTTGGTAAATCCAAACAAGTGAGACCACTGGGACTGGGACTGGGACTGGATCTGGGTGCCTGGCGTCCTGGATCCCATGTTCAGAGAGTTCCATCAATAAGGAAGTGAGTTGAGGTCACTTTTTTCAGGAACTGAATGAGATCACTGCCTCGGCAACCACTTTGTCCTAAGAGTTTCTTTCAACGGTCCCATGAGATGGAGGCTGCCCCTACTTCCTGTGACACTTTCACAAATTAGAATGGTATATCAACCATAGGGAACCAGGAACAGCTTTCCACACAGTCTTGGTTTGGTCCATATTCTCTACATTAAGATGAGAGAGGCTGATTCAGAATCATCCCTTCATCCTGACCAGGTTGTTTGCGATGGAAGATGACTTTTGCTCTCTCAGGTCTTTCATACCTGCCTACATCTTCTCCAGGGATCATTTCTGCATGGCGCTTTGAGGTTCTCAGCAGATGGAAGATCCACTACATTCCTGTATTGTAAGATCAACACTGTCCCTGCTCTTCTGTAAACATGTTATTAACACAAACAGTGTATGGTTAGTGTTAATAACATGTTCCATTTGGGTTAGGAATTATTCTGCTGCATGAATAATGGTATTGGAAACTTGTGATTATTTTAAGAATATAGAGATGAAATATATGTATGAAAAAAGAAATCTAAGTAAGATTTGAAGCCCAGAAGGGCATTGGGCCCTTGATTGTGATACTTAGCGTTGAATTACATTCTGCACCGATGTCTCAGATAAATCAATACACAATAGCATAAGACCTTGTTACTTGAATGATTGAATGTAGAAGAGAACATCCAGTCAAAAAGGGATACTCGGTAGGATTAAGAAGATAGTTAGTATGTTTAGGAAGAAGAGTGAGTATAGGATTTGGAACAAAAGTTCTTTAGCAATAGGTTATTTATTAGAGTGTGAAAGTAAATGTCAGCACATGTGAAGAGTCAGTCACAATGATGAACTGGGGAATATATGTAGGAAAGCAGATAGCAATAGAGACATTATGAAATCAGGCAAATTATAAAGTGAGGGATAGGATTAGACATTTTCCATTGGGTTGAGTTTGAATATATAATTTTAAGAAGAAAAACATGTGTAGTCACCAATAGAATTGACATTTGAGAGCATTAGGGAACCTGGACATGGATGTTTTTAGTAATCCATGTTTTCTTTCCATTTGGGCTTTTATACAATCATAAGTGTGACCTTTGCATTTTGTGTCCAGAATATTTCTGTGATTAAATGTATATAAAGATCAGGTGACATGAGTCCACTTCCACCATTTCAGGGAGCAATATTTTGAAGACGTATAAATTAGTATTGGGGGTACAAAGAGGTGTACACTGTGTCTATGAATATAGAGATAATGCATGAATAGACCATAGTGTGAATAAATAATATAACTGGTTCCACTTTAAATAATGGATAGAATTGATATCTGAAAAGATATAAGAAATCTTATATTGACATACAATCATTCATTCAAACCAGTTATACATCTAATGGTAATATCAGAGTGATAATTAATATGAATGGTATGTGAGTTTTGCTTCCAAAGTGATTATGGAAATCAAAATTAATGTGTTTGGTATGAAATCTCATGAAAAGACCAGTCAAGAAACTTAGAGGAATACATGTGTTCTGAAGCAGGACGTGATTAAAAGTGAAACAAATGCCTTTAAATTTTTGAACTTGTGGATGAAATCATATATCCTATGATGTCCATAAACTGAAAAAATAATAATGTACCAATATTGAATAAAAATGAACTTCAAAATACACATCATGTCCCGTAGGATTCTACTTGCATTGATGTTTAACTGATTCAGTTACTGTAAAAATATTAGGATTTGTAAGCTCCATTCACTGAAGTTAGTTTTCAGTACTAGGAAATAATTATGTATTTCAGGCAGATGAATATTTCTGAGAATTATCTTGTGAAAAGTTGATTATAAACCACATATAGAAACATGAGTGAATTTAAGGAGTGTATAATAAGAAACATATATTTCACATTTTGAAAAATCTGGACAGTATATATATATATATATATATATATATATATATATATATATATATAGATAGATATATAGATAGATAGATAGACAGACACACACAGACATTATAATGTAGCAATCTATATGCTAATCGAAATTCACCGTGTAATACATATCATCCACATATCCAAAAATATTCATTTTACTGAACATCGATTTATATATAATGTTGTTCATCTAGGAAATTCACCAATAGGTTTAATTTTCAGTTCCATCATGATTTAGGGGGATTGATATCTTATCAAAATATGTATCTTTCAAAATCAGTGAGCTTACAAAAATGTACTTGTGATACCAGGTAGGATTCTAAATATGCATAAAAAATACATGTGATGAATAGGCTACAGAGAATGGGAGACAGAAATTTACACATGTGTTAACTTTAAAAACTCATTGAGAACTATTACAATGAAAAGTTGACTAGATTTACAACACATACCCTTGATAAAGCAGAAGGGAAGTCCAAGTATGCACCATGCCTCCTATGAACGGCCTGTATTTCTATTCTGTTAGGTTTCTTGTTCTCCATCATATTAGGATTAGTAGTCAGAGTCTAGTAGGTTATGGGTTAATGTCAGGGATTCATTATTTCAAATGGAAAATATGAAAATGAATCTAATGTGTATGCAAATATGTGCTACACAAAAATCATCCCACTCTCATCCAGAACAATGCCTTGACATAACCTTCGCCCCAATTAAGACACAATTAGTGGAGAAGAGTTAGAAAATCTGTGAATACATATGTGGAAATGAAAATGCTCAGGAGTTCACAGCCTTGGAGGCGGTAGAGGAATTTCCAAAAGTATGGGATAGGGTAAATACTCCACTAATATGGAGTTCTGCTGGCCTAATGACTCTTTGAGAAACTGCCTTTGAGGTTGGGCCCTTGTAATATATGTTGTTGTCAAGAGCTTCAGCTTCCTTTGTAGTGAGACAATCAAAGCTGGATCTGCATATATGTGACCTGAAGGACATGGTTTCTTCTTTTCTATTGAACATGAGGCAGCAGTTCTAAATTCCCTCATTGTAGGTAAACTGTGGCCACTGGGAGCTAAGTGTCTCCTCGTGTGGACTGAGAAGCCATTTGGTCATTCTCCACTTTTCCTGGTGATTCTTACTGCTGCACTGGGAGTTTGGTATTGGCTTCAGTAAATACCATGAGTTCAACGGGGACACAGTGCTGGAGGGAGTACTCTCACGTGTGGTGGGTCAGGGTGTGCAGGAGAACACCCCAACCAGGCTTCTATTCAACAAAGCTTGCCCCCTTGTCTGTAGCAACCCAATTCTGAACATTGCCCTAAAACCTCTCAATTAACAAGATGCCTTTACATATAAGGGTCTGCTGGCTGCACCATGTCAGTCAAAAGGCATTTGGAAGCCAATGGCAGATCCATGTGGCCCCATCACAGATGTTTTATCATACACCTGCAAACCACTGCTCTAGGCCCACTACTAAGCAGGTTCCAACGTACTGGCATCTTTGTTCTACACCATTTTCATGAAACCCAGTAAATCAAGGCACTGTCTGGTACACTCATGATCAGCAACAGAACATCCAATGATTCTCCAGTGCCACCTGCTCTTGGGAATTATTCCATGGTATTTATCTAGCCATTTTTTAAGGATGAAGTTGGTGTCACTGTGGATTTCAATTCATTCAGGAACCATTAAATGGTGAGGAAGCTCATTTCAATGAAAGCTCAGGAGAACTCTCACAGGCAAGTCTTCCCAAAGAGTGGCCAAAAGGTCAAATGAAGCCTGGCCCATTGAGGTCTACAATGTGAGTTCCATGTGTTATTTGACTCTCAAGTATGGCTGCCAAGTCTTTCAGAATGAAATCATGTGATATCCTAGCTGAGATTCCCAGTGCTCTGTGGAAAGCCATCCTGGGCCTAAATCTCAGTCTCCAAGGGCAACTCTCCTGCATGGCCTTCTAAAATCCCAACAGAATTCATGGTAATACTTCTCTGAGTTCAGTTCCAAAACTCAGTCTCTAAGGGGAATCACACCATAGTTCAAGCCCAGGTTGATCCAGGAATCTCTTCCTACTGCCACACAACTGACCACAATTAATACCAAAACACTCCCACATGGCCCTCATCTTCTTTTATATAGACACTCATCATAACCTCTGGGTTGAGGTTTCCATGAGGGGTGCATACCAAGACAGTGTCCAAAATAATCTCCCTTGCCTCTAATTTGCCTAAAGTCAGGGTGGCCTGGAAACCCTTCCTGTTAACCAGGAATGATCAAATACGCCTGCCATTAATACTGATGTACTTCTCCAAATAATCACACTGGGTCAAGTGGCTGATTCAGACACATCTCTTTACAAAGCAATAAAACAAAGAGCCACAGGTGATGCCTATTCATTTCCATTTGAAAACTCTTTTCTTCAGGATTCACAAAGGGGTGGCCTAAGGCAAAGACCTTCTAGATATTCACAGCACCAGAACCATAGGTAAGCAAAATTCCCAAAGCAGGGTTTCTCCACATAGACTTTACTGGTCACACTGATATCTGAGTTTCCTGAGATGCTCCCATTTCCTTCAGCTCTCCAGTACATGGCCATGTCACAGTATCTTGAACAGAAAACCATGAGCCTATTCCGGAGAGTGCCCAGAATTCAGGAATAAAACAGGAAATTAGGAAGATAGTAATTGCTACCCATCCATAAGGAAAGCTGCAGTCCAATCATAAATTGGGCAGTATGAATTCTGGGAAGCATTATACTAGACAGGACACATTCATTGATGCATTATGTTTTCTAATGTCTACAACTACAAACACAGTGGATACATAGACATAGAAACACTTGCCTTGTCAAACGACTTACTAGAAACAGTCCACTTCAAATCAAACAAACTGCCTTTCCTACCAATTCTCAGAACATGAGAAAAAACAACAAACTCACACCCACAACAACATAGGACTTTCTTCCCCCAAGTAGGTCTTTGACTCTCCGGAATTACCTCTGATTGTTGTACCATACTATGTTCCCCCAAAATGCCCTGTACTGTCTCAGATCTGGACTCCTTGGCAAACTCTTTGAAGTTGTCAGGAGCCAGCTTTGAGCCACTACCTTCTTTCTCAGGAAAGGCCACTCTCCAAAGCTCTCCTGGCATTTGGCCATTCTCAAATCAGTAGGTACCAAGAAAGACTGATTCTGTCCTTGGTAAAACCAAACAAGTGAGCCCAGTGGGACTGGGTCTGGGACTGGTTCTGTGTGCCTGGCTTCTGGGATTCCAAGTTCAGAGTGTTCCAAGACCAAGGAAGTGAGATAGGTCACTTCCGTTCGGAACTGAATGAGGTCACTGGTTTGGCAACCACTTTGTCCTAACAGTTCCTTCAAAGGGTCCCATGAGATGGAGGCTGCCCCTACTTTCTGTGACACTTTCACAACTTAGAACGATATATCAACCATAGGCACCCGGGAACAGCTCTCACACAGACCTGGTTTGGTCCATCTTCTCTACATTAAGAAGAGAGAGGCTGATTCATAAACATCCCTTCATCCTAACCAGGTTGTTTGCCTTACATGATGACTTTTGCCCTCTCAGGTCCTTTATAGCTGCCTTCATCTTCCCCAGGGATAATTTCTGCATGGACCTTTGAGGTTCTCAGAGGGTGGAAGATCCCCTATATTCCTCTATATTAAGACCAACTCTGTCCCTGTTCTTCTAAAAAGTTAGATTGAGGGAACAATGTATGGTTAGGGTTAATAACATGTTCTATTTAAGTTAGGAATCATTCTGCTGGATGAATAATGGTATTGGGAACCTGGGATATTTATAAGAATATAGATTTGAAATATAAGTATGAAAACAGAAATCTAGGTAAGATTTTAAGCCCAGAAGCGCATTGGGCCCTTGATTGGAATACTTAGCATTGAATTTCGTTCGCACAGATGTCTCTGATAAATCAATATACAATGGCATATCATCTTGTACCCTGGATGATTGAATGTAGAAGAGTTCATCCAGTCAAAAAGGGATAGTTTTTAGGATTAGGAAGATAGTCGGTCTGTTTCGGAAGAAGAGTGAGTATAGGATTTGGACCAAAAGTTCAATAGCCCTAGGTTTTCGGTTAGAGAGTGAATGTAAATTTCAGCACATGTGGAGAGTCAGTCACAATGATGAACTGGGAAAATTATGTAGGAAATCAGATATCAATACACACATTATGAAATCAGGCAAAGTATAAAGTGAATGATAGGATTAGACATTATCAACAAGGTTGAGTTTCAATATATAATCTTAGGAAGAAACAAATATTTAGTCACCAATATGATTGACATTTGAGAGCATTAGGAAACCTGGACATGGATGTTTTTAGTAATCCAGGATCACTTTCCATCTAGGATTTGCTACAATCAGAAGTGTGACCTTTGCATTTTGTGATCAGAATATTACTCTGATAAAATGTATATGTAGATCAGGTGACATGAGTATTTCTTCTAACATTTTGGGAGCAATATTTTGAAGAGGTATAAATTAGTATTGGGGGTACACAGAGTTGTACCCTGTGTCTATGAATGTTGAAGAAATGAATGAATTGACAATACTGTGAATAAATAATATACTGTTTCCACTTTAAATCATGGATTGAATTGATATCTGAAAATATATAAAAATCTTATATTGATATACAATCATTCATTCCAACGAGTTATACATCTAATGGTAATATTAGGGTTATGTTTTATCATGAAGGGTGTGTGAGTTTAGCTTCAAAAGTTATTATGGAAATGGAAAATAATGTGTTTGGAAAGAAATCTCATGAAAAGATGAGTCAAGAAATATAGAGGAATTCATATGTTCTGAAGCAGGATTTGATTGTAAGTATAAAAAAAGCCTATAAATTTCCTAACTTGTGGATGAAATATATATCCAATGATGTGCAAAAACTGAAAAAATAGTAATGCACCAGTTTTGAATGAAAATGAACGTCAAAATACACATCATATCCCATAGGAATCTACTTGCATTGATGCTAAACTGGCTCAGTTACTGTAGAAATATTATGATTTGTATGCACTATTCACTGAAGTTAGTTTTCAGTACTAGGAAACGAATACGTATTTCAAGTGGATGAATTTTTATGAGAATAATCTTGTGAAATGTTGACTATAAATTTACATATATGAACACGAATGAATTTAGGGAGTGTATAATAAGAAACATATATTTCATATTTTGAAAAATCTTGAGAGTTTATATATATATATATATATATAGATAGATAGATAGATAGATAGATATAGATATGTGTGTGTGCATTTATGTATTTATATATATATATATATATATATATATATATATATATATATATACACACACACACACACACACACACACACACACAGACACTAAAATGTATCAATATGCATGCCAATCGAAATTCACTATGAATCATATATCATCCACAGATCCAAAAATAATCATTTTACTGAACATGGATTTATGTATAATATTGTTCAACTAGGAAGTTCACCCATAGGTTGAAGTTTCAGTTCCAACAGCGTTTAGGAGGAGTGATCTCTTCCCACAATTTGTATCTCCCAAGACAGCCAAACTCACAAGGATATACGTGTGATACCAGTTATGTTTCTATATTTGCATATAAAAATACATGTGCTGAACAGGCTGCAGAGAAAGGGAGACAGGAATTCACATATTTGTTAACTTTAAAAACACATGGAGATCAATTTCAATTAAAAATTGACTAGATTTATAACACCTACCCTTTATCATTCAAAAGGAAAGTCCAACTATACACCATGCCTTCTCTGAACTGCTTTCATTTCCATTCTGTTTGGTTATTTTTGTCCATCATTTTAGGATTAGTAGTCAGAGTCTATTAGGGTATGGGTTAATGTCAGGAATTCAGTAATTCGAATGGAAAATAGGAAAATGAATCCAATGTGTATGCAAATATGTGCTACACAAAAATATTCCCACTCTCATCCAGAACATTGCCTTTACATTACCTTTGCCCCAAATAAACACAATTAGAGAAGAAGAGTTAGGAAATCTGTGAATACATATCGGAAATGGAAAATATTCAGGAGTTCACAATCTTGGATGTGGTAGAGGAGTTTCCAAAAGTGAGGGACAGGGTAAACACTCCACAAACATGGAGCTCATTGGGCCTAAAGACTCTTGAGAAACTGCCTCTGAGGTTGGGCACTTGAAATATATGTTGTTGTCAGGAATTTTAGCATCCTTTCTAGTGAGACCAACAAAGCTGGGTCTGATCTCTGTGACCTGGAAGATATGGTTTTTTATTTTCCAATGAACATGAGGAAGCAGTGCTGAATTCTCTCTTTGTAGGTAAACTGTGGCCACTGGGGTCTAAGTGTCTTCCCATGTGGACTGTGAAGCCATTTGATCATCTTCCACTTTTCGAGGTGTTTCTTGCTGCTGCACTGTGAATTTGGTATTTGCTTCAGGAAATACAAGGAGTTCAACAGGTACCAGTGATGGAGGGAGTTCTGTCACATGTGGTGGGTCAAGGTCTGCAGGAAAATGCACCAACCAGGCTTCTACCCCACATAGCTTGCCCGCTTGTCCATAGCAATCTGATTCTGAACATTGCCCGGAAACCTCTCCATATAACAAGATGCTTTTATATAATAGGGTCTGCTGACTTCACCATGTCAGTCTCAAGCCATTTGGAATCCAAGGGCAGATCCACATGGTACCACCACAGATTTTTTATCACATACCTGCACACCACTGCTCTAGGCCCACTACTCAGCAGTCTCCAACTTACAGGGATCTCTTTTCTACACTGTTTTCATGAAACCAAGTAAATCCAAGCACAGTCTGGTACACTCATGACCAGCAACAAGTCATCCAAAGTTTCTCCATTGCCACCTGGTCATTGAAATTTCAAAAAATTCATGGTATGTATTTAGCTATTTTTCAAAGATGAAGTTGGAGGCACTGTGGGTTTCAAATTATTTAGGAAACATTAAATGGTGAGGAAGCTCATTTCAAAGAAATCTCTGGAGAACTCTCACAGGCAAGGCTTCCCAAAGAGTGGCCAATATTTCACATGAATCCAGGCCCATTGAGGTCTAAAATGTGAGGTCTATGTGTGTTTTGACTCTCAATTATGGCTGCCAAGACTTTCAGAATAAAATCACGTGAAATCCTGGCTGAGATTCCCAGTGCTCTGTGGAAGCCACCTTGGCCAGGATCTCAGTTTTCAGGATGACTCTCATGTGTTGCCTCCTAAAATTCCAACACAATTCATGGCAATACTTCTCTGAGGACAGTTCCAGATTTCAGTCTCTAATAACACCAGAGTTCAAGCCCAGGTGAACTAAGTCATCTCTTCCAACCGCCACACAAACGACCAGAATTAAAACCAAAACACTCCCACATGGCCCTCAACATTCTCCATATAGACACTTATCATAACCTCTGGCTGGAAATTTCCATGAGGGGCACAGACAAAGACAGTATCCAAATAAGTTCCCTTGCCCCTCATTTGCCTAAAGTCAGGGTGGCCTGGACACCCTTCCTGAGAACCAAGAGTGATTAAATAGGCCTGCACTTAATACTGCTCTGCATCTCCAATTTGGGGCCTACTTACTTTCAGGTATAGATTCTTTATGTGATTTGGAGTCATGAGAAAAGCCAAGCACCTCTGGGCTAGTCTCTGCAGGGTTTGAAGAACTCATTTGACCCAAAAGATCCCTATTCTCACTTGATGGATTTCAGGAACCTAACGGAGGAAAGCAAAAGACTTAATCCACACTGACTCCTCATTTGGCCATTTTGGTTTTGGATGCACACATGGTATCTTTCTTTAGATCCATCAGGTGCTAAGAATCTAAGCCACAGCATCACACAGGGTCATGAGGCTGATTCAGACACATCCCTTTCCAAAGCAATCAAGCAAAGAGCCACAGGTGATGCCCATTCATTTGCATTTGAAGACTCTTTTCTTCAGGCTTAACAAAGGAGTAGTCTGAGGCAAAAAGCTTTCTGAAATTCAGGGCAACAGAACAATAGGTAAGCAAATGGCCCAAAGCAGGATTTCTCCACTGAGACTTTCCTGGTCACACTGATATCTGAGTTTTCTGAGATGCTCGCCATTCCCTTTAGCTATCCAGTACATGGCCATGCCACAGAGCTTGGAGGTGGTATATATATTGGACACATAACCATGAGCCTATTTTGGAGAGTGGAGTGAATTCAGGAACAAAATAGAAACTTAGGAAGATAGTAGGTGTTGCCCATTCATAAGGCAAGCCGCAGTCCATTCATAAATTGGCAGGATGAATGTTGGGAAGATTTCTACTAGACAGGAGTCATCCATTGATGCATTCTCTTTTCTGATGTCTAGAACCACGGACACAGTGGGATACACAGACTTAGAAACACTCGCCTTTTCATAAGACTTATTAGAAACAATTCACTTCAAACCAAAAAACCGCCTTTATTACCTATTCTCAGAACATGAGACCAAACCACATACCAACAGCCACATCCACAAAGACAATTTCTTCCCCCAAGTCAGTCTGAGAGTATCCATAGTGTCCTCTGATTGGTGGGCCATACTATGTTACCCCGAAATGTCCTGTCCTGTCTCAGATCTGGTCTCCTTGGTCAACACTGTGAAGTTCTCAGGAGCCAGCGGTGATCCACTAACTGCTTTCTCAGGAAAGGCCACTCTTCAGAGCTTTCCTGGCATTTGGGCATCCTCACCTCCGTAGGTACCAAGAAAGACTGACTCTGTCCTTGGTAAATCCGAACAATTGAGACCACTTGGACTGGGACTGGGACTGAAACAGGATTTGGGTGCCTAGCTTCCTGGATCTCAAGTTCAGAGTGTTCCATCACAAAGGATGTTAGGTGAGGTCACTTCCTTCATGATCTGAATGAGGTCACTGCCTTGGCAACCACTTTGTTCTAACAGTTGCTTCAAAGTGTCCCATGAAATGGAGGCTGCCCCTACATCCTGTGACACTTTCAAAAGTTCGAATGGTATATCAACCATAGGCACCCGGAAAGTGCTCTCCACACTGGCCTGGTTTGGTCCTTCTTCTCCATATTAAGAAGAGAGAGGCTGATTCAGACACATCCCTTCATCCTGACCAGGTTGTTTTCAATGGAAGATGACTTTTGCTCTCTCAGTTCCTACATATGTGCCTACAACTTCTCCAGAGATCATTTTGCGTGGACCTTTGAGTTTCTCAGCAGTTGGAAGAAACCGTACATTCCTGTATTTTAAGATCAACTCTGTCCCTGCTCTTCTGTAAAGTTAGATTGAGGGAAGAGTGTATGGTTAGGGTTAATAACAGTTTCGATTGGGGTTAGGAATCATTCTGCTGAATGAATAATGGTATGGCGAACCTTCGATATTTTCAAGAATATATAGGTAAAATATAAGTACGAAAACAGAAATAAAGGTAATATTTGAAGCCCAGAAGGGCATTGGGTCTTTGATTGCAATATTTAGCTTTGATTTATTTTCTGCACAGATGTCTCAGATAAATCAATATACAAAGGCATAGGACCTTGTACTTTGAATGATTGATTGTCAAAAAGAACTTCCAGTCAAAAATGGATAGTCGGGGGGCTGGGGATGTGGCTCAAGTGGTAGCGCGCTCGCCTGGCATGCGTGCGGCCCGAGTTCGATCCTCAGCACCACGTACAAACAAAGATGTTGTGTCTGCCAAGTACTAAAAAAACTAAATGTTAAAAAATTCTCTCTCTCTCTCCCTCTCTCTCTAACTCTTTCTTTAAGAAAAAAAATTAAAAAAAGCATAGTCGGTAGGATTAGGACGATAGTTGGTAAGTTTAGAACGGAGAGTAAGTATAGGATTTGCACCAAAAGTTCTTTAGCTATGGGGTTTCGGGTATAGAGTGAATGTAAATGTCAGCACTTGTGAAGAGTCAGTCACAATGATGTACTGGGGAAAATATGTAGGAAAGCAGATTTCAATAGAGACATTAGGAAATCTGGCAAAGTATATTCGGTAATGAAAATTTAGTAAAATAGGTAAATGTCGCTTGCTGTTTTTCTGTATGCTTAACAAAACACTATTGAAATCTTGAGAACTGTTTGCTAATCTTGTTCCCAGAATGTGCTGTCCCCAACTGCCAACCTACAGAATGTACTCATTCACCCGGTTGCACGCAAACTGCTCACTCGCCCAGACCAAACAACAAAGTTCTCTCTCTGCCCTCTCCAAGGAAAGTATATAAGCTCTGCTTAAGCTGTTCTCAGGGCTCTCTGCTCTATTCAAGTGAGCTCTGAGCCCCAACATGCTGAATCCCCAATAAACCCTTTGCTTTTGCATGAGACAGTCTCTTGGTGGGCTCTTCACCCGATGCTCGCCTGACCTTTACATATGGAGGTTCCACTGAGATCCGGCAGCGGCGAACGAGAGACCCCAACAGGCTCCTCTTGGGGTATGTATGGTGCCTCTTTCTGGTTTCAGGTTTCAGGTTAGGGCTTCGCAAAATGGCTGTCAATGAAGAGTGTGAGCTCTCTCCGACGGTGGCTGACATACGTGTCACAGAGCCACAGGCCGCATCCCTGGGGGATGCTCCAGAGTATTTGGGAAATCGAGGAGCAATAGTCTCCTCAATTCAGTGATATTTTGTTTCAGATTCAGTATCGCCAGCCCATCGGGTTGGGCCAGATACTTAGTCCTGGTCTCAGTGTTCGAAGTTCCATTGTCTGTCTTTATTTTCTTGTCTTGTCTGTGTCGTGTGTCGTTGCTTTTACTGTTTGTGTATCTTTCATTATGGGACAGAGCACTTCAATGCCTGTGTCCCTAACCCTCGATCACTGGACCAAAGTACCCTTAAGGGCTCAGAATCTTTCTTTTTCAGTAAAATTCTGGACCTGGCAGACTCTCTGTGCCTCAGAATGGCCCACCTTTGTATTCGGATGGCCCCTAGAAGGATCTTTCTACTTCCCACTAATTTAAAAAGTCAGACGATATTGTCTTTCAGCCAGGGCCACATAGCCATCTGGATCAACAGCCATATATCTTAACTTGGCAGGACCTCTGCAAATCTCCTTCATGGGTGAAGCATTTCCTTGCCCCTACCCCACTCCTACTGCTTCCCCCATGATCTCTCAAACCCTCTGCTCCTCCTCCTCCTCCAACCTCTGTTCTCCCTGAGACACAAGATTTGACTCTACTGGACTGGACTCTCGTCCCCCTCCTTATCTCCTGCCCAAGTCCCCCAAAGACCAACACCCTCTAAGTGATTCCCCTGCTGCTGACTCAACCTCTCCACCATTGGAGAAAGCTAAGCCAGCCCAGCGCCCTCCAGATAATTTCCCCGCGGCACACACAGCCCCTCCTCTTCTGGAGGAAGCTAGCCCGGCTAAAGGTACTCACCAGCGGTGAATGATTGAAAAACCTGGAACTCGAATGATGCTCCCCCTCCATCCCTAGGGGCCAATGATTGACAACGGCCTTGGGGGAAAAATGCAAGCCTACCAGTATTTACCTTTCTCCTCTTCAGACCAATATAACTGGAAAAATAAAAATCCCCGTTTTACCGAGGACCCCAACCGGCTCCTAGGTGTGGTTGAGTCATTGATGTTTTCACACCAGCCTACTTGGGATGACTGCCAACAACACCTAGGGTTGTCTCTTCATGACAGAGAAACAAAAGAGAATCCTCCTGGATGCTAGAGAAAAATATCCTCTGACCAGATGTGTAACCGACAAAACTTCCCAACATATTTAACCCGGCTTTCCCTTGAATCGACGAAACTGGGACCCCAACACCTTTGAAGGTAGGGAGCATCTGTCCACTTATCACTGGGCTCTAATTGTGGGTATCTTAGTGGCCGCTAGGCGACTTACAAATTTTGCCAAGTTAAGAGAGATTATTCAAGGGCCTGATGAATCTCCCTCTATGTTTTTAGAGAGAATTATGGAGGCATATAGGAGATATACCCTTTCGATCCTCAGGCAGAGGATCAAAAGTCATCTGTCAAGATGGCCTTTATGGGCAAGCTGCCCTGGATATTAAAAGAAAGTTACAATGCTTAGATGGATTACAAGATATGACTTTGAGAGATTTAGTCAGAGTAGCCGAGAAGGTATACTATAAGAAAGAAAGTGAGGAAGAGTAGGGAGCAAAGGAAGGATAAAAGAAACAAAAGACAGACTAAGGCATTGACTAAGGTCCTGGTCACAACAACAAATAGGCCAGAAATAAGAAACATGGAGACAGGAAGGGATACCGGGGCCCAGACTAGAGGCCACCCCTGGCCTCAATTTAATGTGCCTACTGTAAAGAAAAAGGACACTGCTTCAAAGAGTGCCATTGAAAGAGACAGCCACTCTATCCAGCCATTCTGACTCTGGAGGATGACTAAGAATGTTGGGTCTCAGATCCCCTCCGAGAGCTCAGGGTAAATTTTGAAGTGGAGGGGACCCTAGCAAACTTTGAAGTGGATACAGGGGCAATATACTCTGCCCTTATGGCCCCATTGGTCTCTCTATCAAATAAAAAGGTCTCTAATTCAAGGGGCTAATGGCAGAAAATATCGGGTTTGGACAACTAAGAGGACCATGGACCAGGGGAAAGGAAAAATCCATCACTCGTTCTTAGTAATCCCAGAATGCCCGGCCCCATTGATGGGCAGAGATCTGCTCACCAAGCTCCGGGCCAAAATAACTTTTAACCCTGAAGGCCCACAAGTGGAATTTCTAAATCCTTCAATAAAAACTCCTATAGTCACGGCTCTAAATATGTCAGTAGAAAATGTATATCAACTCACTCACCTTGGTTCAAAGAAATTGCATTCATTCCTGAAGGATGAAGAACAGAGTTTTTTACTAACCGACTCAAAGCAAAAGGAAATAACTGAATGGGTAACAAAAGCCTGTCAGGTCTGTCATGGTTAATGCTTACCCTTCCAAGCTTCCTGCAAAAAAGCACCTACGAGGAACCAGACCAGGACAATTCTGGGAAGTGGACTTTACTAAAATTAAGCCAGCAAGGTTTGAAATTAAATATCGCCTAGTCTTTGTAGATATATTTTGAGGATGGATTGAAGCCTTTTCCAGGAAAAAAGAAAAAAAACGAAACAGCGCAAATGGTTGTCAAGAAGATCCTGAAAGATATTTTTACAAGATACGGCCTGCCTAAAGTAATAAGGTCTGATAATGGACTGGCGTTTGTAGCCCAAGTAAGTCAGGGGTTAGGCAAGACCCTGGGGATTAATTAAAAGTTACATTGTGCTTATAAACCACCGAGTTCAGGACAGGTAGAAAGAATGAATAGAACCATTAAAGAGACCATAACGAAATTAAGCTTAGAAACCTGCATAATAGATTGTACTATGCTCCTTCCTTATGCACTATTTCATGGAAGAAACACTCCCTCTGTTTCTTTGTGTAACCTTACCCCCTATGAAATTGTCCATGGTTCCCCTCCTTCAGTAAGGGACCTAACCCCAACTCTAAGACCTAACGAATCCTTCCACACCCCATTGCTTGACTGAATTAAAGCTCTTGAAAGAACTCAGGGATACCTGTGAAAACAGATGGCCAATGCCTATCAACCTGGGGACGAATGGACTCTACATCAATATCAAGTAAGAGACTTCATCTACATAAGTCGACATCAGGTGTCATCCCTGAAACCCCACTGGAAATGACGATACAAGGTGCTACTTATAACACCTACAGCGGTAAAGGAAGACAGAATCACTTCCTGGATCCATACCTCTCATCTCAAGCCTGCGCCCTGCCAGACTCTGGCTGGAAAATGGAAAAGATTGGTAAAACTTTCAAATTGTGTATTTACCCTGTGTCTAAGGCTATAGACTCTTTCCTTGACCACCAGTAGTCCTAAACCTATTAAACCCGTTCAGCAGCGATGGCTGATCACAAATCCTACTGGTAAAGAAGTATGATCTATCTCGCATGCAGCCCACTTAGGGACTTGGTGGACATCTATCCACCCAGACATTTGTCAGCTGGCTATAGGTCTTTCCTATTGGGATATACCTGATGAAGAGGATCCCACTAAATTTCCATTAAATCCATTCTGCACCATTGATAATGGAAACAATCATTATGGATGTAGGGACACGCGAGCCAGATGCAGGTTGGCTAGCCTAGATTACTATGTTTGCCCGGTGGACTACCAAAGCCACAAACAGTCACGGTTGTGTGGGGGGAATGCCGACTTCTTCTGTATGTCTAGGGATGTGATCATACAGGCAGTGCATGATGGAACCCAAACTCCTCATCAAATTCTGTACACAGCATTGGCCCTATTACCAATTAGATCACCCAAACTGTTGGCCCCTAGAGGGGTCTCTAGATCCTCAAATTCTGCATGACCTTTTTAACTTCTGAATGTCCTCAAAAGGGTGAAAGGAGATTTCCCTATGTGGAGGCCTTTTCCCTCCTTCGCTCACATCCTGAACTATGCTTCTCCAATAGGTCCTCACACTCAGCCTTCCGCTCCAGACTCTCTGCTGTCACTCTCACCTCAGCAACATGATTTCTCCCCTCCAATTACTAGATCAAAAACCCAAATCTCTGCCGGATCTCAGACCATTTCCCCCTTTCTGAGGTAGCAGGTACTGAGGTAACCCTCCACCGAATCACTCCTCTCTTCTCCAGTCAGTGCCCACACCGGGTCCCACCAGTTCCTCTTAACAGCTAACCCAAAGCTCAAACCAGCTGAGGAGAACCCTCAGACCCCTATCCAAGATGTAGTGAAAATGGCCTTTAAAGTTTCTTTGTCATTAGTGAAAACAGGTTACTAAGAATTTAAAGTCCCTCACAGGCTTTTAGGGATACTAACTCCTATCTTCTCCTCTGTTCTACCTGTTCTACTGCTCACCTTTTTGTTGCTAGGAAAATCACAAACACCTTTGCCAGTATTCTTTCACATCTCTGCTACCTCATTCTCAGATCCACGGAGCTGCTCACAGCCATGCCTTCCCCATCTCCCCCCTCTGTTCCAGGCCCACAGAAAAACATTAATTGACCTTCTACGGAAGTCTTCAGCATGGCTGACTTTAGGACTTTCAGGAAAAGAGTCCCCATGAAAGACTTCAAAGTAGATAAACTTCCTCTTTCCATGTTGCCCTGTTGTACTTGGTCACTGGCTAAAAATATCAGCACTCCTAAGTTAGACACCCCCTTACTAGTTTTTCACAAAATATGTGAACAAGGCCTTTGGCATTGATCTGGGGCTTCACAGAGATGGCTACATTTCAAAGATAAAGAAGTTACCAACTGGGCTCCATGGTAACAGCTGGAAGGGGGAAAAATAAAGGGAAAAAAAAGCTCTCCTTCACCCAGGTGTCCTTGAAAAGTTAACTTGCCCAGAACAGAGGAATAAAACAGAAAAAAATCTGCTTTTTGTGAACTTCTGCAGGCTGTGAACTTCTGCGCCCCTTCCCTTATATGTTGGGTACAAAATTCTGAAACTACCTAAACGTGAGTTTCAGGGAATTAATTGATTATAACAGAAGTAATGCCCTCTGAATCCGGTTGCTAATAAAATGGAAAGTTTCCCTGTTTTTGGTAGTATCTTAGGTGCCGTGCCTTGTCCGTCTCTACAACAGTATAATTCTATAGACTTAAACATTGTTTATGTTTTCAAGAAATTGTCAAGACGATGTGATTAAATGTGTAAAGGTGCAGATGTTTCCCACAGTGCTTTATCATAATGCAGGTTCATTTGAAGTTCAAATAGGGGGGCATAAAACTCGGTTCCACTGAGAACATATATCCATCACTTTAGCCATCCTATTAGGAATAGGAGTTGCTGCAGGCGTGAGCACAAGAACCACTGCCTTGGTCCATGGGATACAACAAATGACACAATTAGAAGCAGCAATAGACCAAAACTTAAAGATATTAGAATCCTCCATCTTGGCTTTGCAGGAATCTTTAACCTCTCTCTCTGAAGTTATTTTACAGAAAAGGCGAGGGTTGAACCTCCTCTTCATGAAAGAAGGGGGCCTTTGTTCTGCATTGATGGAGAATGTTGTGTTTTTGCCGACCATACTGGAGTTGTAAAAAAATCTAGGAGTAAATTAAATAGATGCCTCGAAGAGTGTCAATGAGAGAGAGAGGCCCAAAAAGTGTGGTTTGAGTCTTGGTTCACACAGTCCCCCTGGTTAACTACGCATTTATCAACCCTGGACAGTTCAATAATAATCCTCATATTATTGCTAACTATAAAACCCTGTTTGCTCAACCGTGTAATTTCTTTTTTCCAAGCTCAAATTGGATGAGTTAAACTTATGGTAATACCCCACTAGCAAACATAGAATGTGACACCCCGCAATGATCACTTTTATGATTAAAAGCAGCCAGAAGAAGAAGTGGGGAATGAAAGGTTAATTGAATAGGCACTTTTCACTTCCTTTTTTCCTGTATGCTTAACAAAACACTGTTGAAATCTTGAGAAATGTTTGCTAATCTTGTTCCCAGAATGTGCTGTCCCCAACTGACTAACTGCAGAATGTGCTCCCTCACTGGGTTGCATGCAAACTGACCACTCGCCCTGACCTATCAATAAACTTCCCTCCCTGCCGTCACCAAGGAAAGTGTATAAGCTCTGCTTAAGCTGTTCTAAGGGCTCTCTACTCTATTCAAGTGAGCTCTGAGCATCAGCATGCTGGACCCCCAATAAACACTGCGCTGTTGCATGAGATAGTCTCTTGGTGGTCTCTTCTTTCGACCTCATCCGACCTTTACTTGGATAATTAAATGTAGAAGAGAACATCCATTCAAAAAGGGATAGTCGGTAGGATTAGGAATATAGTTGGTAGGTTTAGGAAGAAGACTGTGTATAGGATTTGGAACAAAAGTTCCTTAGCAATAGGGTTTCGGTTAGAGAGTGAATGTAAATGTCAGCACATGTGAAGAGTCAGTCACAATGATGAACTGGAGAAAATATGTAGGAAATCAGATATCAATACACACATTATGAAATCAGGCAAAGTATAAAGTGAATGATAGGATTAGACATTAACAACAAGGTTGAGTTTCAATGTATTCTCTTAGGAAGAAACAAATATGTAGTCAGCAATATGATTGACATTTGAGAGCATTAGGCAACCTGGACATGGATGTTTTTAGTAATCCAGGATCACTTTCCATTTAGGATTTGCTACAATCATAAGTTTGACCTTTGCATTTTGTGATCAGAATATTACAGTGATAAAATGTATATGTAGATCAGGTGACATGAGTATTTTTTCTAACATTTCTGGGAGCAATATTTTGAAGACGTATAAATTAGTGTTGGGGGTACACAGAGTTGTACCCTGTGTCTATGAATATAGAAGTAATGCATGAATTGACAATACTGTGAATAAATAATATAACTGTTTCCACTTTAAATCATGGATTGAATTGATATCTGAAAATATATAAGAAATCTTATATTGATATACAATCATTCATTCCAACGAGTTATGCATCTAATGGTAATATTAGGGTTACGTTTTATCATGAAAGGTGTGTGAGTTTAGCTTCAAAAGTGATTATGGAAATGGAAAATTATGTGTTTGGAAAGAAGTCTCATGAAAAGACGAATCAAGAAACCTAGAGGAATACATGTGTTCTGAAGCAGGAAGTGATTGTAAGTATAAAAAAACGTATAAATTTCCTAACTTGTGGATGAAATATATATCCTATGATGTGCAAAAACTGAAAAAAATAGTAATGTACCAGTGTTGAAAGAAAATGATTGTCAAAATACATATCATGTCCCATAGAAATCTACTTGCATTGATGTTAAACTGGGTCAGTTACTGTAGAAACATTAGGATTTGAAAGGACCATTTACTAAAGTTAGTTTTCAGTACTAGGAATCAAATATATATTTCAGGTGGATGAATATATCTGAGCATAATCTTGTGAACATTTTATTATAAATCCACATTCATGACATGAATGAATTTAGGGAGTGTATATAAGACACATATATTTCATATTTTGAAAAATCAGGAGGGTGTAAAATATATATATATATCACAGATACATTAAAAAGTAGCAATATATAAATATATATGGGTATCAAAATTTATCTTGAAATATATATCATCCACAGATTAAAAAGTATTCATTTTAGTGAACATGGATTTATGTATAATGTTGTTCAACTAGGAACCTCACCCATAGGTGGAATTTTAAGATCCAAAAGCGTTTAGGAGTAGTGATCTCTTCTCACAATTTGTATCTGCAAAGTTAGCCACCTCACAAAAATGTACGTGTGATACCAGGTAGGATTCTATATGTGCATATAAAAATACATGTGCTGAATAGGCTCCAGAGAAATGGAGACAGAAATTCAGAAATAAGTTAACATTAAAAAGAATGGAGAACTATTTCAATTAACAATTGACTATATTTTTAACACCTACCATTTATCATGCAAATAACAAGTCCAACTATACACCATGCCTCCTCTGAACTGCTTGTGTTTCTATAATGTTTCGGTTACTTTCCTCCATTATATTAGGATTAGTAATCAGAGTCTAGTAGGGTGTGAGTTAGTGTCAGGGAATCAGTATATTGAATGGGAAATAGAAAAATGAATCCAATGTGTATGCAAATATGTGGTACACAAAAATCTTCCCACTCTCATCAAGAACAACACCTAGATATCACCTACGCCCCAAGTAACACACAATTAGAGGAGAAGAGTTAGAAAATCCATGACTACATATCTGGAATGGAATACGATCAGGAGTTCACAACCTTGGAAGTGGTAGAGGAGTTTCCAAAAGTAAGGGACAGGGTAAACACTCCACAAACATGGACCTCTGCCTGCCTAAAAACTTCTTGAGAAACTGTCTCTGAGGTTGGGCACTTAAAACATATGTTGTTGTCAGGAGCTTTAGCTTCCTTTCTAGGGAGACCATCAAAGCTGGGTCTTCATCTCTGTGACCTTGTGGATATGGTTTCTTATTTTCCAATGAACATGAGGCAGCAGTGCTGAATTCTGTCTTTGTAGGTAAACTGTGGCCACGGGGGGCTAAGTGTATCCACATGTTGGCTGTGTATCCATTTGGTCATCCTCCAAATTTCGTCGTGATTCTTGGTGCTGCACTGGGAATTTAATATTTGCTTCATGGAATACAAGGAGCTCAACTGGAACACAGTGCTGGAGGGAGTTCTGTCATGTGTGGTGGGTCAGGGTCAGCAGGAGAATGCACCAACCAGGTTTCTATCTCACACAGTTTGCCCCCTTGACCATAATAACCTGATTGTTAAGATTTCCCTTAAACCTCTACTTATAAAAAGATGCCTTTACATATAAGGGTCTGCTGGATGCACCATGTCAGCCACAAGCCATATGGAAGTCAAAGGCAGATCCACAAGGCCCCACGACAGAAGTTTTATCACAAAACTGCACATCTCTGCTGTAGGCCCACTAATCAGCAGGCTTGAACTTACTGGCATCTCTGTTCTACACCATTTTCATGAAACCCAGTCAATCAAGAAACTGTCTGATACACTCATCGTCAGCAACAGTATATCCAAAGGTTCTCCTGTGCAACCTGGTCAAGGGAATTTTAAGAATTTCATGGTATTTATCTAGCCATTATTCAAGCATGAGGTTGGAGGCAATGTGGGTTTCAATTTTTTCAGGAAACATTAAATGGTGAGGAAGCTCATTTCAATGAAACCTCTGGAAAACTCTCACAGGCAAGTCTTCCCAAGGAGTGGCCAAAAGGTCACCGAAATCCAGGACTATTGAGGTCTACAATGTGAGGTCCATGTGTGTTTTGACGCTCAAGTATGCCTGCCATGTGTTTTAGAAAAAATCATGTGATATCCAGGCTGTGATTCTCAGTGCTCTGTGGAAAGCCACCCTGGACCTAGATCTCAGTTTATAAGGGGCACTCTCATGTGTGGCCTGCGAAAATCCCAACACAATTCATGGCAATACTTCTCTGAGTTCAGTTCCAGAACTCAGTCTCTAAGTCCCCTTGAACTCACACCAGAGTTCAAGACCAGTTGGACCCATTCATTTCTTCCAACTGCCACACAAATGACCAAAATTAAAACCTAAACACTCCCACAAGGCCCTCATGTTCTCCATATAGACACTCATCATAACCTCTGGCTGAATTTTTCCATGAGGGGCGCAGCCCAAGACAGTGACCAAAATGAGCACCTTTGGCCCTCATTTGCCTAAAGTCAGGGTGGCCTGGACACCATTCCTGTGAACCAGGAGTGATTAAAAAGACCTGCCGTTAATACTGCTCTGCTTCTCCATTTTGAGGCCTACTGAATGTCAGGTATAGATTCTTTATGTGGTTTGGAGTCATGAGAAAACCCAAGCACTTCTGCAGGGTTTTGAATAACTCATTTGACCCAAAGGATCCCTATTCTCACTTGATGGAGTCAGGAACATCACAGAAGAAGGCTAGAGACTTCATCCACAATGACTGATCTTTTTGCCATTTTGGTTTTGGATGCACACATGGGATCTTTCTTTAGATCCATCAGGTGCTGAGAATCTAAGCTGGAGCCTCACACAGGGCCAAGTGGCTGATTCAGACACCTCCCTTTCCAAAGCAATTATGCCAAGAGCCACAGGTGATCCTCATTCATTTCCATTTGATAACTGTTTTTTTCAGTCTTCACAAAGGGGTGGCCAGAGGCAAATACCTTCCTGACATTCAGGGCAACAGAACAAAATGTAAGCAAAAGGCCCAAAGCAGGGTATCTCCACTGAGAGTTTCCTAGCCACACTGATATCTGAGTTTCTTGAGATGCTCGCCATGCCAATTCCTTCAGCTATTCAGTACATGGTCATGTCACAGTGATTGGAGGTGGTACATATCATGGATAAAAAACAATGAGCATATTCTGGCTAGTGGCCAGAATTCTGGAAGAAAACAGGAACTTAGGAAGGTTGTAGGTGTTTCCCATTGGTAAGGCAAGCCGCAGTCCTTTCATAAATTGGACAAGTTGATTGCTGGGAGGCATTCTACTACACAGGACATATTCATTGATGCATTCTCTTTTCTAATGTCTACAACCACGGACACAGTGGCATACACAGAAATAGAAACACTCACCATGTCAAATGACTTATTAGAAACAGTCCATTCCAAAAGAAATAAATCACGTTTTTTCTACCTATTCTCAGAACATGAGACAAAACCACAAACTGACATCCACACACCCAGGCACCTCCTTACCCCAAGTAGGTCTGTGACTCTTCTGAATGTCCTCTGACTGGTAGGCCATACGATGTTCCTCTGAAATGGCCTTTCCTGTCTCAGATCTGGTGTCATTCACCAACTCTGTGAAGTTGTCAGGAGGCAGTGGTGAGCCAATTCCAGTCTTGTCAGGAAAGGCCCCTCTTCAGAGCTTTCTTGGAATTTGGCCACCGTCACATGAAGAGGTACCTAGAAAGACTGATTCTATCCTTGGTAAATCCAAACAAGTGAGACCACTGGGACTTGGACGGGTAATGGCTTTGGGTGCCTGGCTTCCTGGATCCCAAATTCAGAGAATTCCATCACCAAGGAAGTAGGTGAGGTCACTTCCTTCAGGAACTGAATGAGGTCACTGACTTGGCCACCAATATGTCCTAACAGTTGCTTCCTAGGTTCTCATAAGATGGAGGCGGCCCCTACTTCTTGTGACACATTCACAAATTAGAATGGTATAGAAACCATAGGCACCTGGGAACAGCTCTCCACAAAGGCCTGGTTTGATCCGACTTCTCTACATTAAGAAGAGAGAGGCTGATTCAGAAACATCCCTTCATCCTGACTAGGTTGTTTGCCATGGAAGATGACTTTTCCTCTCTCAGGTCCTAAATAGCTGCCTAAATCTTCTCCATCGATCATTTCTGCATGGACTTTTGAGGTTCTCAGCAGGTGGAAGATCCCCTACCTTCCTGTATTGTAAGACCAACTCGGTCCCTCCTCTTCTGTAAAGTTAGATTGACGGAACATTGTATGTTTAGGGTTAATAGCATGTTCGATTTTGGTTAGGAATCATTCTGCTGGATGAATAATGGTTTGGGAACCTCTGATACTTATAAGAATATAGACGTGAAATATAAGTACGAAAAAAGAAATCTAGGTAAGATTTGAAGCCCAGAAGGGCATTTGGCGATTGATTGGCATACTAAGCTTGAATTATGTTCTGCACCGAGGTCTCAGATAAATTTATTTACAATGGCATAGGTTGCTGTACCTCAGATGACTGAATTTAGAAGAGATCATCCAGTTTAAAAGGGATAGTCCATAGGATTAGGAAGATTGTCTGTAGGATTAGGAAGAAGAGTGAGTCTAGGAGTTGGACCAAAAGTTCTTTAGCAATAGGGTTTCAGTTAGAGAGTGAATGTAAATGTCAGCACATGTGAAGAGTCAGTCACAATGATGAACTGGGGAAAATATGTAGGAAAGAGAGTAAATATGTATCAATAGAGACATTAGGAAATCAGGCAACGTATAAAGTGAGTGATAGAATTAGATATTTTCAACAGGGTTGAGGTTGAATATATAATCTTAGGAAGAAACAATTATTTAGTCACCAATAGGATTGACATTTGAGCGCATTAGGGAACCTAGACATGGAGGTTTTTAGTAATCCATGCTCACTTTAAATTTAGGCTTTAGTACAATCATAAGTGTGACCTTTGCATTTTGTTTCAAGAATATTACTGTGGTAAAATATATATGTAGATCAGATGACATGAGTATTTCTTCCACCAATATGAGGA
Source organism: Callospermophilus lateralis (assembly GCF_048772815.1). Taxonomy (NCBI): domain Eukaryota; kingdom Metazoa; phylum Chordata; class Mammalia; order Rodentia; family Sciuridae; genus Callospermophilus; species Callospermophilus lateralis. The sequence goes on from NW_027512831.1 coordinate 92,604, forward strand.
GCAATATTTTGAAAACTTATAAATTAGTATTGCGGATAAAATAGGCCTACCCTGTGTTGATGAATAAGAGATGATGCATGAATAGACGATATTGTGAATAAATTATATAACTGGTTCCAACTTTAAATAATGCTTTGAAATTATATTTGAAAATATATAGTAAATCTTATATTGATATATATACATTCATTCCAACCAGTTATACATCTAATGGTAATATTAGGGTTACGGTTTATCATGAAGAGTGTGTGAGTTTTGCTTCAAAAATGAGTATAGAATCGAAAATAATGTTTTTAGAAAGAAGTCTAGTGAAAAGACCACTAAAGAATCATAGAGGAATACATGTTTTCTGAAAGAGGAAGTGATTGATAGTGAACCACATGCCTATAAATTTGTGAATTTGTGGATGAAAGGACATATGCTATGATGTCCATAAACTGAAGAAATAGTAATGTACCAGTGTGGAATAAAAATGAACTTAAAAATACATATCATGTCCCATAGGAATCTAACTGCATTGATGTTAAACTTGGTCAGTTACTATAGAAATATTAGGATATATAAGGACCATTCACTGAAGTTAGTTTTCAGTACTAGGAAACAAATATGTATGTCAGGTGGTTGAATATTTCTGAGAATAATCTGTTGAGAGCCACAGCCAAAGGAGCCCCAGCAAACTTGCAGCTGCCAGCAAACTTCCATTTGCCGGCTGACGATTGGCTCACAGCGGCCCCAGCATCATCTAGCTGATTTGCTTGTCTGTGGTGATGCTCATTGAGATGCTCAATGAGCGGTTTCCCCGACCTTTCAGACTGCCAGCGGATGATTGGCTCACAGCGGCCCCAGCAACATCTAGCTGATTGGCTCCTCTGTGGTGATGCACATTGGGCTGGTTCCCTGCCCTTTCAGACCATGGAACTGTTCATTGGGGGACTTTTTGGCTTCGCCCACGTGACCCAGCCAATCAGCCTCAAGAGGAGGAGACTTGTGTTTGAGGGAGAGGCTTGTGGGAAGCCTGTGGTGGCAGTTGGGCTCTGACGGCTTTTCCTGAGGAGCTGTTTTGTTTGGTGTCATCTTGTTGGGTTGTATTATAGTAGAAATACGGGATCAGAAATTAGTAAAAAAAAAAAAAAAACTGAAAGAGTGTTCAGTAAATTGTTAGAGGAAGGAGGCATCTCAGTAAAATCAAGAAAAGTCAGGGCAAACGTTGATACAATACAAAAATGTAGCCCATGGCTTTTTCAGGAGGAGTTGTTAAATATATCACAATGGAACCATCATGGTGAAGATTTAAAAAGAATAGGAAAGAAAAGCCCAGGGACTCTGCCAGTTGGCACATTGCTATTGTGGACGTTTGTACCTTGTTTGCTTAGTGGAAAGCCTTCAGTTCAGACAATGGTAGAGGAAGGAGAAGACATATTGATTCAAGTAAAATAGAAGGTCTCTCAAGTTAGTCAGATAGAGGAAAAAATTCAAGTAAAAGTAAAGGTCTCTCGAACTAGTCAGACAGAGGAAAAAAATCAAGTAAAAGAGAAGGCCTTTCAAGCCAGTCAGACAGAGGAAGAAAGTGTAAAACAGAAAAAGCCATCAGGGGGAAAGTTACAACAGGAGACTACTACTAACACCTTTCTATCACCAGAGGGTGTAAGTGTCCAACCAACAGCACAACCTCTACAGGAGACTGCTACTAACACCTTTCTATCACCAGAGGAAGTAAGTGTCCAACTAACAAGGCCACCTCCATATGCTGGGAGGCCCCCAACCCCCACAGTTGATAGTTGGAATCCTGAGACAAGATCTCAAATATTAACATGCCCAGTATTTGAGGCAGGAGGGCAGTGAGATTACCATGCTTTAAATTTCAAAACAGTGAAGCAGCTAACAGAGTCTGTAACAACCTATGGTCCTCAAGCACCCTTCACTGTAAGCATTATCAAATCCATTAACAACATGAACATGAAGCCAGCAGATTAGGCTAATATGTGTAAAGCTCTGCTAAATGGAGGAAATACCTGTTATGGAAGATTGCCAATGAGGAATTTTGCAAGGAGACGGCTAGGCAAAATGCAGCAGCTAGTTATCCTCAGAGAAATCTAGATATATTGTTAGGAAAGGGACCTTATGAGGATCAGCAGCAGCAATGTGCATATGATCCTGGTGTATATGCACAGATTGCTATAGATGCAATTAAGGCATGGAAGACTTTTCAAGGAAATGGAGGTTTACAAGGTCAGTTATCTAAGGTAATACAAGGAGCTAATGAACCTTATGCTGAATTTGTAGATAGGCTTATTCAAACAGCTACCAGAGTTTTTGGAAATACACAACAAGCAATGCCATTACTAAAACAACTGGCTTATGAGCAAGCGAATCGTTGGTGCAAAGATATCATTAGACCATGGAAACATGAAGATTTAAACACATATATTAAATTGTGTAGAGACATTAAAGAACAAGAGCAAGTCGTGGAAGCTGCAGTAAAACAGGCTTTAGATGCCAGAGACATTAATGAACAAGGGCAAATTGTGGCAGCTGCAGTAAAACAGGCTTTAGATGCCAGGCCAAGAACATGCTACAATTGTGAAAAAACAGGACATTTTAAAAGGAATTGTCCCATAGGAGGAGGGTTTAACAAAACTAGGTATCAAAGGAGTAGAATACCAGGTATTTGTCCACGATGCCATAGAGGGAGACTTTGGGCTAATGAATGCTGTTCTCAAACCACCATAGAGGGTACACCATTATCAAAAAACGAACAAGGACCAGGTGTTTATCCACAATATCGTGGACAAAAACATGGAGCTCCTTTGCCAAAAAAATGGACAAGGGGGCTCAATTCTCCGGGGCCCAAAACCACAAATATACGCAGCACTGGAGAAACCCATCAACCACATCAGGGTAGTGCCCAGGACACATTGTCCATCAGATCCCTCATCAGAAAAACCAGAGGGAGCGCAGGGTTAGACATCTGTGACTCTGCCAGAGCAGTACTAACTGCAGAGATGGGAGTTCAATTCATTTCCACAGGGGTAAAAGGACCTCTTCCCAAAGGAACAGTAGGCTTATTATTGGGACGCAGCTCTTCTACTCTAAAAGGACTTATGATAAGTCCTGGGGTAATTGATCACAACTATGAAGGTGAAATAAAAATTATAGCCAGTTCTCCAAAGGGTATATTAGTAATTTCACCAGGAGATAGAATAGCACAGTTACTAATAATACCCAGCCTACGTGAAAAATTTTCCAGTCGTACTGTAGAAAGAGGTTCCAAGTGATTAGGCTCCACAGGTGTAGATTGGGCTATGCTTTCTTTAAATTTAGATTCTGGCACCATGCTTAAACTAAATATTCAAGGGCATGAATTTAATGGGCTACTGGATACAGACGCAGACCTTAGCATCATCTCTCGTCAAGAATGGCCAAAACATTGGCCATTACAACAAGCCACTCAAACGCTTCGAGGCCTAGGAGTAGCGTATAATCCCCATAGAAGTGCAATGGTATTAGATTGGAAGGATCCTGAAGGATGTGAAGGAACTCTACAGCCATATGTATTGGATCATCTTCCCGTATATTTATGGGGACGAGATAGTCTCCTGGAATCATTGATATTTTTTTTCGGATTCGGTATTGCCAGTCAATCGGGTTTTGCCGGCTCCTCAGTCCTGGTCTCAGTGTTGGACGTCCATTGCCTGTCTTCATTGCCTTGTCTTGTCTGTGTCATGTTTCATTGCTTTAACTGTTTCTGTATCTTTCATTATGGGACAGAGCACTTCAATGCCTCTGTCCCTGATACTTGATCACTGGACCAAAGTCCACTTAAGGGCTCAGAATCTTTGTTTTTCAGTAAAGCGCCGGATGTGGCAGACTCTCTGTGCTTCAGAATGGCCCACCTTTGGATTTGGATTACCCCTAGAAGGATCTTTCTACTTCCCACTAATTTAAAAAAGTCAGAGATATTGTCTTTCAGCCGGTGCTACATAGCCATCTGGATCAACAGTCATATATCTTAACTCGGCGGGAACTCTGCATATCTCCTCCTCCATGGGTGAAGCCTTTCCTTGTCACTGCCCCCACTCTGACTCCTTCCCCCAGGAACTCTCAAATCCTCTGATCCTCCTCCTCCTACACCCTCTGTTCTCCCTGAGTCACCAGATTTCACTCTACTGGAGTCTCCTTCCCCTCCTTATCCCCTGCCCTTGTCCCCCAAAATCCAACACCCTCTAAGTGATTCCCCTGCTGCTGACTCAGCCTCTCCTCCATTGGAGGAAGCTATGCCGGCCCAGCGCCCTCCAGATAATTCCTTTGCGGCACACACAGCACCTCTTCCCTTGGAGGAAGCTGTACCATCTAAAGGAACTCGCTGGCGGTGAATGATTGAAAACCCTGGAACTCTTGGGATGCTCCCCCTCCATCCCTATGGGCCAATGATTGACGATGGCCACGGGGAAAAAATGCAAGCCTACCAGTATTAGCCTTTCTCCTCGTCAGACCTATATAACTTAAAAAAATTATAATCCCCCTTTTTCTGAGGACCCCACCAGGCTCTCAGGTCTGGTTGAGTCATTGATGTTTTCACACCAGCCTACTTCGGATGACTGCCAAAAACTCCTAGGGATTCTCTTCATGACAGAGGAACAACAGTGAATCCTCCAGGAAGCTAGAAAAAAAATCCCTCAAACAAGATCTGCGTCTGACACAACTTCCCAAGATAATCAAAGGCGGCTTTCCCTTGAACCCACCCAACTGAGACCCCAAAATCTTTGAAGGTAGCGAGCATCTGTCCCCTTATCACCGGGCTCTAATAGTGTGTCTCCAAGCAGCCGCTAGCGACAAAGTAATTTGGCCAAGGTAAGAGAGATTATTCAAGGGCCTGATGATTCTCCCACTATGTTTCTAGAGAGAATTATGGAGGCATATTGGAGATATACTTCTTTTGATCCTCAGGAAGAGAATCAAAGGCATCTGTCACGATGGATTTTATTGGGCAAACTGGCTTGGATATTAAAACAAAGTTACAAAGCTAGATTGATTACAAGATATGACTTTCAGAGATTTAGTCAGAGAAGCCAAGAACGTATACTATAAGAGAGAAACTGAGGAAGAGAAGGGAGCAAGGGGAGGATAAAAGAAACAAAAGGCAGACTAAGGCGTTGACTAAGGTCCTGGTCACAAAAACAAATAGGCCAGAAATTAAGAAACAGGTAGACAAGAAGGGATAACATTGGCCCATGCCAGAGGCCACCCTGGCCTCAGATCAATGTGCCTACTCTAAAGAAAAAAGGACACTGGGCCAAAATTGCCCTAAAAAGCGACAGCCACACCAGCCAGCCATTCTGACTCTGAAGGATGATTAACAAAGTCGGGGCTCAGATTCCCTCCCCAAGCTCAAGGTAACTTTTGAAGTGTTTCAAAAGTGATTATGGAAATCGAAAATGATGTGTTTGGAAAGAAGTCTCATGAAAAGATCAGTCAAGAAACATGGATGAATACATGTGTTCTGAAGCACGAAGTGAATGAAAGTCAGACAAATGCGTATGAATTTGCTAACTTGTGGATGAAATATATATCCTATGATGTGCATAAAGTGAATAAATAGTAATGTAGAAGTGTTGAATAAAATTGAACATCAAAATACACATCATGTCCCATAGTAATCTACTTGAATTGATGTTAAACAGGGTCAGTTACTGTAGAAATGTTAGGATATGTTTGCACCATTCAAAGAAGTTAGTTTTCAGTACTAGGAAACAAATATGTATTTCAGGTGGATGAATATTACTGAGAATAATCTTGTGAAAAGTTGATTAAAAATCCAAATACATCAATATGAATGAATTTAGGGAGTGCATAATAAGACACATGTTATATATATATTAAAAATAGCAATATATATGCCAATTGAAATTCATCATGAAATATATATCATCATCATATCCGAAAATATTCATTTTAATGAATATGGATTTTTATATAAGTTTGTTCAAATAGGAAGCTCACCCATGGGTTGAATTTTCAGTTCCAACATTGTTTAGGAGGAGTGATCACTTCTCACAATTTGTATGTGCCATGTCAGCCACCTCACGAGAATGTACGTGTGACACCAGGTAGGATTCTATATGTGCATATTAAAACACATGTGCTGAATCGGCTACTGAGAAAGGAAGACAGTAATTCATATATTTGTTAACTTTAAAAACACATGTAGAACTATTTCAATTAAAAATTGACTAGATTTATAACTCCTACCCTATATATTTCAAAAGGCATGTCCAACTATACACCCTGCCTCCTCTGAAATGCTTGTATTTCTATTCTGTTTGGGTTATGTTTCTCCATCATATTAGGATTAGTAGTCAGAGTCTAGTAGGAAATGGGTTAGTGTCAGGGATTTAGTATTTCAAATATATGCTGCATAAAAATCTTCCCACTCTCATTCAGAACAATGCCTAGACATTACCCTCGTCCCAAGTAAGACACAATTAGAGGAGAAGAGTTAAAAATTCTGTGAATACATATCTGGAAATGAATATTCTCATGAGTTCACAACCTTGGAGGTCGTAGAGGAGTTTTCAAAAGTATGGGACAGGGTAAGCACTCCACAAACATGGAGCTCTGCTGCCCTAAAGACTTCTTGAGAAACTGCCTCTGAGGTTGGGCACTTGAAATATATGTTTTCGTAAGGAGCTTTCTTTGTACTGAGACCATCAAAGCTGGGTGTGCATCTATGCGACCTGGAGGACATGGTTTCATATTTTCCAATGAACATGAGGCAGCAGTGCTGAATTCTCTCTATGTAGGTAAACTGTGTCCACTGGGGCCTAAGTGTCTCTGCGTGTGGACTGTGAAGCCATTTGGTCATCCTCTACTTTTCCTGGTGTTTCTTGCTGCTGCACTGGGAGTTTGGTATTTGCTTATGAAGTAAAAAAAGATCACCTGGGACACAGTGCTTGAGGGAGTTCTGTCACGTGTGGTGGGTAAGGGTCTGCAAGAGAATATACCAACAATGCTTCTATTTCACAAAGCTTTTCCCCTTGACCATAGCAACATAATTCTCAACATTTCCCTGAAACCTCTCTATATAACAAGATGCCGTTACATATAAGGGTCTGGTGGTTGTACCATGTCAGTCACAAGGCATTTCGGAGCCAATGGAAGATCAACATGGCCCCACCACAGATGTTTCATCACACACCCCCCCTCCACTGCTCTAGGCCCACTACTCAGCAGGCTCCAATTTACTGGCATCTCTGTTCTACACCATTTTGATGAAACCTAGTCAATCAAGGTGCTGTCTGGTATACTCATGATCAGCAACCGGTTTTCCAAATTTTCTACAGTGCCACCTGGTCATGGAAATTTCAATAATTTTATTGTATTTATCTAGCCATTTTTCATGGATGAAGTTGGAGGCACTGTGGATTTCAATTCGTACAGGAACCATTAAATGATGAGAAACCTCATTTCAATGAAAGCTCTGTAGAACTGTTACAGACAAGGCTTCCCAGGGAGTGGCCAAAATGTCACATAAAATCAGACCCACTGAGGTCTACAATGTGAGGTGCATGTGTGTTTTGACTGTCACCCGTGCCTGCCAAGTCTTTCAGAAAAAAAAAATCATGTGATATCCTGGCTGAGATTCCCAGTGCTCTGTGGAAAGCCACCCTGGGCCTAGATCTCAGTTTCCAAGGGAGACTCTCATGCGTGCCCTCCTAGAATCCCAACACAATACATGGCACAAGTTCTCTGAGATCAGATCCAGAATGCACTCTCTAAGTGTAATCACACCAGAGTTCAAGCCCATGTGGACCCAGGCATCTCCTTTAACTGCCACACAATGACCACAATTAAAACCAAAACACTCCCACATGGCCCTCATCTGTTTCCATATAGATACTCATCATAACCTCTGGCTGGATGTTTCCATGAGGGGCGCAGTCCAAGACAGTGTCCAAAATAAGCTCCCTTGCCCCTCATTTGCCTAAAGTCAGGGTGGCCTGGACATACTTCCTGTGAACCAGGAGTGATCAAATAGGCATGCCGTTAATACTGCAGCGCTTCTTCAATTTGAGGCCTACTGAGTTAGAGGTATAGATTGTTTATGTGAATTAGAGTCATGAGAAAACCCAAGCACCTCTGCAGGGCTTTGAAGAACTCAATTGACACAAAGGATCCCTATTCTCACTTGATAGAGGTCAGGAACCTCACAGAGGAAAGCGAGACTTTATCCACAATGACTGGTCTATTTGCCATTTTGGTTTTAGATGCACACATGGGATCTTTCTTTAGATCCATCTGGTGCTGAGAATCTAAGCCACAAACTCACACAGGGCCAAGATGCTAATTCAGACACATCCCTTTCCAAAGCAATTAAGCAAAGAGCCACAGGTGATGCCCATTCATTTCCATTTGAAAACTGTTTACTTCAGGCTTCACAAAGGGGTGGCCAGAGCAAGAACTTCCTGACATTCAGTTCAACAGAACAATATATAAGCAAAATGCCCAAAGCAGGGTTTTTCCACTGAGAATTTCCTGGTCACACTGATATCTGAGTTTTTTGAGATGCTCGCCATTCCCTTCAGCTATCCAGTACATGACCATGTCACAGAGCTTGGAGGTGGTACATATGTTAGACACAAAACCATGAGCCTATCCTGCAGAGTGAACAGAATTCATGAAGAAACCTGGAAATTAGGAATGTAGTAGGTTATGCCCATCTTTAAGTAAAGCCGCAATCCATTCATAAATTGGGCAGGATGAAATGGGAAGCTTTCTACTAGACAGGAAACATCCATTGATGCACTCTCTTTTCTAATGTCTACAACCACGGACACCATGGGATACACAGACATAGAATCACTCGCCTTTTCAAACGACTTACAAGAAACAGTTCACTTCAAACCATACAAACCACCTTTCCTTCCTATTCTCACAACATGAGACAAAATCACAAACTCACAACCACACCCACAAAGGCACCTCCTTACCCTAAGTAGGTCTGTGACTCTATGGAGTGTCCTCTGACTGGTGGGCCACACAATGTTCCCCCGAAATGTCCTGTCCTGTCTCAAATATGGTCTCCTTGGCCAACTCTATGAAGTTGTCAGGAGCCAGCAGTGGGCCACTACCTGCTTTTTCAGGAAAGGCCCCTCTTCAGAGCTGTCCTGGCTTTTGGCCATTCTAACATCAGTAGGTACAAAGAAAGACTGACTCTGTCCTTGGTAATTCCAAACAAGTGAACCCACTGGGACTGGTACTGGGACTGGCTCTGTGTGCCTGGCTTCCAGGATCCCAAGTTCAGAGAGTTCCATCACCAAGGGAGTAAGGTGAGGTCACTTCCTTCAGGAACTGAATTAGGTCACTGCCTTGGCAACCACTTTATCCTAACAGTTGCTTCCAAGTGTCTCATTAAATGGAGGCTTCCCCTACTTCCTGTGAAACATTCACAAGTTAGAATGGTATATCAACCATAGGAACCCGGTAATAGCTCTCCACACAGGCCTGGTTTGGTCCATCTCCTCTACATTGAGAAGAGAGGTTCTGATTCAGACACATCCCGTCATCCTGACCAGGTATTTTGCCATGGAAGATTACTTTTGCTTTCTCAGGTCCTCCATAGCTGACTACATATTCTCCAGGGATCATTTCTGTATTGAACTTGTGGTTCTAAACAGGTGAAAGATCCCCTACATTTCTGTATTGTAAGACCAACTCTGTCCCTGCTCTTCATTAAATTTACATTGAGGGAACAGTGTATTGTTAGGGTTAATAAAATGTTTGATGTTAGAAATCATTCTGCTGGATGTATAATGGTACTGGGAACCTGGGATATTTTTAAAAATATAGAGGTGAAATATATAAATGAAAAAAGGATGTCTAGGTAATTTTGAAGCCCAGAGAGGCAATGGGCCCTTCATTGGGATACTTAGCTTTGATTTATGCTGTGCACAGATATCTCAGATAAATCGATATGCAATGGCATAGGACCTTGTACCTTGGATGATTAAAATTCGAAGAGAACATCCAGTCAAAAAGGGATAGTCAGTAGGATTAGATAGATATTCGGTAGGTTAACAAAGAGTGAGTATAGGATTTGGAACAAAAGTTCTTTAGCAATAGGGTTTGGGTTAAAGTGTGAAAGTAAATATCAGCCCACTTGAAGGGTCAGTCACAATGATGAACAGGGGAAAATATGTAGGAAAGCAGATATCAATAGAGATATTACAAAATCAACAAGTGGGCCAAGGACCTGAACAGACACTTCTCAGAAGAAGACATACAATCAATTAATAAGTACATGAAAAAATTCTCACCTTCTCTAGCAGTCAGAGAAATGCAAATCAAAACCACCCTAAGATACCATCTCACTCCAGTAAGATTGGCAGCCATTAGGATGTCAAACAATAATAAGTGGTGGCAAGGATGTGGGGAAAAGGGTACACTTGTACATTGCTGGTGGGACTGCAAAATGGTGCGGCCATTATGGAAAGCAGTATGGAGATTCCTGGAAAAGCTGGGAATGGAACCACCATTTGACCCAGCTATCGCCCTCCTTGGACTATTCCCTGAGGACCATAAAAGAGAATGCTATAGGGATACTGCCACATCAATGATCATAGCAGCACAATTCACAAAAGACAGACTGTGGAACCAACCTAGATGCCCTTCAATAGATGAATGGATAAAAAAAATGTGGCATCTATACACAATGGAGTATTATGCAGCACTAAAAAATGACAAAATCATGGAATTTGCAGGGAAATGGATGGCATTAGAGCAGATTATGCTAAGTGAAGCTAGCCAATCCTTAAAAAACAAATGCCAAATGTCTTCTTTGATTTAAGGAGAGCAAGTAAGAACTGAACAGAGGGAAAGAGCATGAGGAAAATATTAACATTAAACTGAGACAAGTGATGGGAGGGAAAGGGAGAGAGAAGGGAAATTGCATGGAAACGGAAGGAAACCCTCATCGTTATACGAAATCACATATACAAGGTTGTGAGGGGAAAGGGGGGGGAAGGGAGAGAACGGAACAATAACAGATGAGGTAGAGAGGGAAAATGAAAGGGGAGGGGAGGGGGGATAGTAGGGGATAGGAAAGTCAGCAGAATACAACAGTCACTAATATGGCATTATGTAAACATTGTGAATGTGTAACTGATGTGATTCTGCAATCTGTATTTGGGGTAAAAATGGAAATGCATAACTCACTTGAATCAAATTTATGAAAGATGAAAAAAATAAAAATTTTAAAAAGTACTAAATTGGCTCATCCTAACATTAAAAAAAGAGATATTACAAAATCAGGCAAAGTATAAAGTGAGTGATATGATTAGATATTTTCAACAGGGTTGATTTTGAATATATAATCTTAGGAAGAAACAAATATGTAGTCACCAATAGGATTGATATTTGAGAGCATTAGGCAACCTGAACATGGAAGTAATCCATGTTCACTTTCCATTTAGGCTTTAGTACAATAATAAGTGTGAACTTTGCATTTTGTGTCCAGAATATTACTGTGATAAAATGTATATGTAGATTAGGTGACATCAGTATTTCTTTCACCATTTCTGTGAGTAATATTTTGAAGACATATACATAAGTATTGGTTGTACAAAAAGCTGTACCCTGTGTCTATGTATATACAGATAATTCATGAATAGACCATACTGTGAATAAATAGTATAGCTGGTTCCACTTTAAATAATGGATTGAATTCATATTCACAAAGGAGTGGTCTGAGGCAAAAACCTTCCTGAAATTCAGGGCAACAGAACAATAGGTAAACAAAACGCACAAAGCAGGGTTTCTCCACTGAGACTTTCCTGGTCACACTGATATCTGAGTTTTCCTAGATGCTCGCCTTTCCCTTCAGCTATCCAGTACATAGCCATATCACATAGCTTTGAGGTAGTACATATTTTGGTCACAAAACAATGAGGCAATTCTGGAGAGTGTCCAGAATTCAGGATGTAAACAGAAACTTTGGAAGATAGCAGGTTTTGCCCTTCAATAAGGAAAGCCGCAGTCCATTAATAAATCGGGCAGGATGAATGTTGCGAAGCTTTCTCCTAGACAGGACACATCCATTGATGCATTTTCTTTTCTAATGTCTACAACCACGGACAGAGTGGGATACACAGACATAGAAGCACTCGCCTTGTCAAAGGACTTACTAGAAACAGTCCACGCCAATTCAAACAAACAGCCTTTCTTACATCTTCTCAGAACCTGAGAAAAAAACCATACACACACCTACACCCACAAAGGCACCTCCTTTGTGGAGTGTCCTCTGAATGGTGGGCCATACTATATTCGCCAAAAATGGCCTGTTGTATCTCAAATCTGGTCTCCTTGGCCAACTCTGTGCAGTTGTCAGGAGCCAGCGGTGAACCAATACCTGCTTTCTCAGGAAAGGCCTTTCTTCAGAGCTTTCCTGGCATTTGGCCATCCTCACATCTGTTGGTACTAAGAAAGACTGACTCTGTCCTTGGTAAATTGAAACAAGTGAGACCACAGGGACTGGGACTGCAACTGGCTCTGGGTGCCTCTCTTCCTGGATCCCAAGTTCAGAGAGTTCCATCACCAAGGAAGTGCAGTGAGGTTACTTCCTTCAGGAACTGAATGAGGTCACTGCCTTGGCAACCTCTTTGTCCTAACAGTTACTTCTAAGGGTCCCATGAGATGGAGTCTGTCCCTACTTTCTGTCACACTTTCACAAGTTAGAATGGTATATCAACCATTGGCACCTGGGAAGAGCTCTCCACACAGGCCTGATTTGGTCCATCTTCTCTACATTTAGAAGATAGAGGTTGATTCAGACACATCCATTCATCATGATCAGGTTGTTTACCATAAAAGATGACTTTTCCTCTATCAGGTCCTTCATAGCTGCCTACATCTTTTCCAGGGATCATTTCTGCATGGACCTTTGATGTTCTCAGAAGGTGGAAGATCCCCTACATTCCTGTATTGTAAGACTAACTCTGTCCCTCCTCTTTTGTAAAGTTAGATTGAGGGAAGAGTGTATGTTTAGGGTTAATAACATGTTTGATTTGGGTTAGGAATCTCTCTGCCGCATGAATAATGGTATTGGGAACCTGTGATATTTACAAGAATATATAGGTGAAATGTAAGTATGAAAACAGAAATCTAGGTAAGATTCGAAGTCAGAAGGGCATTGGGTCCTTGAGTGGGATTCTTAGGTTTGAATTATGTTCTGCATATATGTCTCCGATAAATTGAAATACAATGGTTTAGGACCTTATACCTTGGATGATTAATTGTCGAAGAGAACATCGAGTCAAAAAGCAATAATCAGTAAGATTAGGAAGATAGTCAGTAGGTTTAGAAATAAAAGTGAGTATAGGATTTAGACCAAAATTTCTTTAGCAATAGGGTCTCGGGTAGACATTGAATGTAAATGTCAGCATATGTGAAGTGTCAGACACAATGATGAACTGCGGAATATATGTAGGAAAGCAGATATCAATAGAGATATAAGGAAATCAGGCAAAGTATAAACTGAGTGATAGAATTAGACATTTTCAACAGCCTTGAAGTTGAATATATAATCTTAGAAAGAAACAAATATGTAGTCACCAATAGGATTTACATTTGAGAGCATTAGGCAACCTGGACATGGTTGTTTTTAGTAATTCATGCTCACTTTCCATTTAGGCTTTGATACAATCATGAGTGTGACCTTTGTTTTTTGTGTCCAGAATATTACTGTGATAAAAAAAGAAATATATATATATATATATATATATATATATATACACACACACACACACACACATATATAGATAGATAAGGTGACATGAATATTTCTTCTACCATTTCTGGCAGCAATGTTTTGAAGAGGTATAAATTAGTATTGGGGGAACAAAGAGGTGTACACTGTGTCTATGAATATAGAGATAATGCATTAATAGACCATACTGTGAATAAATAACATACCTGGTTCCAACTTTAATAATGGATTGAATTGAAATGTGAAAATGTACAGGAAATCTTATATTGATATACACACATTTATTCCAACCACTTATACATCTAATGGTAATATTAATGTTATGGTTTATCTTGAAGAGTGTGTGGGTTTAGCTTCAAAATTGATTATGGAAATCGAAAATAATGTGTTTGGAAAGAAGTCTCATGAAAAGACCAGTCAAGTAACATGGAGGAATACATGTGTTCTGAAGCAGAAAGTGATTAAAAGTGAAACAAATTCCTATAATTTTGTGAACTTGTGAATGAAATATATATCCTATGATGTGCAAAAACTGAAGAAATAGTAATGTACCAGTGTTGAATTAAAATGAACGTCAAAATAGACATCATGTCCCCTAGGAATCTATTTGCATTGATGTTAAACTGGGTCAGTTACTGCAGAAATATTAGGATTTGTAAGCACCATTGATTGAAGTTAGTTTTCAGCACTGGGAAACAAATATGTATTTCAGGTAGATGATTATTTCTGAGAATAATCTTGTGAAATGTTGATTATAAATCCACATACATGAACATGAATGAATTTATGGAGTGTATATAAGACACATATATTTCATATTTTATAAAATCTTCATTAAAATTTTCATTAAAAAGTATCAATATATATATGCCAATCGTAATTCATCATGTAATATATATCATCCACAGAAGCAAAAATATTTATTTTACTAAACATGGGTTTATGTATAATATTGTTCTAATAGGAAGCTCACCCATAGTTTGAATTTTCAGTTCCAACAGCGTTTAGGAGCACTGATCTCTTCTTACAATTTGTTTCTGCCAAGTCAGCCAACTCATAAAAATATATGTGTGATACCAAGTAGGAATCTATATGTGCATATAAAAAGTACAAGTGCTGAGTAGGCTACAGAGAAAGGGAGACAGGAATTCACATATTTGTTAACTTTAAAAACGCATGGAGAGAGCTGCGGATGTGGCTCAAGTGGTAGCGTGCTCGCCTGGCATGCGTGCGGCATGGGTTCGATTCTCAGCACCACGTGAAAACAAAGATGTTGTGTCCGCCGATAACTAAAAAATAAATATTATAGAATTCTCTCTCTCCTCTCTCACTCTCTCTTTAAAAAAAACACATGGAGGACTATTTCAATTAAAAATTGAGTAGATTTATAAAACCGACCCTTTATCATGCAAGAGGGAAGTCCAACTATACACCATGCTTCCTCTGAACTGCTTGTATTTTCATTCTTTTGGGGTATTTTTCTCCATCATATTAGGATTAGTAGTCAGAGTCTAGTAGGGTATGAGTTAGTGTCAGGGATTCAGTATTTCGAATGGAAAATTGGAAAATGGATCAATGTGTATGCAAATGTGTACTACAAAAAAATTTTCCCACTCTCATTCAGAACAATGCCTTGACATTACCTTCACCCCAAGTAAGACACAATTAGAGGAGAAGAGTTAGAAATTCTTTGAATACATATCTGAAATTGAAAATGCTTAGGGTTCACAACCTTGGAGATTGTAGAGGAGTTTCCAAAAGTAAGGGACAGTGTAAAAACTCTACAAACATGGAGATTTGCCTGCCTAAAGACGTCTGGAGAAACTGCCTTTAGGTTGGGCACTTGAAATATATGTTGCTGTCAGGAGCTTTAGCTTCCTTTCTAGTGAGACCATCAAAGCTGGGTCTTCATCTCTGTGATCTGGAGGACATGGTTTATAATTTTCCAATAAACATGAAGCAGCAGTGCTGAATTCTTGCTTTGTAGGTAATCTGTGGCCACTGGGGGCTAAGTGTCTCCCCATGTGGACTGCGAAGCCATTTCATCATCCTCCACTTTTCATAATATTTCTTCCTGCTGCACTCGGAGTTTGGTATTTGCTTCACGAAATACAAGGAGTTCAACTGGGACACAGAGCTGCAGCGAGTTCTGTCACGTGTGGTGGATCAGGGTCTGCAGGAGAATGCACCAACAGGGCTTGTATACCACATAGGATGCCCCCTTGACCATAGCAACCTGATTCTGAACATTGCCCTGAAACCTCTCCATATAACAAGTTGCCTTTACATATAAGGGTCTGCTCGCTGCACCATGTCAGTCACAAGCCATTTGGAAGCCAATGGCAGATCCACATGGCCCCACCTCAGATGTTTTATCACACATTTGCTCACTACTGCTCTAGGCCCACTACTCAGCAGGATCCAAATTACTGAGATCTCTGTTTTACACCATTTTCATCAAAACCAGTCAATCAAGGCACTGTCTGGTACACTCGTGATCAGCAACAGGACATCCAAAGGTTCTTCATTGCCACCTGGTCATTGGAATTTCAAAAATTTCATGGTATTTATCTAGCAAATTTTCAATTATGAAGTTGGAAGCACTATGGCTTTCAAATCATTCAGGAATCATTCAATGGTGAGGAAGCTCATTTCAATGAAAGCTTTGGAGAACTCTCACAGGCAAGGCTTCCCAAAGAGTGGCCTAAAGGTCACATGAATCCAGGCCCATCGAGGTCTACAATTGAGGTCCATGTGTGTTTTGACTAGCAAATATGGCTTCCAAGTCTTTCAGGATAAAATAATGTGATATCCTGGCTGAGATTCCCAGTGCTCTGTGGAAAGCCACCCTAGGACTAGATCTCAGTTTCCAATGGAGACTCTCATGCGTGGCCTCCTAAATTCCCAACACAATTCATGGCAATACTTCTTTGATGATTGATCCAGAACTCAGTGTTTAAGGGGAATGACACCAGAGTTCAAGCCCAGGTGGATCCAGTCATCTCTTCCAACTGCCACATGAATGACTACACTTAAAACCAAAACATTCCCACATGGTCCTTACCTTCTTCCATATAGACACTCATCATTACCTCTGGCTAGAGTTTTTCATGTGGGACGCATCCCAAGAGAGTGTCCAAAATAATCTTCCTTGCCCCTCATTTGCCTAAAGTCAGGGTGGCATCGTCACCCTTCCTGTGAACCTGGAGTGATCCAATAGGCCTGCCATGAATACTGCTCTGCTTCTTCAATTTGAGTCCTACTGACTCTCAGGGATAGATTCTTTAAGTGATTTGGAGTCACAAGAAAACACAAGCACCTCTGCAGTTCTTCAAAGAACTCATTTGACTTAAAGGATCCCTATTCTCACTTGACAGAGGTCAGAATCCTAACAGAGGAAGGCAAGAGACTGATCAACAATGACAGATTTTTGGCCATTTTGGTTTTGATTGCACACATGGAATCTATCCTTAGATCCATCATGTGCTGAGAATCTAAGCCACAACCTCATACAGGGCCAAGAGGCTGATTTAGACACATCCTTTTACAAGCAATTAAGCAAAGAACCACAGGTGATGCCCATTCATTTCCATTTGAAAATTGTTTTCTTCAGGCTTCACAAAGGGGTGGCCTGAGGCAAAGACCTTCCCGACATTCAGGACAACAGAACCATAGGTAAGCAAATGAACCAAAGCAGGATTTCTCCACTGAAAATTTACTGGTCACACTGATATCTGAGTTTTCTAAGATGTTCCCATTCTCTACAGCTATCAAGTATATAGACATGTCTCAGAGCTTGGAGGTGGTACATATCTTGGAAACAAAACCATGAGCCTATTCTGGAGAGTGGCCAGAATTCAGGAAGAAAACAGGAACTTAGGAATTTAGTAGGTGTTGCCCATCCATAAGGCAAACCACAGTCCATTCTTTAATTAGGCAGGATGAATGCTGGGAAGTTTTCTACTAGACAGGACACATCCTTTGATGCCTTCTCTTTTCTAATGTCTACAACCACGGACACAGTGGGATACTCAGACATAGAAACACTAGCCTTGTCAAACGACTTACTAGAAACAGGCCACTCCAACCCAAACAAACAGCCTTTCCTACCTATTCCCAGAACATGAGAGAAAACCACAAACTCACTCCACACCCACAAAGGCACCTCCTTAACCCAAGTAGGTCTGTGACTATCCGGAGTGTCCTCTAACTGGTGGGCCATACTATGTTCCCCTGAAATGGCCTGCCCTTTCTCAGATCTGGTCTCCTTTGCCAACTCTGTGAAGTTGTCAGGAGCCAGTGGTGAACCAATACCTGCTTTCTCAGGAAAGGCCCCTCTTCAGAGATCTTCTGCCATTTGACAATGCTCATATCAGTCGGTACCAAGGAAGACTGACTCTGTCCTTGGTAAATCCAAACAAGTGAGACCACTGGGACTGGGACTGGGACTGGCTCTGGGTGCCTGGCTTCCTGCATCACAATTTCAGATTTTTTGATGACCAAGCAAGAGAGGTGAGGTCACTTCCTTCAGGAACTGAATGAGGTCACTACATTGGCCACCACTTTGTCCTAACAGTTGCTTCGAAAGGTCCCATGAAATGGAGGCTGCCCCTACATCCTTTGACACTTTCACAAGTTAGAATGGTATATCAACCATAGGCACCTGGAAACAGCTCTCCACACAGGCATGGTTTGATCAGTTCTCTACATTAAGAAAGGAGAGGCTGATTCAAACACATCTCTTCATACTGACCCGGTTGTTTGCCATGGAATATGACTTTTTCCCTCTTAGGTCCTTCATAGCTGCCTGCAACTTCTTAAGGGTATAATTTCTGCATGGTCCTTTGATGTTCTCAGCAGGTGGAAGAGCCCCTACATTACTGTATTGTAAGACAAACTCTGTCTCGGCTCTTCTGTAAAGTTAGTTTGAGGGAACAATGTATGGTTAGGCTTAATAACATGTTTGATTTGAATTAGGAATCATTCTGCTTAATGAATAATGGTATTGGGAACTTGCGATATTTACAAGAATATATTGGTGAAATATAAGTTTGAAAACAGAAATCTAGATAAGATTTGAATCCAGGAAGGGCATTGGGCTGTTGATTGGGATACTTAGCTTTGAATTATGTTCTGCAAAGATGTCTCAGATAAATCAATATACAATGGCATAGGACCTTGTACCTTGGATGATTGATTGTCGAAGTGATCATCCAGTCAAAAAGGGATAGTCTTTAGGATTAGGAAGATAGTCGGTATGTTAGAAAAAAGAGTAATATAGGATTTGGACCAAAAGTTCTTTAGCAATAGGGTTTCGGATAGAGAGTGAATGTAAATGTCAGCACATGTGAAGAGTCAGTCACAATGATGAACTGGGGAAAATATGTAGGAAAGCAGATATCAATAGACATTAGGAAATCAGACAAAATATAAAGTGACTGATAGGATTAGTCATTTTCAAGAGGGTTGAGGTTGAATATATTATCTTAAGATGAAACAAATATGTAGTCACCAATAGGATTGATTTGAGAGCATTAGGCAACCTGGACATGGATGTGTTTAGTAATCCATGCTCACTTTCCATTAGGCTTTGGTGAAAGGTTAATAAAATAGGTACTTGTTACTTACTGTTTTTCTGTATGCTTAACAAAACACTGTTGAAGTCTTGAGGACTGTTTGCTAATCTTGTTTCCAGAATGTGCTGTCCCCAACTGCCAAACTGCAAATGTATACCCTCACCCGTTTGCACGCAAACCACCCACTTGCCCTGACCAATCAATAAACTTCCCTCCCTGCCCTCTCCAAGGAAAGCATATAAGCTCTGCTTAAGCTGTTCTCATTGCTCTCTGCTCTATTCAAGTGAGCTCTGAGCCCCAGAATGCTGGACCCATAATAAACCATTTACTGTTGAAGGAGACATTCTCTTGGTGGTCGCTTCCTCCGATGCTTGCCCGACCTTTACATCTGGAGGCACCAGCAAGATCCGACAGCGGCGGATGAAAGATCCCCAAGGGGCTCCTTTCAGGGTAAGTAAGGCAACTCTTTTTGATTTTAGGTTTCAGGTTAGGGCTTGGCAAAATGGCTATGGGTGATGAGCGTGAGCTCTCTCTGACAGAGGCTGACATACGTGTCACAGAGCCACAGGCCACGTCCCTGGGGGATGCCCCAGAGGACTCAGGAAATCGAGGAACAATAGTCTCCTTGACTCAGTGATATTTTGCTTCGGATTCGGTATTGCCAGCCCATCAGGTTTTGCGGGCTACTCAGGCCTGGCCTCAGTATTGGACGTCCAATGCCTGACTTTATTGTCTTGTCTTGTCAGTGTAGTGTGTCGTTGCTTTCACTGTTTGTGTATCTCTCATTTTGGGACAGAGAACTTCAACACCTCTCTTCCTGACCCTTGATCACTGGAACAAAGTCTGCTTAAGGGCCCAGAATCTTTCTTTTTCAGTAAATCGCTGGACCTGGCAGACCCTCTGTGCCTCAGAATGACCCACCTTTGGAGTTGGATAGCCCCTAGAAACATCTACGTCCCACTAATTCGAAAAGTCAGAGATTTTGTATTTCAACCGGGGCCACATGGACATCCAGATCAACAGCCATATATCTCAACTTTGCAGGACCTCTGCAAATCTCCTCCTCCATGGGTGAAGCTTTTCCTTGTCTCTGCCCCCGCTCCTACTCCTTCCACCATGATTCTATCTCTCAAACCCTCTGCTCCTCCTCCTCCACCCTCTCTTCTCCCTGAGTCTCAAGACTCTACTGGACTCTCCTCGCCTTCTTATCCGCTGCCCTCGTCCACCAACCCCCAACAACCTCTAAGTGATTCCCCTGCTGCTGACTCAGCCTCTCCGCCACTGGAGGAAGCTAGGCCAGCCCAGCGCCCACCAAATGACTCCCCCTTGTCACACACACAGCCCCTCCTTCCCTGGAGGAAGCTGGCCTGGCAAAAAGAACTCAAAGAACTCCCTGGCGTTTTCAAACCTGCCTACTTGGGATGACTGCCAACAAATCCTAGGGATTCTCTTCATGACAGAGGAATGAGAGAGAAACTTCCTGGAAGCTAGAAAAAAAAATAGCCTCGGACCAGATGGGTGACCAACACAACTTCCCAACATAATCAAAGCCGGCTTCCCCTTGAACTTACCCAACTGGGACCCCGACACCTTTGAAGGTAGGGAGCATCTGTCCACTTATTGCCGGGCCCTAATAGTGGGTTTCCAACCGGCCGCTAGGCAACCAAATAATTTGGCCAAGGTAAGAGAGATTATTCAAGGGCCTGATGAACATCCCTCTATGTTTCTAGAGAGAATTATGGAGGCATATAGGAGATATACTCCTTTCGATCTTCAGGCAGAGGATCAAAAGGCATATGCCATGATGGCCTTCATTGGGCAAGCTGATCTGGATATTAAAAGAAAGTTACAATACTTAGATGGATTACAAGATATGACTTTGAGAGATTTAGTCAGAGTAGCCGAGAAAGTATCCTATAAGAGAGAAAAAGAGAGAACGAAAGGGAGCAAAGGGAGGATGAGAGATGAAAAAGACAGATTAAGGTATTAACTAATGTCCTGGTCACAACAATAAATAGGCCAGAAATTAAGAAACAGGGAGACAAGAAGTGATACCTGGGTCCCCTCCAGAGGCCACCGTTGGCCTCAGATCAATGTGCCTACTGTAAAGAAAAAGGACACTGAGCCAAAGAGTGCCCTAGAAAGAGAAAGCCACGCCAGACAGCCTTTCTGACTCTGGAGGTTGACTAAGAATGTCGGGGCTCAGATCCCTTCCCCGAGCTCAGGGTAACTTTTGAAGTGAAGGGGACCCCATAAACTTTGAAGTGGATACAGCAGCAGTATACTCAGCCCTTAAGGCCCCACTGGGCCCTCTATCAAATAAAAGATCTCTAGTTCAAAGGGCTAACAGCAGTAAATATCAGACTTAGACAACTAAGAGGACCATGGACATGGGGAAAGACAAAATCCAACATTCCTTCCTAGTAATCCCAGAATGCCTGGCCCCACTGATGGGCAGAGATCTGCTCAGTAAGCTCCGGGCCAAAACAACTTTTAACCCCGAAGGCCCCAAAATGAAATTTCTAAATCCTTCATTAAAAACTCCTAAAGTCATGGCTTTATAAATGTCAGTCGAAGATGAACATCCACTTTTCACACACCCCAAGACTGATCAAACAGGCAAGCTACCCCAGAAATGGATAACAGATTACCCAGATGCCTGGGCAAAATTGTTGGGTTAGGCCTAGCCATGAAACAACCTCCAAGAACAGTGGAGTTAAAAACCTCAGCCTCCACAATCAATGTCAAACAACATCCTCTGAGCAAAAAAGGTAAAGATGGGATAAGGCCCCATATTCAGAAATATCTGGCCTTAGGGTCCTAAGGCCCTGACAATCGGCCTGGAACACTCCCCTGCTACCGGTAAAAAATCCAGGAACTGGGGACTATCCCCCATACAAGACCTAAGAGAGATCAACAACAGAGTGCAGGAAATTCACCCCATGGTAAATAATTCATACAATCTGCTTATCACTCTGAACCCTGAGTAGAAATGGTATGGAAATAAAGATGCTATCTATTGCATGCCTCTGCATAAAGACAGTCAGTTGCTGTTTGCTTTTGAGTGGGTAGACCCAGAAACCGGAACGTATGGTAAACTAACATGGACTAGACTCCCACAGGGGTTCAAAAACTCCCCCACTCTCTTTGATGAAGCCCTCCACAGAGATGTCAACAACTTCAGACCTATGCACCCTGAAGTCACCCAGCTTCAATACGTGGATGACCTGCTACTGCAGCCAACACCAAGGAAAACTGTGAGTCTGGGAACCAAGCACTATTATATAAGCTTGCTCAACTCGGGTATAGAGCTTCTTCCAAAAAACCCCAAATTTGCCAGCAAGAAGTAGTCTTCCTGGGCTATTCCCTTAGGGGTGGTAAACGATGGCTCACTGAGCCCAGAAAACAAATGGTTGTGCAGATACACCCCCCCCCCAGCAGCAGACAACACAGAGAGTTTCTTGGGACTACTGGGTTTTGCAGGTTATGGATTCCTGTGTTTGCGTCCTTAACTTCTCCTTTATACCCGCTGTTAAAGGGAGATGCCCAATTCCAATGGACCCCTGAGCACCAGCAAGCTTTTGATAACATCTAACAACACTGGCACTGAACTCCTCAAGTTCACTGAGCCAAGCCTGCAATTTCAGAAATCCCTACACTACGTTAAAAATGTACATCAATTCACACACCTTGGTTCAAAGAAACTGAAGGATCAAGAACAGAGTTTTCCACTAACCGACTCACAGCGAAAGGACATAACTGAACGGGTAACAAAACCCTGTCCGTTCTGTCAATAGGTTAATGCTTACCCTTCCAAGCTTCCTGCAAAATAGCACCTATGAACAACCAGACCAGGACAATTCTGGGAAGTGGACTTTACTGAAATTAAGCCAGCGAGGTATGGACTTCAATATCTCCTAGTGTTTGTAGATATATTTTCAGGATGGATTGAAGCCTTCCACACAAAAAAAGGCACAAATGGTGGTAAAAAATCCTGAAAGATATTTTTCCATGATACGGCCTACCTAAGGGTATATTGTCTGATAATGGACCGGCGTTCATGACCCAGGTAAGTAAGGTGTTAGCCAGGACCCTGGGAATAAATTGGAAGTTACATTGTGCTTATAGACCCCAGAGCTCAGGACAGGTTAAAAAAAATTAATAGAACCATTAAAGAGACCTTAACGAAATTAAGCTTAGAGAGGGCATCAAAGGTTGGACTATGCTCCTGCCTTATGCACTGTTTCATGCAAGAAATACTCCCTCTGTTTCTTTGAGTAACCTCACCTCCTATGAAATTCTCTATGGGGCCCCTCCTCCAGTAAGGACCTAACCCCAACTCTAAGACCTACCGATCCCTTCCACACCCCCTTGCTTGACAAACTTAAAGCTCTTGAAAGAACTCAGCGATACCTGTCAAACCAGCTGGCCACTGCCTACCAACCTGGTGAAGAGGAGACTCCACATCGATATCAAATAAGAGACTTCGTCTACATAAGATGACTTCAGGTGTCATCCCTGGAACCCCGATGGACAGGACCATACCAGGTGCTACTTATAAAACCTACAGTGGTAAAGGTAGATGGAATCACTTCCTGGATCCTAATTCTCATCTCAAGCCTGCGCCCTGTCCAGACTCTGGCTTGAAAGTGGAAAAGACTGGTAACCCTTTCAAATTGCATATTGTCCATGTGGATAAGGCTATAGACTCTCCCCTTGGCCACCACTAGTCCTAACCATCATCAGCCCATTCAGCAGCGATGGCTGATCACAAATCCTATTAGACAAGAAGTATGGTCTGTCTTGCATACAGCCCCCTTAGGGACCTGGTGGCCATCTCTCCACCCAGATATTTGTCAGCTGAGTATACGTCTTTCCAATTGGGATATCTCTGATGAAGAGGATCCCATTAAAATTTCATTAAATTTCTTCCGTACCATAGATAATGGAAACAAACATTATGGATGTAGGGACATGCAAGTCTGATGCAGGTTGGCTAGCCTAGATTACTATGTTTGCCCGGTGGACTATCAAAGCCACAAACAACCACGGCTGTGTGGGGGAAAAGCCGTCTTCTTCCGTAAGTCATGGGGATGTGAGCATACAGGGGCTGCCTGGTGGAACCCAAACTCCTCATCAAATTCAGTTCACAGCATTGGCCATATTACCAATTAGACAACCAAAACCGATGGCCCGCAGAGGGGTGTCTAGATCCTCAAATTCTGTGTGACTTTTTCAACTTCGGCAAGTGCTCAAAAGGATGGAAGAAAATTCCCCTATGTGTATGCCTTTTCCCTCCTTTGCTCACATCATGAACTATGTTTCTCCAATAGATCCTTCTGCTCCAGACTCTCTGCTGTCACTCTCACATCAAAAACCTGATTTCTCCCCTCCAATTACTAGATCAAAAACCCAAACCTCCGCTGGTTCTCAGACCATTGCCCCCTTGCTGAGGTAGCAGGTACTGAGGTACCCTTCCACCCACTCACTCCTCTCTTCTCCTGTCAGTGCCCACACCGGGTCCCACCAGGTCCTCTTACCAGCTAACCCAAAGCTCAAACCAGCTGAGGAGTGCCCTCAGACGCCTATCCAAGTTGTAATGAAAATGGCCTTTAAAGTTGCTTTGTCATCACTAAAAACAGGTTACTAAGAATTTAATGTCCCTCACAGGCTTTTTGGGATACTCACTCCTGTCTTCCCATCTGCTCTACCTGTTCTACTGCTCACGTTTTGTTGCCAGGAAAATTCCAAACCCTTTTCCCATTATTCTTTTATATCTCTTTTTCCTCATTCTCAGAACCACAGAACTGCTCTCACCCCCCACCTTCCCCGTCTTCCCCTCTGTACCAGGCCCACAGAAAAATCTGAAATGGCCTTCTCCAGAAGTCTTCATCGTGGCTGACTTTAGGACTTTCAGCAACAAAGTCCCTATAAAAGAGTTCAGTGTACATAAACTTCCTCTTTTCGTGTTGCTCTGTTATACTTGGCCACTGGCTGGAAAAATCAGCACTTCTAAGCTAGACACCCCCTTACTAGTTTTTCACAAAATATGTGAACAAGGCCTCTGGCCTTGAGCTCAGGCTTCCAGAGATGGCTATATTTCCAAGATAAAGAAGTTACCAACTGGGCTCCATGGTAACAGCTGGCAGGGAGAAAATAAAAGAGAAGAAAAAAGCTCTCCCCCTCCCAGATGTCCTTAAAAAGTTATCTTTCCCAGAGAAGAGGAAAATAAAAACAGAACCAAAAACTGCTTTTTGTGAACTTCTGCAGACTGTAAATTTCTGAGTCTTTTCTCTTACATGTTGGGTACAAAATTCTGAAACTACCTAAACTTGGGATTCAGGGGATTAATTGATTACAATAGAAGCAATGCCCTCTATATCCGGTTGCAACCAAATAGGACTGTTTCCCTGTCTTCGGTGCTATCTTAGGTGCCTTGCCTTGTCCATACCTACAACAGTATAATTCTATATACTTAAACATTGTTTATTCATAGAATTATCAACAGATGTGATTAATTATGTAATGGTGCAGATGTTTCCCCGAGTGCTCTATCATGAGGCAGGATCATTTAAATTTCAAATAGGGGGGCATACAACCCGGTTCTGCTGGCAACCTGTATCTTGCACTTTAGCCATCCTATGAGGAATAGTAGTTGCTGCAGAGGTGGGCACAGGTACCACTGCCCTAATCCATGGGACACAACAAATGACCCAATTAGAAGCAGCAATACACCAAAACTTAAAGATATTAAAAAACCACCATCACAGCTTTACAAGAATCTTTAACCTCTCTCTCTGAAGTTGTTTTACAGAACAGGCGAGGGTTCGACCTCCTCTTCATGAGAGAAGGGGCCTTTGTCCTGCATTGAGGGAAGAATGTTGTTATTATGCCTACCATACTGGAGTTGTAAAAGAATCTATGATTAAATTGAGAAGAAGCATTGAAGAGCATCAACAATAGAGAGAGGCCCAAAAAGGGTGGTTTGAGTCTTGGTTCACAGAGTCCCCCTGGTTAACTACGCTTTTATCAGCCCTGGCCGGTCCCTTAATAATCCTCACATTATTGCTAACTGTAGGACCCTGTTTGCTCAACCGTGTAATTTCCTTTCTCCAAGCTCAAATTGGACAAGTTAAACTTATGGTAATCAGAAATCAATATACCACACTAGCAGACATAAAATGTGACATCCCCAATGATCACTATTATGATTTAATGTAACCAAAAGAAAGTGGGGAATGAAAGGTAAATAAAATAGGTAATTGTCACTTCCAGTTTTACGGTATGCTTAACAAAACACTGTTGATATCTTGAGAACTGTTTGCTAATCTTGTTCCCTGAATGTGCTGTACCAACTGCAAAACTGCAGAATGTACTCCCTCACCCATTTGCACGCAAACTACCCACTCGCCCTGACCCATCAATAATCTTCCCTCCCTGCCCTCTCCAAGGAAAGTATATAAGCTCTGCTTAAGCTGTTCTCAGGGCTCTCTCCTCTATTCAAGGGAGCTCTGAGCCCCAGCATGCTGGACCCCCATAAACTTTTGGCTGTTGCATTAGACAGTCCCTTGTAGTCTCTTCCTCCGATGCTCGCCTGACATTTACATTGGTAAAATAATAAGTGTGACCATTGCTTCTGTGTCCAAATGTACAAATTAATATTGGGGGTACAAATAGGTGTACCCTGTGATATGAATATAGAGATAATGCATGAATAGGCAATACTGTGAATAAATAATAAAATGGGTTCCAAATTTAATAATGGATTCAATTGATATCTGAAAATATACAGGAAATCTTATATTGATACACATACATTCATTCCAACCAGTTATACATCTAAACGTTATATTAGGATTATGGTTTGTCATGAAAAGTGTGTGAGTTTTGTTTCAAAACTGATTATGAAAGTTGAAAATAATGTGTTTGGAAAGAAGTCTCATGAAAAGACCAGACAAAAAACCTGGAGGAATCCATGTGTTCTGAAGCAGGAAGTTATTGAAAGTGAAACAAAGGCCTATAAGTTTGCTAATTTGTGGATGAAATATATATCCTATGATGTGCATAAATTGAAGAAATAATAATGTACCAGTGTTGAATAAAAATGAACGTCCAAATACACATCATGTCCCATAGTAATCTACATGCATTGATGTTAAACTGGGTCAGTTACTGTACAAATATTAGTATTTGTATGCAACATTAACTGAAGTTAGTTTTCAGTACTGGAAACAAATATGTATTTCATGTGGATGAATATTTCTGAGAATAATCTTGTGAATACTTGATTATAAATCCATATACATGAACATGAATGAATTTAGGGAGTGTATATAAGACACATATATTTCATATTTTGAAAAATCTGGAGAATATATATATATATATACAAAAAAACACACTCAGAGACATTAAATTACCAATATATATGCCAATCGAAATTTATCATGAAATATATATCATCAACAGATGCAAAAATATTTCTTTTACTGAACATGGATTTATGTTTAATGTTGTTCAACTAGGAAGCTCACCCATAGGTTGAATTTTAAGATCCAACAGGGTTTAGGAGGAGTGATTTCTTCTCATAATTTGTATCTGCCAAGTCAGCCACCTCACAAGAATGTACATGTGATACCAGGTAGGATTCTATATGTGCATATAAAATTACATGTTCTGAATAGGCTACAGAGAAAGGGAGACAGGAATTTATATATTTATTAACTTTAAAAACACAAGGAGAACTATTTCAATTAAAAATTAACTAGATTTATAACACCTACCCTTCATAATGCAAATGGCAAGTCCAACTATACACCATGCCTTTTTTGAACTGCTTGTATTTCTATTCTGTTTGGGTTAGTTTTCTCCATCATATTAGGATTAGCAGTCAGAGTCTAGTAGTTTATGAGTTAGTGTCAGGGATTAAGTATTTTGAATGGAAAATTGGAAAATGAATCTAATGTGTATGCATATATGTGCTACACAAAAATCTTCCCACTCTCATCCACAACAATGCCTTGACATTAACTTCGTCCCAAGTAAGACACAATTAGAGGAGAAAAGTTAGAAAATCTGTGAATGCATATGTGGAATGGAATATACTCAGGAGTTCACAACCTTGGAAGTGGTAGAGCAGTTTCCAAAAGTAAGGCACATGGTAAACACTCCACAAAAATGGAGCTCTGCTGGCCTAAAGACTTCTTGATAAACTGCCTCTGAGGTTGGGCACTTGAAATATATGTTGTTGTCAGTAGCTTTAGCTTACTTTCTAGTGAGACCATCAAAGCTGGGTCTGCATCTATGTGACCTGGAGGACATTGTTTCTAATTTTCCAATGAACATGAGGCAGCAGTGCGAATACTCTCTTTGTAGTTAAACTATGGCCACTGGGAGCTAAGTGACTCACCGTGTGAACTGTGAAGCCATTTGGTCCTCCTCCACTTTTCGTGGTGGTTCTTGCTGCTGCACTGGGACTTTGGTATTTTCTTCATGAAATACAAGGAGATCAACTGGGACACAGTGCTGGAGGGAGTTCTGTCACATGTGGAGCTCACGGTCTGCATGTGAATGCACCAACCAGGATTTTATCCCACATGGGTTGCCCCTTTGTCCATAGCAACCTGATTCTGAACATTGCCTTGAAATCTCCCTATATAAAAAGATGCCTTTACATGGAAGGTTCTCCTGGCTGTACCATGTCAGTCACAAGCCATTTGGAAGCAAATGGCAGATCCACATAGCCCCACCACACATATTTTATCACACATCTTCACACCACTACTCTAGGCCCACTAATTTGCAGGTTCCAACTTACTGGCATCTCTGTTCTACACAATATTCATGAAACCCAGTCAGTCAAGGCACTGTCTGATACACTCATGATCAGCAATAGGACATCCAAAGATTCTCCAGTGCCACCTGGTAATGGGAATTTCAAAAATTTCATGGTGTTTATCTAGCCATTTTTCGAGGATGAAGTTGGAGGAACGTTGGGTTTCAAAAACCATTCAATGTTGAGGAAGCTCATTTCAATGAAACTCTGGAGAACTCTCATAGGCAAGGCCTCCCAAAGAGTGGACAAAAAGTCACATGAAGCCAGTCCAATTGAAGTCTACAATGTGAGGTACATGTGTGTTTTAACTCTCAACTATGGCTGCCAAGACTTTAAGAAGAAAATCATGGATTATCTTGGCTGAGATTCCCAGTGCTCTGTGGCCTTGATCTAAGTTTATAAGGGCTACTTTCATGCGTGGCCTCCTAAAATCCCAACAAAACTCATGGCAATTCTTCTCTGAGGTCAGTTCCAGAACTCAGTCTCTATGTGGATTCACACCAGAGTTCAAGCCCAGGTAGACCCAGTGATTTCTTCCAATCGCCACACAAATGACCAAAATTTAAACGAAAACACTCCCATATGGCCCTCATCTTTTCCACATAGACACTCATCATAACCTCTAGCTGGAGGTTTCTATGAGGGGTGCTGGACAAGACAGTGTCCAAAATAAGCTCCCTTGCCCGTCATTTGCCTAAAGTCAGGGTGGCCTGGAAACCCTTCCTGTGAACCAGGAGTGATCAAATAGGCCTACCATTATTACTGTTCCACTTCTCCAATTTGAGGCCTACTGACTGTGGGGTTTAGATTCTTCATGTGGATTGGGGTCATGAGAAAACCCAAGCACCAATGGGCTAGACTCTGAAGGGCTTTGAAGAACTCATTTGACCCAAAGATTCCTATTCTCACCTTATGGAGGTCAGGAAACTTACAGAGGAAGGCGAGAGACTTCATCCATAATGAATGCTCTTTTGGCCATTTTGGTTTTGGATGCACACATGGCATCTTTCTTTAGATCCATCAGGTGCTGAGAATCTAAGCCACAGCCTCACACAGGGCCAACAGGCTGATTCAGACACATCCCTTTCGAAATCAATTACTCAAAGAGGGACAGGTGATGCCCATTCATTTGCATTAGAGAACTGTTTTATTCAGGCTTCACAACGGGGTGGCCTTGGCAAAGACCTTCCTGACATTTAGTGCTATAGAACAATAGGTAAGCAAAAGTCCCAAAGCAGGGTTTCTCCACTGAGACTTTTCCTGGTAACACTGATATCTGAGTTTTCTGAGATTCTCGCCATTCCCTTCAGCTATCCAGTACATGGCCAAGTCACAGAGCTTGGAGGTGGTACCTATCTTGGTCACAAAATCATGAGCCTATTCTGGAGAGTGGCCAGAATTCAGGAAGAAAACAGGAACTTAGGAAGATTGCAGGTCTTGCCCACAAATTAGGCAATCCACTGTCCTTTTATAAATTGGGCAGCGTGAATGTTGGGAAGCTTTCTCCTAGACAGGACACATCCATTGTTGCATTTTCTTTTGTAATGTCTACACCCACGGACAAAGTGGGATACACAGACATAGAAACACTTGCCTTGTCAAATGACTTAATAGAAACAGTCCACTCCAAAACAAACAAACCAACTTTCCTACGTATTCTCAGAACATGAGACAAAACCACAAACCCACACTCATTCCCACAAATGCACCTCCTTCCCCCAAGAAGGTCTGTTACTAACCGGAGTGTCCTCTGCCTGGTGAGCCATTCTTTGTTCACCCGAAATGGCCTGTCTGTTCTCAAATCTGGACTCCTTGGCCCACTCTGTGAAGTTGTCAGGAGCCAGCTTTGAGCCGCCACTACCTGCTTTCTCAGGAAAGACACCTCTTCAGATTTTTTCTGGCATTTGGCCATCTTCACATCTGTAGGTACCAAGAAAGACTGACTCTTTCCATGATAAATCCAAACAAGTGAGATCTCTGTGACTGTTACTGGGCCTGGCCCTGGGTGCCTGGTTTCCGGGATCCCAAGTTCAGAGAGTTCCATCCCAAAGAAGTGAGGTAGGTCACTTCCTTCATGAACTGAATGAGCTCACAGCCTTGGCAAACACTTTGTCCTAACAGTTTCTTCCTAGGGTCCCATGAGATGGAGGCTGCCCCTACTTCCTGTGACACTTTCACAAGTTAGAATGATATATCAACCATAGGTACTCGGGGAGAGATCTCCACACAGGCTTGGTTTTGTCCATTTTGTCTACATTAAAATGCGAGAGGCTTATTCAGACACATCTCTTCATCCTGACAAGGTTATTTGCCATGGAAAATGACTTTTGGTCTCTCAGGTCCTTCATAGCATTCTATATCTTCTTCAGGGATAATTTCTGCATGGATCTTTGAGATTCTCAGCAGGTGGAAGATCCCCTATATTCCTGTATTGTAAGACCAACTCTATCCCTGCACTGCTGTAAAGTTAGATTGAGGGAACAGTGTATGGTTAGTGTTAATATCATGTTCTATTTGGGTTAGGAATCATTCTGCTGGATGAATAATGGTATTGGGAACCTGAGATATTTACAAGAATATATAGGTGAAATATAAGTATGGAAACAGAAATCTAGGGAAGACTTGAAGCCAAGTAGGACATTGGGCCCTTGAGTAGCATACTTTGCTTTGAATTATATTCTGCACAGATGTCTCAGATAAATCGATATACAATGAAATAGGATCTTATACACTGGATGATTGAATAACATACAGAATATCCAATAAAAAAGGGATAGTCTGTAGGATTAGCAAGATAGTCAGTAGATTTAGAAAGAAGAGTTAGTATAGCATTTGTACCAAAAGTTCTTTACAAATAAGGTTTCGGGTAGAGAGTGAATGTAAATGTCAGCACAATGACGAATTGGGGAAAATATGTAGGAAAGCAGATATAAATAGAGACATTAGGAAGTCAGTAAAAGTATAAAGTGTGTAATTTGTTTAGACATTTTCAACGGTTTGAGTCTGAATATATAATCTTAGGCAGAAACTAATATGTTGTCACAAATTGGATTGACTTTTGAGAGCATTAGGTAACCAGGACATGGATGTTTTTATTAATCCATGCTCACTTTTTATTTAGGCTTTGGTAAAATCATAAGTGTGACCTTTGCATTTTGTGTCCAGAATATTATTGTGATAAAATGTATATGTAGATCAGGTGACATGAGTATTCCTTCCACCATTTCTGGGAGCACTATTTTGAAGAAATATAAATTAGTATTGGGGGTACAAAGGGGTATAACCTGTGTCATAGAATATATTGATAATGCATCAATTGACCATCATGTGAATAAATAATATAACTGGTTCCACTTTAAATAATGGATTGAATTGATATCTGAAAATATAAAAGAAATCTCACATTGATATACAATCATACACTGCAACCAGTTATACATCTAATGGTAATATTATGGTTGTGGTTTATCCTGAAAGGTGTGTGAGTTTTGTTTCAAAAGTGATTATGGAAATCAAAAATAATGTGTTTGGAAAGAAGTCTCATGAAAAGAATAGTCAAGAAACCTGTAAGAATACATGTGTTCTCAAGCAGGAAGTGATTGAACATTATATATCATACTATATATAATGTGCATAAACTGCAGAAATAGTAATGTACCGGTGATGAATAAAAATGAACATCAAAATACACATCATGTCCCATAGGAATCTACTTGCATTGATGTTAATCTGGGTCAGTTACTGTAGAAATATTAGGATTTTTATGCACCATTCACTGAAGTTACTTTTCAGTACTAGGAAAAAAGTATGTATTTAAGTTGGATGAATATTTCTGAGAACAATCTTGTGAAAATTTGATTATAAATCCACATAAATCACAAAAAATTATGAACACAAAAGTCACATGGACATTAAAATGTAGCAATATATATGCCAATTTAAATCCATCTTGAAATATATATCATCCACTGATCCAAAACTATTTATTTAATGAACTTGAATTTATGTATAATGTTGTTCAGCTAGGAAGCTCCCCCATAGATTGAATTTTCTGTTCCAACAGTGTTTAGGAGGAGTGATCTCCTAAATGTGTATGCAAATATGTGCTACACAAAAATCTTCCCACTCTCATCCAGAACAATGCCTTGATATTACCTTCACCCCAAGTAAAACACAGTTGGAGGACAAGAGTTAGAAAATCTGTGAATACATATCTGGAATGTAAAATGGTCAGGAGTTCACAACCTTGCAGGTTGTAGAGGAGTTTCCAAAAGTAAAGGACAGGCTTGATAGACCCAACCTGATCTTTTATTAGAATTGGGAGCCATCTTGCCAGAAAGCCGTGAAAAGATAATTTGGGATTTACTATAAATTACTGGAAATTCTGAACCTGCTTGGAATGCGTGCCCGTGCCTTGAACTCATCCATGCCTGGCTCTCTGACCAGATAACAGTGCTCTCTGAAATATTAGTGACACCTAATAAATATTGGCCTTCCCAGGCCAGACAACGACCCTCTCTGAGTCTCTAATGGTCCTCATAATTTCTGATGTTGGGGCCAGCAAAAAAATGTAAACTACCATTAGTGTGATGCTTTCAAAGTTCTGTTATCTGTAACCCCCTTTTTGTGTAACTTTCTGGGCTATATAGCTGGGCTGTAGGAAAGGTGGTGTTGCTGTCTTGTTCCCTCCATTTTTGGAGGGAGAGGCAGCCTGGCCGGTTTTAATAATAAGCTTGCCTTAATTTGATTTTAATTGGAGTCAGTGGTCTTTTCTTGCATCCTAGTCCAACATTTTGGAGTTCCCCAGTGAGATGACCCTGCCCGACCAGATCACAAGGCCAGACTGCTGAAAATTCTGAAGCTGGCCTTCCCTCCAGGGCTACGGGCTGGGGAGCCACTCTAGGGGGTGCACAACTTGAGATGTTCCAAGGCCTTGGAGTGAGCCGTCGGTCTGGGGAGCACTGCAGTGAACCACCGCACTGAAACTATTAGCAAGCACCTGGTGGAGGAGGCCTCCATAGGTTAGTGGCACCTTGATAACATCTTATATCTGGTTAAGGGAGATCTCTTCTAATGACAGAGAGGTGGCCTGGGGAGGCTCACATACACTCCTGTCCAGGACAGTAATGAGAATCGTTCTGTCCTCTGTTCCGTTCTGTAGGGAATTCCTTTCAAGGTTAGAGAGGTGCCGAGGGACACGCACGTGCTCCTACCCCAGAGCTTTAGCAAGACGTTGAATTGCTCCTCTGTTTTTCTGTTTTGGCACCGGGATTCTGTTTTTTTTTTGTGTGTGTGTGTGTGTTTTGTTCTGTATTCTATATGTTTTTTTGTTTTTGTGCATTTTGTTTTGTGATTTCTGTGATAAAATCTTAAGGATATTGAACGTGAAAATGGGTAACAAAGCAAGTAAGCCTGACACCCCTTTGGACTGTGTTTTAAGGAACTGTGATGAACTTTACCACCATTTGTTAAGCAGAATGAGAGAAGCCCCTAGCTGGCTGCCTGGAGCACACCCAGTGCAGATGGCAATGCCTGCTGGGGAATGAAGAACTGAGTATCTCCCAGCATCTGCCAAAGCCCTGTTTATTCAGGGAATTCCCGCCTTCGTTCCCTGCACTGTAAGGATAATGCCGCCTCTGTCTTCTTAAAAAAAGAGAAAAACAAAAAGGGGACACTAAATGCAGTAAAGTCACCATGGAGACACTTTATTTTACATTTCAGGTTGCTCCTCTGTGAAAACATTTGGTCCCCTTGTGGGGACATCTGTGGTGCGACTGGGGAAGGAGATTTTTCTCTTATTTGCTCTGTTTTAAAGGGTTCTGTCTGTCAGCCATTGTCTGGAGTTCATTTCTGCCTGTCTTGTGCCTTTTTTCTGGCCCTTTAAGACATGTGCAATAATGTGTTAATATTATAAATTGTTTCTTGGAAATGATCTTAGCTGAATTTGTGTCTAAATGATGATGTTTCATTGTACCAATCTGGTATCTGAATGGGTTTTTGAAGCATTTCACAATCTTGCAGTTAAAAGTCGGGTTTAGGTAATTGTTTAGTTTATGGTTTCAGATAATTCATGCCAGAGAACATAAATACTTAGGATGGAAAACTAAAGAACTCTACTTCCAAGTTGGCAAGTAACTTCCCAATCATTCAGACTTTTTTTCACCAATTTTAAATTAGGTAGCCTGGGAAAATGTCACTGTGTGTACCAGTGCATTAATTTGGACAAGGATACTAAATCATAGTATGATATCTGTTGACAAAACAACTTGTGAAGATATAAAATTTTGTGAATTGTATCTTAAACTTGTATCATAATTTTCAACATCCTAACCTGAAAATAATGGTTAAAATACCTTAGGCCTAAGGTTTCTGCTCAGAATAGCCATTTTTTCCTGCTTCTTCCAGACCTCAGCCAGGGATTATTTTGAAATGCAAATGAAAGAAGCCTGTAAGCTTAGTAGGAGACTTATTTGAGGCCTAAGGAAAAAAAAAGTAAAATGTATGGTATTTACTTATTACTGGCCAGTCATTTTTTCTAGGACTCATATTTTTTTTTCTTAGATTCTTTATTTATTTTTTGAGCTCATGATTTTGCTACTACAGACCTAGGTTAATGTTTTTCTTATCAGTAATATCTTTGACCAACTGTGGAATTTTTAAATCATTGCAGTGGAGATTTCACCTGTGAAAAGCTACAAGGCCTTCACTTTTATTATGTGTGCACAATTTGTTATGTGTTGTATGTCTATATATGTATACATATGTCCGTATATCATATATATGATACACAAATTAACATATATAAGGAGCACTCATATTACAAAGCACTCATAAAAACAATTTTAAAAAGTGGATCCAAAGATCTTTAATTCACGTGATTTAAATGTTTCAATTTAAATTGGGTAAACTGATAAATATAAATTTCTTTAAATTTAAGCTTACAAGTTTTTCTAGGTGTTCAAAAATCTAATAAAGTATTAATGTCTACAAAAGGTCTAATATGCCTATGTTCCAGGACTTTTCTTTCAATCAAAAAAATGGCTTACACTGTTCAAAACATTTGTCTAATATTTTGATAAATAAGTAAAGTAAATTTGATATGGGATTACTCATTCATGAGTACTTTTGTTTGATATCTGATTGATATACTAAGGTCTGTATAAGTTTGTACTAAAGTCTGTATAAGATTGTAAAAATCAGTCATGTGTTAAAGAGACAAAAATTTCTTAAACATAAGTTTACCCATAACATTTAGTTTATTAAGATTTAAATTTTCTAGAGCAGGCAACCATAAAAATTAAACAACTGTTTAATTAAGAACTGTTATTTTAGAGCTCTGTACTGCCATTTCTTTAAAAGCTAAACTTGGTTAATGTAGAAACATCAATGTAATTGTGATGCTATTAATGTGCTCATATCTTCCAGTTATAAAACTCTATAAGGTAGAAACTTTAAAAGAGCATTATATCAAGCAGGTGTTCTGAAGTTGTATGGTAAATAAAATATATATTGGGGATTTATTTACCTGTTATCAATAATATATGTAAAGTTTTATGTTACTTTTTACATTGTGGAACAATTTAAATGTATTTTTAAGTTAATGAGACCCTAATCTATGTAAAGGTTAAAATCTTTCAGCCGTACTTTAATTCATGTTTTAAATGTGATATCATATGGTGTGAGCTAATGTTCATGTGACCTCAAAAAATTTATGTAAACTTTGTAAAATGATATTTAAAAAACAAAGATCAGCCTTAGAACTAAAGCATTTAAGGTTTATAAGGAGCCCTGCTTACCTGAGATAAGACTCTGTGTCCCATCTTACTACATGTGAGAATGACTATGAAAGCAGTAGGTCAGATTTTATTTCATTTAAAGTTATGTTCAAATTTTTTTTTTCTGTCAAGATTACTAGGATCTCAAAAAGATGATATAATATATAACTCACCCAAAAAATTCAGGGTAGCTATTACATGAACTAAGTATTTTTACTCTTGTTAAAAAAATTTTATTTTTTAATTTCCTTATAAGTGATCTAAAGATTTCCTGTTGGTGTTTTACAGAAGTGTTGCTTTAAGAACACAACATGGGTTAATTTAAGATAATAAGTCATCAACTACAAGACAGACAGAATAATAAGATCCCAATTAATAATATATAAATAATTATAAACTTATAGACATTAAAGCACAGTACTCTTAATATATGGCTGTTAAAATTCATTTGCTGGTTGTTTCAGATTAGGATTGAAAATTAAAGTTAAATAAAAAGGTCCAAACAAAATGATATTTGACTCTTGCCCTCTGAGTCAGTCTGAATCCAGGGAACAAGGGATTTCTCTATGAGCTTTGCAACTCTGGGCCACATAACCTCCCGATCAGAGAGATTAATGAGACCACTGGAGAACAGAAAGCCAATCAGTGCATTTGCTACAAAGAGGTGAGTCATCAGGAAAGGGAGACATCCCTGATGCTTCTGAGGGAAGCCACATGGTCAAGCAAGACCTGGACCCACATAGCTCAAATTGCACTAGCAGAAGTGAGAAGCTGCTCTCAAGTATCCCAAAAATTGACTCCCATAAAAGCTCAGCTGACTGCTAACAATAGATAGAAACAAAAGTCAGTTTGACTGCTTCATCTTAAACACTTAGCAAAGACAGTTAAAACCAAAATACAGCCAATCCTGGGCATTTTAAATAATAATAATAATAATAATAATAATAATAATAATAATAATAATAATATTTTAAGGTATACACTTTATGTTAGCCTCCCAAAATAAGTAAAACTGTTGGCTACAAAGAAGGATTCTCAGAGAGGAATGCCTGATAACTATAAAAATAGACTATCAAGAGGAGCTTCCAGAGGCAGAAGTTTTTAGTTTA
Source organism: Callospermophilus lateralis (assembly GCF_048772815.1). Lineage (NCBI taxonomy): Eukaryota > Metazoa > Chordata > Mammalia > Rodentia > Sciuridae > Callospermophilus > Callospermophilus lateralis. The sequence continues at coordinate 130,658 of NW_027512831.1, forward strand.
AGGCCTACAGATATTCCTAACCTACACAGGTAGGCTTGGTGTTTGCTAGTACAATTATCCAGCCCTGAGTAACAGAATTAAATGTTTCTCTATTAAACACAGAGGTCATACTAGTGAAAGGATTCTGCAAAATCAGATGACATTAAATTATTAAACTGTATATTATGGGGAGGGACAACTGTATCACTAAAAGTTAAATATTAAGTTCACAGTCCTGATAATTGGGGATATTAAAGACTGGTGAGGGTACTTCATACAGTGACATGATAAAGCTACTGCAACATTTATTCAATACTCATGTTTTTTGTTTCTCTCATAGAAGAACCCATCCCCAGATGACTTTACAACCTGTTCTTCCTCAACAAGACTTCAAAAAGAACTGACTTCAAAAAGGCAACTCATGTCCCTCACGCCATGCACACTCATGTCACCCTTTCTCAGCTGAGAAAAAGCCAAAATGAGAGACGACTCTCTACTTACACCAATGGAGCCAAAAATAAATAGACTATCAATATAAGTAATTAATTAAGTCAGGTAATATCAGGGAGACTGGTTTTCGGTGAGTTCTAAAAATTTGGTGACTGTTAACTGAGGGATTAAAATTTCCTCAGTGCTTTTCCACTAACCTATCAAGGATTACAAAGGGACACATAAGAAAAGGGGGGAATGATACACCCAACCTTACCTTTTATTAAAATTGGGAGCCATATTGCAACAAAGCCATGAAAAAATCATTTTGGCTTTACTGTAAATTACTGCAAATTCTGAACCTGCTTGGAATGACTGCCCGTGCCTTGAACTCACCCGTGCATGGCTCTCTGACCAGATAGCAGCCCTCTCTGAAACTTTGTCACACCTCATAAATATTGGCCTTTTGTGGCCAGACAATGACCCTCTCTGAGGCTCTAATGGTCCTCATAAATTTTGATGTTGGGGCTAGCAAAAAAAAAAAATGTAAACTCCCATTAGTGTGATGCTTGTCAGAGTTCTATTATCTGTTACCCCATTTTTGTGTAACTTTCTGGGCTACAAACCTGGGCTGTAGTAAAGGTGGGGTTGCTCTCTTGTTCTCGCAATTTTGGGAGGGAGTGGCAGCCCAGCCAGTGGAAATAATAAGCTTACTTTAATTTGATTTTAATTGGAGTCAGTGTTCTTTTCTTACATCCTGGTCTAAGAGGTAAACACTCCACAAACATAGAGCTCTGCTGGCCTAAAGACTTCTTGAGAAACTGCCTCTACTTTAAATATATTTTGTTGTCAGAAGGTTTAGCTTCTTTTCTAGTGAGACCATCAAAGCTGGGTCTGCATCTATGTGAATGGAGAGCATGGTTTCTTATTTTCCAATGAACATGAGGCAGCAGTGCTGAATTATCTCTTGGTAGGTAAACTGTGGCCATTGGGGGCTAAGTGTCTCCCTGTGTGGACTGTGAAGCCATTTGATCATCCTCCATTTTTGTGGTGTTTCTTGGTGCTGCACTGGGAGTTTGGTATTTGCTTCACGAAATACAAGGAGTTCAACTGCGACACAGTGCTGGAGGGAGTTCTGTCATGTGTGGTGGGTCAGAAACTGCAGGAGAATGCACCAACCAGGCTTCTATTTCACATAGCTTTTTCCTTGACCATACCCACCTGATTCTGAACATTGCCTTGAAACCTCTCCATATAATAAGATGCCTTAACATGTAAGGTTCTGCTGGATGCACCATGGCAGCCAAAAGGCATTTGGAAGTCAATTGGAAATCCACACGGCCCCACCTCAGATATTTTATCACACACCTGCACACCACTGCTCTGGGCCCACTATTCAGCAGTGCAAATTACTGGCATCTCTGTTCTTCACCATTTTCATGAAACCCAGTCAATCAAGGCACTGTGTGGTACACTCATGATCAGCAACAGGAGATCCAAAGGTTCTCCAGTGCCACCTGGTCATGGGAGTTTTAAAAATTTCAGGGTGTTTATCTAGCCACTTTTCAAGGATGAAGTTGGAGAAACTGTGGGTTTCAATTCATTCAGGAACCATTTAATGTTGAGGAACCTCATTTCAATGAATGCTCTGGAGAACTCTCAAAGGCAAGGCTTCCCAAAGAGTAGCCAAACGGTCACATGAAGCCCAGCCCATTGAGGTCTACAATGTGAGGTCCATGTGTGTTTTGACTCTCAACTATGCCTGTCAAGTCTTTCATAATAAAATCATGTGATATCCTGGCTGAGATTCCCAGTGATCAGTCGAAAGCCACCCTTGGCCTAGATTTCAGTTTCCAAGGGCGACTCTCATGCGTGGCATTCTAAAATCGCAACACAATTCATGACAATACTTCTCTGAGGTCAGTTTCAGAACTCAGTCTCTAAGGGGAATCATACCAAAGTTCCAGCCCTGGTGGATCCAGTCATTTCTTCCAACTGCTACACAAATGAACACAATTAAAACCAAAACACTCCCACATGGTCCTCACCTTCTTCCATATAGACACTCATTATAACCTCTGGCTGGAGGTTTCCATGAGGGGTGCAGCACAAGACGGTATCCAAAACAAGCTCCCTTGTCCCTTATTTGCTTAAAGTCAGCTAGGCCTGGACAACATTCCTGTGAACCAGGAGTGATAAAATAAGCCTGGGCTTAATACTGCTCTGCTTCTCCAATTTGAGGCCTACTGACTGTCAGGTATAGATTCTTTATGTGATTTGGAATAATGAAAAAACCCAAGCTCATATGGGCTAGCCTCTCCAGGGCTTTGAAGAACTCATTTGACTCAAAGGATCCATATTCTCCCTTGATGGAGATCAGAAACCTATCAGAGTAAGGCAAGATACTCCATACACAGTGACTGATCTTTTTGCCATTTTGGTTTTGAAAGCACACATGGAATCTTTCTTTAGTTCCAACAGGTGCTGAGAATCTAAGCCACTGCCTCACACAGGGCCAAGTGGCTGATTCAGACACATCCCTTTCCAAAGCAATTAAGCAAAGATACACAGGTGATGACCATTCATTTCCATTTGAAAACTGTTTTCTTAAGGCTTCACAAATTGGTGGACTGAGGCAAAGACCTTCCTGACACTCAGAGCAACAGAAAAATAGGTAAGCAAAAGGCCCAAAGCAGGGTTTCTCTACTGAGACTTTCTTTGTCACACTGTTATCTGAGTTTTCTGAGATGCTTGCTATTCCCTTCAGCTATCCAGTACATGGACATGTCACAGAGCTTGGAGGTGGTACATATCTTGGACAGAAAACCATGAGCCTACTCTGGAGAGTGGCCAGAATTCAGGAAGAAAACAGGAACTTCAGAAGATAGTGGGTGTTGCCCGTCCCTAAAGCAACCTGCAGTCCACTCATAAATTGGACAGGATGAATGTTGGCAAACTTTCTACTAGACAGGACACATCCATTGATGCATTATCGTTTATAATGTCTACAACCACGGACACAGTGGGATACACAGGCATACCAACAATCGCCTTGTCAAATGACTTACTATAATCAGTCCACTCCAAAACAAACAAACCGCCTTTCTTACCTATTCTCAGAACATGAGACTAAACCACAAAATCACAACCACACCCACAATGACACCTCCTTTATTCAAGTAGGACTGTGACTAATTGGAATGTACTCTGACTGATGGGCCATACTATGTTTCCTTGAAATGGCCTGTCCTTCTCAGATCGGGTATCCTTGGCCAACACTGTGAAGTTTTCAGGAGCCAGTGGTGAGCCACTACCTGCTTTCTAAGGAAATTCCCCTTTTCAGAACTCTCCTGGCATTTGGCAATCCTCACATCAGTAGGTACCAAGGAAGACTTACTCTGTCCTTGGTTATTCCAAACAACTGAGCCCACTGGGAAAGAAACTGGGACTGACTCTGGGTGCCTGGCTTCCTGGATCCCAAGTTCAGAGAGATCCGTCATCAAGGAAGAGAGGTAGGTCACTTCATTCAGGAACTGAATGAGGTTACTGCCGTGGCAACCACTTTGTCCTAACAATTGCTTTCAAGGGTCCCATGAGATGGAGGCTGCCCCTACTTCCTGTGACACTTTCACAAGTTAGATTGGTATATCAACCATTGGCACCTGGGAACAGCTCTCCACACAGGCCTGGTTTGGTCCATCTTCTCTACATTAAGAAGAGAGAAGCTGATTCAGACACAACCCTTCATCCTGACAGGTTGTTTGCCATGGAGGATGACTTTTGGTCTCTTAGGTCCTCCATAGCTGCTTACAACTTCTCCAGGAATCATTTCTGCATGGACCTTTGAGTTTCTCAGCATGTGGAAGATCCCCTATATTCCTGTATTGTAAGACCAACTGTATCCCTGCTCTTCTGTAAAGTTAAATTGACTGAACAGTGTATGGTTAGGTTAACTAACAGGTTCGATTTGGATTAGGAATCTTTCTGCGCGATGAATAATGGTATTGGGAAACTGTGATATTTACAAGAATATATAGGTGAAATATAAGTATGAAAACAGAAATCTAGCTAAGATATGAAGCCCAAAAGGGCATTGGGCCCTTGATTGGGATACGTAGCTTTGAATTATGTTCTGCACTCATGTGTCAGGTAAATCGATATACAATGGCTTAGGTCCTTGTACCATGGATGATTAAATGTAGAAGAGAACTTCCAGTCAAAAGGGATAGTCGGTAGGATTCGGAAGATTCTCAGTAGGTTTAGAAAGAAGAGTGAGTATAGGATTTGGACCAAATGTTGTTTAGCAATAGGGTTTCCGGTAGACTGTGAATGTTAATGTCAGCACAAGTGAAGAGACTGTCACAATGATGAACTGGGGAAAATAGTTAGGAAAGCTGATATCAATAGAGACATTACGAAATCAGGCAAAGTATAAAGTGAGTGATAGGATTAGATATTTTCAACAGGGTTGAGTTTGAATATATAATCTAAGAAAGAAACAAATATGTAGTGACCAATAGGATTGACATTTGACAGCATTAGGCAACCTGGACATGGATGTTTAGTAATCCATGCTCACTTTTCATTTAGTCTTTGCTACAATCTTAAGTGTGACCTTTGATTTTTTTGGCCAGAATATTACTGTGATAAAACCTACATGTAGATCAGGTGACATGACTCTTTCTTCCACCATTTCTAGCAGCAACATTTTCAAGACGTATAAATTAGTAATGGGGGTAAAAAGAGGTGTACCCTATGTCTGTGCATATAGAGATAATGCATGAATAGACCATACTGTGAATAAATAATATATCTGGTTCTGACTTTAAATAATGGATTGAAATTATATCTGAAAAAATACAGGAAATCTTATATTGACATACAAACATTCATTCCAACCAGTTATATATCTAATGGCCACATTAAGGTTATGGTTTATCATGAAGGGTGTGTGAGTTTTGCTTCAAAAGTGATTATGGAAATCGAAAATAATGTGTTTGGAAAGAAGTCTCATGAAAAGACCAGTCAAGAAACCTGGAGGAATACATGTTTCATGAAGCAGGAAGTGATTGTGAAACAAATGCGTATAAATTTGTGAACTTGTGGATGAAGTATATATTTCCTATGATTTGTAAAAACTGAAGAAATAGTAATGTACCAGTGTTGAATGAAAATAAACGTCAGAATACACATCATGTCCCATACGAATCTACTTGATTGATGTTAATCTGGGTCAGTTACTGTACAAATATTAGGATTTGTAAGCACCATTTACTGAAGTTAGTTTTCAGAACTATGAAACAAATGTGTATTTCAGGTGGATGAATATTTCTGAGAATAATTTTGTGAAAAGTTTATTATAAATCCACATTTTTGAACATGGATGAACTTAGGGAGTGTATTTAAGAAACATATATTTCATATTTTAAAAATCAGGACAGTGTGTATATATATATATATATATATATATATATATATATATTCATAATTATATATATGTGTATATACATATATATGTGTCTATATATATATACACACACACACACACACACACACACACACAAAACACACACACAGACATTTAAATGTAGTTATATATATGCCAATCGAAGTTCATCATAAAATATATAGCATCCACAGATGCAAAAATATTTATTTTACTGAACAAAGATTTATGTATAATGTTGTTCTACTAGAAAGCTCACCCATAGTTTGAATTTTCAGTTCCAACAGCGTTTAGAGGAGTGATCTCTTCTCACAAGTTGTATCTGCCAAGTCAGTCACCTCACAAAAATGAACGTGTGATACCAGGTAGAATTCTATATAAGCATATAAAAATAAATGTGCTGAATAGGCTACAGAGAAAGGGAGAGGAATTTACATATTTGTTAACTTTAACAACACATGGAGAACTATTTCAATTAAAAATTGACTAGATTTATAACACCTACCATTTATCATGCAAATGGCAAGTCCAACTATACCCCATGCCTCCTCTAAACTGCTTGTATTTCTATTATGTTTGGGTTGTTTTTCTCCATCATGTTTGGATTAGTAGACAGAGTATAGTAGGGTATGGGTTATTGTCAGGGATTCAGTATATTCAATGCAATATAGGAAAATGAATCCAATGTGTATAAAATATATGCTACACAATTATCTTCCCACTCTCATCCAGAACAATGCCTTTACATTACCTTCACCCCAAGTAAGACACAATTAGAGTAGAAGAGTTTGAAAATCCGTGAATGCATATCTGGGGTGGAAACAGTACTAAGAAACAAATAAGTATTTCAGGTGGATGAATATTTCTGAGAATAATCTTGTGAAAAGTTGATTATAAATCCACAACATAAATATGAATGAATTTAGGAAGTGTGTAATAAGACACATATTTCATGTTTTGAAAAATCTTGAGAGTGTATCTATATATATATATACATATTTATATACACAAACAGAGAGAGACATTAAAAATTGCAATATATATGCCAAACGAAATTCACCATGAAATGTATATCATCCACAGATCCAAATATATTCATTTTACTGAACATTGAATTATGTATAATGTTGTTCAACTAGGAAGCTCACTCACATTTAAATTAAATGTTCATTCAGCATTTAGGAGGAGTGATCTCTTCTTCCAATTTGTATCTGCCAAATCAGCCACCTCACAAGAATGTACGTGTGGTACCAGGTAGGATTCTACATGTGGATATAAAAATACGTGTGCTGAATAGGCTACAGAGAAAGGGGGACAGGAATTCATTATTTGTTAACTTTAAAAACGCATGGAGAACTATTTCAACAAATAATTGACTAGATTTATAACTGCTACACTATACCATGCAAAAGGCAACCCCAACTATAAAACATACCTCCTCTAAACTGCCTGTATTTCTATTCTGTTTGTGTTATTTTTCTCCATCATATTAGGATTAGTAGTCAGAGTCTAATAGGGTATATGTTAGTTTCAGGGATTCAGCATTTCTAATGGAAAATAGGAAATTGAATCCAATGTGTATGCAAATATGTGCTACACAACATTCTTCCCACTTTCATCCAGAACAATGCCTTGACATTACACTCTCCTCAAGTAAGACACAATTAGAGGATAAGAGTTAGAAAATCTGTGAATATATATCTGGAATGGAGAATACTCAGGAGTTTACAACTTTGGAGGTGGTAGAGAAGATTCTAAAAGTAAGGGAAAGAGTAAACATTCCACAAACATGCAGCTCTGCTGGCCTACATACTTTTTGAGAAACTGCTTCTAAGGGTGGGCACTTGAAATATTTGATGTTCTGAGGAGATTTAGTTCATTTGTAGAGAGACCATCAAAGCTGGGTCTGCATCTATGTTACTTGGAGGACATGGTTTCTTATTATCCAATGAACATGAGGCAGCGGTGCTGAATTCTCTCTTTGTAGGTAAACTATGGACACTGGGGTCTAAGTGTCTTTCAGTGTGGACTGTGAAGCCAATTGGTCATCCTCCACTTTTCTTGGTGTTTCTCGCTGCTCCACTGGGAGTTTGGTATTTGCTTCAAGAAATACAAGGAGTTAAAATGGGACAGAGTGGTGGAGGGAGTTCTTTAAGGTGTGGTGAGTCAGGGTCTTCAGGAGAATGCACCAACCAAGGTTCTATCCCACGTAGATTGCCCCCTTGAGAATAGCAATATGATTCTGAACATTGCAGTGAATCCTCTCCATATAACAAGATGCCTTTACATATATGGGTCTGCTGGCTGCACCATGTCAGTCACAAGCCATTTGGAAGCCAATGGCTGATCCACATGGCCACAACACAGATGTTTTATCACACAATTGCATACCACTGCTCTAGGCCAACTACTCACCAGGCTCCAACTTACTGGCATATCTGTTCTACACCATTTTCATGAAACAAAGTCAATCAAGGCAGTGTCTGGTATACTCAGGATCAGAAACAGGACATCCAAAGTTTTTTCAGTGCCAGCTGAACATGAAAATATCAAAAATTTCATGGTAATTGTCTAGCCATTTTTCACGGATGAAGTTTGCGGCTCTGAGGGCTTCAATTAATTCAGGAACCATTAAATGGTGAAGAAGCTAATTTCAATGAAAGCACTGGAGCACTCTCACAGGCATGGTTTCCCTAAGGGTGGCCAAAATGTCACATGAAGCCAGGCCCATTGAGATCTACAATGTGAGGTCCATGTGTGTTTTAAACTCAAATATGGCTGCCAAGTCTTTAAGAAAAATTGTATGTAATATCCGGGCTGAAATTCCCAGTGTTCTGTGGAAATCCAACCTGGGCCTAGATCTCAGGTTCCAAGGGCGACTCTCATGTGTGGCCTCCTAAAATCCCAACACAATTCATGGCAATACTTCTCTGAGGTCAGTTAAAGAACTCAGTCTCTAAGGGGAATCACACCAGAGTTCAAGCCCAGTGGAACAGTCATCTCTTCCAACCGCCACACAAATGACCACAATTAAAACCAAAACACTCCCACATGGTCCTCATCTTCTTCCATATAGACACTCCTTATAACGTCTGGCTGGAGTTTTCAATGAGGTCCACAGCCCAAGTCAGTGTCCAAATTAAGGTCCTGTTCCCCTCATTTGTCTAACATCAAGGTGGCCTGGACACACTTCCTGTAAACCAGGAGTGATCAAATAGGCCTGACATTAATACTGCTCAGCTTTTTCAATTTGAGGCCTTCTGACTCTGTGGTTTAGATTCTTTATGTGAATTTGAGTCATGAGAAAACACAAGCCCCTCTGCAGAGATTTGAAGAACTCATTTGGCCCAAAGGATTCCTATTCTCCCTTGATGGAATTCAGGATCCTAACAGAGGAAGGTAAAAGAATTCATTCACAATGAGTGAATATTTGCCATTTTGGTTTTGGATGGACACATGGGATCTTTCTTTTGATCCATCAGGTGCTAAGAATCTAAGCCACTGCCTCACACAGGGCCAAGAGGCTGATTCAGACACATCCTTTTCCAAAGCAATTAAGCAAAGAGCCACAGGTGATGCCCATTCATTTCCATTTGAAAACTGTTTTCTTCAGGGTTCACAAAGGTGTGGCCTGAGGCAAAGACCTTCCTGACACTCAGAGCAACAGAAAAATAGGTAAGCAAAAGGCCCAAAGCAGGGTTTTTCTACTGAGACTTTCTTTGTCACACTGATATCTGAGTTTTCTGAGATGCTTGCTATTCCCTTCAGCTATCCATTATATGGCAATGTCACAGAGCTTGGAGGTGGTACATATCTTGGACAGAAAACCATGAGCCTGCTCTGAAGAGTGGCCAGAATTCAGGAAGAAAACAGGAACTCCGGAACATAGTAGGTGTTGCCCGTCCCTAAAGCAACCTGCAGTCCACTCATAAATTGGGCAGGATGAATGTTGCCAAGCTTTCTACTAGACAGGACACATCCATTGATGTATTATCTTTTATAATGTCTACAACCACGGACACAGTGGGATACACAGGCATACAAACAATCGCCTTGTCAAATGACTTACTATAAACAGTCCACTCCAAAACAAACAAACCGCCTTTCTTACCTATTCTCAGAACATGAGACTAAACCACAAAATCACAACCACACCCACAACGACACCTCCTTTATTCAAGTAGGTCTGTGACTAATTGGAATGTACTCTGACTGATGGGCCATACTATGTTTCCTTGAAATGGCCTGTCCTTCTCAGATCGGGTATCCTTGGCCAACACTGTGAAGTTTTCAGGAGCCAGTGGTGAGCCACTACCTGCTTTCTCAGGAAATTCCCCTTTTCAGAGCTCTCCTGGCATTTGGCAATCCTCACATCAGTAGGTACCAAGGAAGACTTACTCTGTCCTTGGTTATTCCAAACAACTGAGCCCACTGGGAAAGAAACTGGGACTGACTCTGGGTGCCTGGCTTCCTGGATCTTAAGTTCAGAGAAATCCGTCATCAAGGAAGAGGGGTAGGTCACTTCATTCAGGAACTGAATGAGGTTACTGCCGTGGCAACCACTTTGTCCTAACAATTGCTTTCAAGGGTCCCATGAGATGGAGGCTGCCCCTACTTCCTGTGACACTTTCACAAGTTAGATTGGTATATCAACCATTGGCACCTGGGAACAGCTCTCCACAGAGGCCTGGTTTGGTCCATCTTCTCTACATTAAGAAGAGAGAAGCTGATTCAGACACAACCCTTCATCCTGACCAGGTTGTTTGCCATGGAGGATGACTTTTGGTCTCTTAGGTCCACCATAGCTGCTTACAACTTCTCCAGGAATCATTTCTGCATGGACCTTTGAGTTTCTCAGCATGTGGAAGATCCCCTATATTCCTGTATTGTAAGACCAACTGTATCCCTGCTCTTCTGTAAAGTTAAATTGACTGAACAGTGTATGGTTAGGTTAACTAACATGTTCGATTTGGATTAGGAATCTTTCTGCGCGATGAATAATGGTATTAGGAAACTGCGATATTTACAAGAATATATAGGTGAAATATAAGTATGAAAACAGAAATCTAGCTAAGATATGAAGCCCAAAAGGGCATTGGGCCCTTGATTGGGATACGTAGCTTTGAATTATGTTCTGCACTGATGTGTCAGGTAAATCGATATACAATGGCTTAGGTCCTTGTACCATGGATGATTAAATGTAGAAGAGAACTTCCAGTCAAAAGGGATAGTCGGTAGGATTCGGAAGATTCTCAGTAGGTTTAGAAAGAAGAGTGAGTATAGGATTTGGACCAAATGTTGTTTAGCAATAGGGTTTCCGGTAGACAGTGAATGTTAATGTCAGCACAAGTGAAGAGACTGTCACAATGATGAACTGGGGAAAATAGTTAGGAAAGCTGATATCAATAGAGACATTATGAAATCAGGCAAAGTATAAAGTGAGTGATAGGATTAGATATTTTCAACAGGGTTGAGTTTGAATATATAATCTAAGAAAGAAACAAATATGTAGTGACCAATAGGATTGACATTTGACAGCATTAGGCAACCTGGACATGGATGTTTAGTAATCCATGCTCACTTTTCATTTAGTCTTTGCTACAATCTTAAGTGTGACCTTTGCTTTTTTTGTTCAGAATATTACTGTGATAAAACGTACATTTAGATCAGGTGACATGACTATTTCTTCCACCATTTCTGGCAGCAACATATTCAAGACGTATAAATTAGTAATGGGGGTAAAAAGAGGTGTACCCTATGTCTGTGCATATAGAGATAATGCATGAATAGACCATACTGTGAATAAATAATATATCTGGTTCTGACTTTAAATAATGGATTGAAATTATATCTGAAAAAATACAGGAAATCTTATATTGACATACAAACATTCATTCCAACCAGTGAAATATCTAATGGCCACATTAAGTTTATGGTTTATCATGAAGGGTGTGTGAGTTTTGCTTCAAAAGTGATTATGGAAATCGAAAATAATGTGTTTGGAAAGAAGTCTCATGAAAAGACCAGTCAAAAAACCTGGAGGAATACATGTTTTATGAAGCAGGAAGTGATTGTGAAACAAATGCGTATAAATTTGTGAACTTGTGGATGAAATATATATTTCCTATGATTTGTAAAAACTGAAGCAATAGTAATGTACCAGTGTTGAATGAAAATAAACGTCAGAATACACATCATGTCCCATACGAATCTACTTGATTGATGTTAATCTGGGTCAGCTAATGTACAAATATTAGGATTTGTAAGCACCATTTACTGAAGTTAGTTTTCAGAACTATGAAACAAATGTGTATTTCAGGTGGATGAATATTTCTGAGAATAATTTTGTGAAAAGTTTATTATAAATCCACATTTTTGAACATGAATGAACTTAGGGAGTGTATTTAAGATACATATATTTCATATTTTAAAAATCAAGTCAGTGTATATATATATATATATATATTCATAATTATATATATGTGTATATATATACACATATAATTATATATATGTATATATATATATATACACTCACACACACACACACACAAAACACACACACAGACATTAAAATGTAGGAATATATATGCCAATCGAAGTTCATCATAAAATATATAGCATCCACAGATGCAAAAATATTTATTTTACTGAACAAGAATTTATGTATAATGTTGTTCTACTAGAAAGCTCACCCATAGTTTGAATTTTCAGTTCCAACAGCGTTTAGAGGAGTGATCTCTTCTCACAAGTTGTATCTGCCAAGTCAGTCACCTCACAAAAATGAACGTGTGATACCAGGTATTCTATATAAGCATATAAAAATTCATGTGCTGAATAGGCTACAGAGAAAGGCAGAGAGGAATTTACATATTTGTTAACTTTAACAACACATGGAGAACTATTTCAATTAAAAATTGACTAGATTTATAACACCTACCATTTATCATGCAAATGGCAAGTCCAACTATACCCCATGCCTCCTCTGAACTGCTTGTATTTCTATTCTGTTTGGGTTTTTTTTCTCCATCATATTTGGATTAGTAGACAAAGTATAGTAGGGTATGCGTTATTGTCAGGGATTCAGTATTTTCAATGGAATATAGGAAAATGAATCCAACGTGTATAAAATATATGCTACACAATTATCTTCCCACTCTCATCCAGAAAAATGCCTTTACATTACCTTCACCCCAAGTAAGACACAATTAGAGTAGAAGAGTTTGAAAATCCGTGAATGCATATCTGGGATGGAAACAGTACAAAGAAACAAATACGTATTTCAGGTGGATGAATATTTCTGAGAATAATCTTGTGAAAAGTTGATTATAAATCCACAACATAAATATGAATGAATTTAGGAAGTGTGTAATAAGACACATATTTCATGTTTTGAAAAATCTTGAGCATGTATATATATATATATATATATATATATATATATATATATATATATATATATTTATATACAGACAAAGAGAGAGACATTAAAAATTGCAATATATATGCCAAACGAAATTCACCATGAAATGTATATCATTCACAGATCCAAATTTATTCATTTTACTGAACATGGATTTATGTATAATGTTGTTCAACTAGGAAGCTCACTCACATTTGAATTATCAGTTCAAGCAGCGTTTAGGAGGAGTGATCTCTTCTTCCAATTTGTATCTGCCACGTCAGCCACCTCACAAGAATGTACGTGTGGTACCAGGTAGGATTCTATATGTGGATATAAAAATACGTGTGCTGAATAGGCTACAGAGAAAGGGGGACAGGAATTCACTTATTTGTTAACTTAAAAATCGCATGGAGAACTATTTCAACAAATAATTGACTAGATTTATAACTGCTACACTATACCATGCAAAAGGCAACTCCAACTATAAAACATACCTCCTCTAAACTGCTTGTATTTCTATTCTGTTTGTGTTATTTTTCTCCATCATATTAGGATTAGTAGTCAGAGTCTAATAGGGTATATGTTAGTTTCAGGGATTCAGCATTTCTAATGGAAAATAGGAAATTGAATCCAATGTGTATGCAAATATGTGCTACACAAAAATCTTCCCACTTTCATCCAGAACAATGCCTTGACATTACATTCTTCTCAAGTAAGACACAATTAGAGGATAAGAGCTAGAAAATCTGTGAATATATCTGGAATGGAGTATTCTCAGGAGTTTACAACTTTGGAGGTGGTAGAGAAGATTCTAAAAGTAAGGGACAGGGTAAACATTCCACAAACATGCAGCTCTGCTGGCCTAAATGCTTTTTGAGAAACTGCCTCTAAGGGTGGGCACTTGAAATATTTGATGTTCTGAGGAGATTTAGTTCCTTTGTAGAGAGACCATCAAAGCTGGGTCTGCATCTATGTTACTTGGAGGACATGGTTTCTTATTATCCAATGAACATGAGGCAGCGGTGCTGAATTCTCTCTTTGTAGGTAAACTATGGACACTGGGGTCTAAGTGTCTTTCAGTGTGGACTGTGAAGCCAATTGGTCATCCTCCACTTTTCGTGGTGTTTCTCGCTGCTCCACTGGGAGTTTGGTATTTACTTCAAGAAATACAAGGAGTTAAAATGGGACAGAGTGGTGGAGGGAGTTCTTTAAGGTATGGTGAGTCAGGGTCTTCAGGAGAATGCACCAACCCAGGTTCTATCCCACGTAGATTGCCCCCTTGAGAATAGCAATAAGATGCCTTTACATATATGGGTCTGCTGGCTGCACCATGTCAGTCACAAGCCATTTGGAAGCCAATGGCTGATCCACATGGACGCAACACAGATGTTTTATCAGACAATTGCATACCACTGCTCTAGGCCAACTACTCACCAGGCTCCAACTTACTGGCATATCTGTTCTACACCATTTTCATGAAACAAAGTCAATCAAGGCAGTGTCTGGTATACTCAGGATCAGAAACAGGACATCCAAAGTTTTTTCAGTGCCAGCTGAACATGAAAATATCAAAAATTTCATGGTAATTTTCTAGCCATTTTTCACGGATGAAGTTTGCGGCTCTGAGGGCTTCAATTAATTCAGGAACCATTAAATGGTGAAGAAGCTAATTTCAATGAAAGCACTGGAGCACTCTCACAGGCATGGTTTCCCTAAGGGTGGCCAAAATGTCACATGAAGCCAGGCCCATTGAGATCTACAATGTGAGGTCCATGTGTGTTTTAAACTCAAATATGGCTGCCAAGTCTTTAAGAAAAATTGTATGTAATATCCGGGCTGAAATTCCCAGTGTTCTGTGGAAATCCAACCTGGGCCTAGATCTCAGGTTCCAAGGGCGACTCTCATGTGTGGCCTCCTAAAATCCCAACACAATTCATGGCAATACTTCTCTGAGGTCAGTTAAAGAACTCAGTCTCTAAGGGGAATCACACCAGAGTTCAAGCCCAGTGGAACAGTCATCTCTTCCAACCGCCACACAAATGACCACAATTAAAACCAAAACACTCCCACATGGTCCTCATCTTCTTCCATATAGACACTCCTTATAACGTCTGGCTGGAGTTTTCAATGAGGTCCACAGCCCAAGTCAGTGTCCAAATTAAGGTCCTGTTCCCCTCATTTGTCTAACATCAAGGTGGCCTGGACACACTTCCTGTAAACCAGGAGTGATCAAATAGGCCTGACATTAATACTGCTCAGCTTTTTCAATTTGAGGCCTTCTGACTCTGTGGTTTAGATTCTTTATGTGAATTTGAGTCATGAGAAAACACAAGCCCCTCTGCAGAGATTTGAAGAACTCATTTGGCCCAAAGGATTCCTATTCTCCCTTGATGGAATTCAGGATCCTAACAGAGGAAGGTAAAAGAATTCATTCACAATGAGTGAATATTTGCCATTTTGGTTTTGGATGCACACATGGGACCTTTCTTTTGATCCATCAGGTGCTGAGAATCTAAGCCACAGCCTCACACAGGGCCAAGAGGCTGATTCAGACACATCTTTTTTCAAAGCAATTAAGCAAAGAGCCACAGGTGATGCCCTTCATTTCCTTTTGAAAAACTGTTTTCTTCAGGCTTCCCAAAGGGGTGGCCAGAGGCAAAGACATCCTGAGATTCAGGGCAACAGAACAATAGGTTAGCAAAAGAGCCAAAGCAGGGTTTCTCCACTGAGACTTTTCTGGTCACACTGATATCTGAGTTTTCTGAGATGTTGGCCATTCCCTTCAGATATCCAGTACATGGCCATGTGACAGAGATTGGAGGTGGTACATATCTTGGACACAAAACCAAGAGCCTATTCTTAAGAGTTGTCAGAATTCAGAAAGAAAACAGGGACTTAAAAAGGTAGTAGGTGTTTCCTATCGATATGGAAACCACGCTCCATTCATTAAATGGGCAGGATGAATACTGGAAAGCTTTCTACTAAAGAGGACACATGCATTGATGCATTCTCTTTTATAATGTATACAACCACGGACACAGTGGGATACACAGAAATAGAAACACTCACCATGTAAAACGACTTACTAGAAACAGTTCACTCCAAACCAAAGAAACCTCCTTTTCTACCTATTCTCAGAACAGAGACAAAACCACACACCCACACTCAAAAAGACACCTCCTTCCCCAAAGTAGGGCTGTGATTATCCGGAGTGTCCTCTGACAGGTTTGCCATACTATGTTCCCCTTTAATGGTCTGTCCTGTCTCAGATCTGGTCTCCTTGTCCAACTCTGTGAAGCAGTCAGGATCCAGGGGTGAGCCACTACATACTTAGTCAGGAAAGGCCCATGTTCAGATCTTTCCTGGCATTTGGCCATCCTCACATCAGTCAGTACCAAGAAGACTGACTCTGTCCTTCGTGATTCCAAACAAATGAGACCACTTGGACTGGGACTGGGACTGGCTCTGGTGCTTGGTTTCCTTGGTCCCAAGTTCAGAAAGTTCCATCAACAAGGAAGTGAGGTAGGTCACTTCCTTCAAGAACTGAATGAGGACACTGCCTTGGCAACCACTTTGTCTAACAGTTGCTTCCAAGGGTCCCATGAGATGGAGGCTGCCCCTACTTCCTTTGACACTTTCACAACTTAGAATGGTATATCAACCTTAGGCACCCGGGAACAGCTCTCCACACAAGCCTGGTTTGGTCCATCTTCTCTACATTAAGAAGAGAGAGGCTGATTCAGACACAACCCTTCATCCTGACCAGGTTGTTTGCCATGGAAAATGACTTTTTGTCTCTCAGGTCCTTCATTGCTGCCTACATCTTCTCCAGGGATCATTTCTGCATGGACCTTTGAGGTTCTTAACAGGTGGAGCATCCCCTACATTCCTGTATTGTAAGAACAATCTGTCTCTGCTCTTCTGTAAAGTTAGATTGAGTGAACAGTGTATGGTTAGGGTTAATTTCATGTTCGATTTGGGTTAGGAATCATTCTGCTGGATGAATAATGGTATTGGGAACCTGTGATATTTATAAGAATATCGAGGTTAAATATATGTATGAAAACAGAAATTAAAGTAAGATTTGAATCCCAGAAGGGCTTTGGGCAGTTGATTGGGATATTTAGCTTTGAATTGTGCACATATGTCTCAAATAAATGGATATACAATGGCAGAGGAACTTGAACCTTGGATGATTGAATGCTGAAGAGAACATCCAAGTCAAAAGGGATTGTCGGTAGGATTAAGAAGATAGTCATTATGTTTAGCAAGTAGAGTTAGTATAGGATATGTAACAAAAGTTTTTTAGCAATTTTTTTTCGGGCAGTGAGTGAATATAAATGTCAGCACATATGAAGAAATCAGACACAATGATGAAATGGGGAAAATTTGTAGAAAAGCAGATATCAATAGAGACATTAGGAAATCAGGCAAAGTATAAAGTGAGTGATAGGATAAGACATTTTCAACAGGGTTGAGATTGAATATCTAATCTTAGGAAGAAACAAATATGTAGGTCACCAATAGGATTGACATTTGAGAGCATTAGGCAACATGGACATGGATGTTGTTAGTAATCCATGTTCACTTTCCATTTAGACTTTGGTACAATCCTAAGTGGGACCTTTGCATTTTGTTTCCAGAATATTACTGTGATAAAATGTGTATGTAGATCAGATGACATGATTATTTCTTCCACCATTTCTAGGAGCAGTATTTTGAAGACGTATAAATTAGCATTGGGGGTAAAAAGAGGTGTACCCTGTTTCTATGAATATACAGATAATGCATGAATAGACCTTAATTTCAATAAATAATATAACTTGTTCCACTTTAAGTAATGGATTGAATTGATATCTGAAAATATATAAGAAATCTTATATTGATATGCAATCATTCATGACAACCAGTTATACACCTAATGTTAATATTAGGTTACGGTTTATCATGAAGTTTGTGTGAGTTTTGCTTCAAAAGTGATTATGGAAATCGAAAATAATGTGTTTGGAAAGAAGTCTCATGAAAAGGCCAGTCAAGGAACACCGAGGAATTCATGAGTTCTGAAGAAGGAAGTGATTGAAATTGAAAAAAATGACGATAAATTTGCTTACTTGTGGATGAAATATTATAATATGATGTGAATAAACTGAAGAAATAGTAATGTACCAGTGTTTAATAAAAATGAACATCAAAATACACATCATGTCCCACAGGAATCTACTCGCATTGATGTTAAACTGTGTCAGTTACTGTAGAAATATTAGGATTTCTTTGCACCATTCACCAAAGTTAGTTTTCTTTTTTTTTTAATTTTTATTTATGCTTGTTCAAAACATTACATAGTTCTTGATATATCATATTCCACACTGTGTTTCAAGTAGGTAATGAACTCCCATTTTTACCCCGTAAACAGATTGCAGAATCACATCAGTTACACATCCATTGATTTACATATTGCCATACTAGTGTCTGTCGTATTCTGCTGCCTTTCCTAACCTCTACTATCCCCCTCCCCTTACCTCCCCTCCCCTCTTCTCTCTCTACCTCTTTACTGTAATTCATTTCTCCCCCTTGTATAATTTTTTCCTTTCCCTCACCTCCTCTTGTATGTAATTTATATAACCCTGAGGGTCTCCTTTTATTTCCATGCAATTTCCCTTCTCTCTCCCTTTCCCTTCCTCCTCTCATCCCTGTTTAATGTTAATTTTCTTCTAATTCTATTCGTCCCTACTCTGTTCTTAGTTACTCTCTTTATATCAATAAAGACATTTGGCATTTGGTTTTACGGATTGGCTAGCTTCACTTAGCATAATCTGCTCTAATGCCATCCATTTCTCTGCAAGTTATATCATTTTGTCATTTTTTAATGCAGAGTAATATTCCATTGTGTATAAATGCCACATTTTTTATCCATTCATCTATCGAAGTGCATCTAGGTTGGTTCCACAGTCTTGCTATTGTAAATTGTGCTGCTATGAACATCAATGTATCAGTGTCCCTGTAGCATTTTTTTTAGGTCTTTAGGGAATAGACTGAGAAGGGGAATACCTTGGTCAAATGGTGGTTCCATTCCCAGTTCTACAAGAAATCTCCATACTGCTTTCCAATTTGGCTGCACCAATTTGCAGTCCCACCAGCAATGTACAAGTTTACCCTTTTCTCCACATCCTCACCAGCACTTGTTGTTGTTTGAGTTCATAATAAATATCTGGAATGGAAAATGCTCAGGAGTTCACAACCTTGAAGGTGGTAGAGGAGTTTCCAAAAGTAAGGGACAGGGTAAATACCACAAACATGGAGCTGTGTCGGCCTTAAGACTTCTTGAGAAAATGCCTCTGAGGTTGGGCACTTGAAATATATGTTGTTGTCAGGAGCTTTAGCTTCCTTTGTAGTGAGACCATCAAAGCTGAGTCTGCATCTATGTGACCTGAAGAACATGGTTTTTTATTTTCCTATAATCACGAGGCAGCAGTGCTGAATTCTCTCTTTGTAGGCAAACTGGGGCTACTGGGGTCTATGTGTCTCCCCGTGTGGACTGTGAAGCCATTTGATCATCCTTCACATTTCGTCATGTTATTTGATGCTGCACTGAAAGTTTGGTATTTACTTTACGAAATAAAGGAGTTTAACTGCGATACAGTGCTGCAGGGAGTTCTGTCACATGTTGTGGTCAGGATCGGCAGGAGAATGTACCAAGTAGGCTTCTATCACACATAGTTGCCCCCTTGACCATAGCAATATGATTCTGAACATTGCCCTGAAACCTCTCCATTCAACAAGATGCCTTTACATCCAAAGGTCTGCTAGCTGCACATGTCAGTCACAAACCATTTCTAAGCCAATGGCAGATCCACGTGGCCGCACCACAGATGTTTTTTTCACACACCTACACTCTACTGCTCTTGGCCCACTACTCAGCAGGCTCCAACTTACTGGCATCTCTTTTCTACACCATTATCATGAAACTCAGTCAAACCAGACACTGTCTTGTATACTCATGATAAGCACCAGGACATCAAATGGATTTCCAGTGCCAGCTGGTCATGGAAATTTCAAAAATTTCATGGTATTTTCTAGCCATTTTTCAAGGATGAAGTTGGAGGTACTGTGGGTTTCAATTCATTCAGGAACCATTAAATGTTGAGGAAGCTCATTTCAATGGAAGCTCTAGAGAACTCTCACAGGCAAGTCCTCCGAAAGAGTGGCCCAATGTCACATAAAGCCAGCCACATTGAGGTCTACAATGTGAGGTCCATGTGTGTTTTGACTCTCAACTATTGCTTCCAAGTTTTTCAGAATATAATCAAGTGATATCCTCGCTGAGATTCCCAGTGCTCTGTGGAAAGCCACCCTGGGCCTAGATCTCAGTTTCCAAGGGTGACTCTCATGTGTGGCCTCCGAAAATCCCAACACAATTCATGGCAATACTTCTCTAAGGTCAGTTCCAGAACTCAGTCTCCAAGGGGAATCCCACAAGAGTTGAAACCCAGGTGGACACAGTCATCTTTTCCAACTGCCACACAAATGACCACAATTGAAACCAAAACACTCCCACATGGCCCTCATGTTTTTCCATATAGACACTCATCATAACCTCTCGCTGGAGGTTTCCACGAGGGGCGCAGACCAAGACACCGTCCAAAATAAGCTCCCTTGCCCCTAATTTGCCGAAAGTCAGGGTGGCCTACACACCCTTCCTGTGAACCAGAACTGATCAAATAGGGATGTAGTTAATACTGTTCTGCTTTTCCAATTTGAGGCCTACTGACTGTCAGGTATAGATTCTTTATGTGATTTGGAGTCATCAGCAAACCCAAGCACTTCTGCAGGGGTTCAAAGAACTCATTTGAACTAAAGGATCCTGATTCTTACTTGATGAAGGTCAGGAATCTAATAGAGGAAGGCAAGAGACTCATTTGCCATTTCTGTTTTGAGTGCACACATGGAATCTATCTTTAGATGCATCAGGTGCTGAGAATCTAAGCCACAACCTCACACAGAACCAAGAGGCTGATTCAGACACATCCTTTTACAAAGCAATTAAGCAAAGAGCAACAGGTGATGCCCATTCATTTTCATTTGAAAACTGTTTTCTTCAGGCTTCACAAAGGGGTGGCCAGAGGCAAAAACCTTCCTGACATTTAGGGCAACAGAAAAACAGGTAAGCAAAAGACCCAAAGCAGGGTTTCTCCACTGAGACTTTCCTGGTCACACTGATATCTGAGTTTTCTGAGATGCTCCCCATTCACTTTAGCTATCAAGTACATGGTCATGTCACAGAGCTTGGAGGTTGTATATATCTTGGACACAAAACCATGAGCCTATTCTGGAGAGTGGCCAGAATTCAGGAAGAAAACAGGATCTTAGGAAGATAGTAGGTTTTGCCCATCCAGAAGGCAAGCCGTGGTCCATTCATCAATTGGGCAGGATGAATGCCAGGAAGCTTTCTACTAGACAGGACACATCCATTAATTCATTCTCTTTTCTAATGTCTACAACCACAGACACAGTGGGATACACAGACATAGAAACACTCACATGTCAAACGACTTACTAGAAACAGTGCAATCCAAACCAAACAAACCGCATTTTCTACCTATTCTCAGAACATGTGACAAAACCACAAAACCACAACCACTCCCACAAAGGCACCTCCTTCCCCCAAGTAGGTCTGTGAGTATCCAGAGTGTCCTCTGACTGGTGGGCCATACAATGTTCTCCCGAAATGTCCTGTCCTGACTCAGATCTGGTCTCCTTGGCCAACTCTGTGAAGTTGTCAGGAGGCAGCGGTGAGCCACTACCTGCTTTCTCAGAAAAGGTCCCTCTTCAGAGCTCTCCTGGCCTTTGGCTATCCTCACATAGGTAGGTACCAAGAAAGACTGACCCTGTCCTTGGTAAAACCGAACAAGTGAGCCCACTGGGACTGGGACTGGGACTGGCTCTGGGTGCCTGTCTTCATGGATCCCAAGTTCAGAGAATTCCTTCACCAAGGAAGTGACGTAGGTCACTTCCTTCAGGAACTGAATCAGGTTACTGCCTTGGCAACCAATTTGTCCTAACAGTTGCTTCCAAGAGTCCAATGAGTTGGAGGCTGCCCCTACTTCCAGTGAAACTTTCACAATTTTGCATGGTATATCAACCATAGGCACCCAAAAAAAGCTCTCCAGATAGGCGTGGTTTGGTCCATCTTCTATACATTAAGAAAAGAAATGTTGATTCAGACACATCCCTTCATGCTAACCAGGTTGTTTGTCATGGAAGATGACTTTTGCTCTCTGACGTCATTCATAGCTGCCTACATTTAATCCTGGGATCATTTCTTTAATGACCTTGGAGGTTCTCAGCAAGTGGAAGATCCCCTAATTTCTGTATTGAAAGACCAACTCTGTCCCTGCTCTTCAGTAAAGTTAGATTGAGAGAACAGTGTATGGTCAGGGTTAATAACATGTTCCATTTGGGTTAGGAATCATTCTGCGGGATGAATTATGGTATTGGGAACGTGCGATATTTATAAGAATATAAGTGAATTATAAGTATGAAAACAGACATCTAGGTAATATTTGAAGCCCAGAATTGCATTGGACCCTTAGCTGGGATTCTTAGCTTTGAATTATATTCTGCACAGATGTCTCAGATAAATCGATATACAATGGCATAATGACTTGTACCTTGGTTTATTGAATGTTGAAGAGAACATCCAGTCAAAAAGGGATAATTTGTAGGATTAGTAAGATAGTTGGTAGGTTTTGAAAGAAGAGTGAGTATAGGATTTGGATAAAAAGATCTTTAGCTGTAGGGTTTCGGATAGAGTGAATGTAATTGTCAGCACATGTGGAGAGTCTGTCAAAAGGATGAACTGGGGAAAAAAGTAGGAATGCAGATATCAATTGACATTAGGATATCAGGCAAAGTATAAAGTGAGTGATAGAATTATACATTTTCAACAGGCTTGAGTTTGAATATATAATCTTAGGAAGAAACAAACATGTAGTCACCAATAGGATGAACTTTTGAGAGCATTAGGCAACATGGACATGGATGTTTTCCGTAATCCATGCTCACTTTTCATTTAGGCTTTGGTACAAACATAAGTTTGACCTCTTCTTTCTGTGTGCAGAATACTACTGTGGTAAAATGTATATGTAGATCAGGTGACATGAGTATTTCTTCCACCATTTCTGGGAGCAATATTTTGAAGACGTATAAATTATTTTTGGAGGTAAAAATGGTGTACACTGTGTCTATAATTATAGAAATAATGCATGAATAGACCATACTGTAAATAAATATTATAACTGGTTCTAACTTTAAATAATGGATTGAATTGATATCTGAAAATATACAGAAAATCTTACATTGATATACAATCCTTCATTCCAACCAGTAATATATCTAATGGTTATATCAGCATTATGGTTTTTCATGAAGAATGTGTGAGTTTTGCTTCAAAAGTGATTATGGAAATCGGAAATAATGTGTTTGGAAAGAAGTCTCATGAAAAGACCAGTCAAGAAACCTGGAGGAATACATGTGTTTTGAAGCAGAAAGTGATTGAAAGTGAAACAAATGCCTATATATTTGTGAACTTGTGGATCAAATATATATCCTATAATGTGCATAAACTGAAGAAATAGTAATGTACCACTGTTACATAAAAATGAACGTCAAAATACACATCATGTCCTCTCCCACAGGAATCTACTTGCATTGATGTTAAACTGGGTCAGTTATTGTAGAAATATTAGGATAATGCCGCAGTCTTGCTGGGCACAATCAGGAGCCACTTGCCAAAAGAAACGAACTTTATTTTTAGAACCACACACGCCAAACAAAACAGCCTCTCAGGAAAAACCTTCAGAGCCCCAACTGCCACCACTGGCTTCCCAAAACCTCTCCCTCCCACATGAGCCTCTCTCCGGCTCCCACAATCCTCCTGCTCTTGAGGCCGATTGGCTGGGTCATGTGGGCAAGGTCAAAAAAAGTCCCCCAATGAGCAGTTTTGTGGTCTGAAAGGGCAGGGAAACAGCCCATTGAGCATCACCGCAGAGGAGCCAATCAGCTAGTTGTTGCTGGGGCCGCTGTGAGCCAATCATCAGCCGGCAGCTGGAAGTTTGCTGGCAGCAGGAATTTTGCTGGGGCCCCTTCGGCTGTGGCTCTCAACATCTTCCCCTCTCTGTTTAAACAACACGCATGTGGCTTAGGGACCGTGCCTGCCTTAGGTTGTCCAATAGTACATATGGTCTTTACCCGTTAAGTTGGTACCATTGCAATTGGATCTTACCCGTCACTGACTACCCGTCCAGTATAGAGCCACACCTGTGGAGAGGTCTTTGTACCAGCGGGGGTGGGTGAGGTTCTTTGCCTCACCTCTGTTGGCCCCCCCAAATTTTAGCTGGACGATCATGACACGCAGAAGATAGGAAGATACACCAAGCCAATTGACGGCTCCTTTTGGAAAAATTGTACCACCGATGACATCATCAGCAAATATACCCCAACACTACGACAAGTCGCTGCACCAACAGATAGTTCACAATGCATTTAGGTGAGTTCACATGTGTCCAGGCAAGTTCTGCAAGCAGTACAGGGATGGCTATTGCAGAAGCTGTAGATTGGAATTATCTTTGATTTCACCTGCACTGGGATGAAGATAGGAACTCTGGCAATAATGTCTAAAGAAAAAAATTATGTAACATTCCAGAAGGCACTAAAACCAAAAAAAAAAAAAAAAAAACATATGTAACATTCCAGAAGGCACATCAAAAACCAAAATGGCCCAAAAAGCATTCATTGAGGATGAAGTCTCTCACCTTCCTCTGTAAGGTTCCTGACCTCCATAAAATGAGAATAGGGATTTATTGGGTCAAATGAGTTCTTCAAAACCCTGCAGAGGGTAGCCAATGGGTTATTGGGTTTTTTCATTACTCCAATTCACATCAAGAATCTATACTCCACAGACAGTAGGCCTCAAATTAGAGAAGCAGAGCAGTACTAAAGTCAGGGTTATTTGATCACTCCTGATTCACAGAATGGGTCTCCAGGCCACCTTGACTTTAGGCAAATGAGACCAAAGGGAGATTATTTTGGACACTGTCTTGGGCTGTGCCCCTCAAGGAAACGTCAAGCCAGAGGTTATGATGAGCGTCTATATGGAAGAAGATGAGGGCCATTTGGGAGTTTTTTGGTTTTCCTTGTGGTCATTTATGTGGCAGTCGGAAGAGATGACTGGGTCCACCAGGGCTTGAACTCTGGTGTGATTCCCCTTAGAGACTGAGTTCTGGAACTTACCTCAGAGAAGTATTGCCATGATTTGTGTTGGGATTTTAGGCGGCCACCCATGAGAGTCGCCCGTTGAAACTGAGATCTAGGCCTGGGGTGGCTTTCCACAGAGCACTGGGAATCTCAGACAGAATATCATATGATATTATTTTGAAATACTTGCCAGACATAGTTGAGAGTCAAAACACACATGGACCTCACATTGTAGACCTCAATTGGCCTGGCTTCATGTGACTATTTGGCCACTCTTTGGAAAGCCTTGCCTGTGAGAGTTCTCCAGAACATTCCTTGAAATGAGCTTCCTCAACATTGAATATTTCCTGAAAGAATTGAAACAAATAATGCCTCCAACTTCATCCTTGTAAAATGGCTAGATAAATACCATGAAATTTTTGAAATTCGCATGATGAGGTGGCACTGGAGAACCTTTGATGTTCTGTTGCTCATCATTAGTGTACCAGACAGTGCCTTGATTGATTGGGTATAATGAAAGTGGTGTAGAACAGAGATGCCGGTTAGATGGAGACTGCGGAGTATTTGGCCCAGAACTGTGGTGTGCAGGTGTGTGATAAAATATTTATGGTGGTGCCATGTGGATCTGCCATGGATTTCCAAATGGCTTTTAGCTGACATGGTGCACCCAGCAGACCCTTATATGCAAAGGCATCTTGTTATATGGAGAGGTTTCAGGGCAATGTTCAGAATCAGGTTGCTATGGTCAAGGGGGCAAGCTATGTGGGATAGAAGCCGGATTGGTGCGTTCTCCTGGAGACTCTGACCCACCACATGTCACAGAACTCCCTCCAACACTATGTCCCAGTTGAACTCCTTGTATTTCTTGAAGCAAATACCAAACTCCCAGTTCAGCACCAAGAAACACCATGAAAATTGAAGGATGACTAAATGGCTTCATCGTCCACACAGTTAGACACTTTGGCCCAGTGGCCTCTGTTTACCTACAAAGAGAAAAATCAGCACTGCTGCCTCAGGTTCATTGGAAAATAAGAAACCATGTTCTCCAGGTCACATAGATTCAGACCCAGCTTTGATGGTTTCACTACAAATGAAGACAAAGCTACTGACAACAACATATATTTCAAGTGCCACACCTCAGAGGCAGTTTCTCCAGAAGTCTTTTTTCCAGCAGACCTCCATGGTTGTGGAGTGTTTACCCAGTTCCTTACTTCTGGAAACTCCTCTACCTGCTCCCAGGTTGAGAACTCCTGAGAATTTTCCATTCCAGATATGTATTCACAGATTTTCTTACTCTTCTCCTCTAATTGTGTCTCACTTGGGGCAAAGGTAATGTCAAGGCATTGTTCTAGGTGAGAGTGGGAAGATTATTGCGTAGCACATATTTGCATACACATTGGATACATTATCCTATTTTCCATTTGAAATACTGAATTCCCGACAGTAACCCATACCCTACTAGACTCTGACTACTTATCCTAAAATGATGGAGAAAAAGAAACCTAACAGAATAGAAATACAGGCCTTTTGTAGGAGGCATGGTGTATACTTGGATTTTCCTTCTCCTTTATCAAGGATATGTGTTAGGAATCTAGTCAACTTTTCATTGTAAAATTTCTCCATGAGTTTTCAAAGTTAACACATATGTAAATTCCTGTCTCCTTTTCTCTGTAGCCTCTTTAGAACATGTATATTTTTATGCATATATAGACTCCTACCTGGTAACACACGTACATTCTTGTGAGCTCACTGACTTTGGAATATACAAATTATGAGAATAGATAACTTCCCCTAAATACTGATGGAACTGAAAATTCAACCTATGGGTGAGCTTCCTAGTGAACAACATCATACATAAATCCATGTTCAGTAAAATGAATATTTTTAGATATGTGGATGATATATATTTCATGATAAATTTTGATTGGCATATATATTGCTACATTTTATTGTTGTGTGTGTGTGTATATGTATATATATGTATATATATATATATATATATATATATATATATATATATTTATATATATGTATGTATATATATATATATATTTATATATATATATATATATATATATATATATATATATATATATATATATATTCACGAGATTTTCCAGATTTTCCAAAACATGAAATAAATGTGTCTTATTATACACTCCCTAAATTCATTCAAGTTCATGTATGTGGATTTAAAATCAACATTTTACATGATTATCATCAGTCTGGCTGGGCACAATTCAGGAGCCAACTGTCAAAAGAAACGAACTTTATTTTTAGAACCACACAAACCAAACAAAACAGCTTCTCAGGAAAAACCCTCAGAGCCCAACTGCCACCACAGTCTTCCCACAAGCCTCTCCCTCAACCACAAGCCTCCTCCTTTTGAGGCCGATTGGCTGGGTCACATGGGCGGAGCCAAAAAAGTCCACCAATGAGCAGCTCCGTTGTCTGAAAGGGCAAGGAAACATCCCATTGAGCATCACCACAGAGGAGACAATCAGCTAGATGTTGCTGGGGCCTCTGTGAGCCAATCATCCACTGGCAGTTTGAATGGGCGGGGAAACAGCTCAATGAGCATCTGCAGTGAGCATCACCACAGAGGAGCCAATGAGCTAGATGTTGCTGGGGCTGCTGTGAGCCAATCATCAGCCGGCAGCTGGAAGTTTGCTGGCAGTTGGAGGTTTCCTGGGGCCCCTTTGGCTGTGGCTCTCAACATCTCCCCCTCTCTGTTTAAACAACAAGCATGTGGCTTAGGGACCATGCCTGCCTTTGGTTGTTCAAAACTACATATGGTCCTTACTGGAGAACCTTGGCTGTGGCTATCAACAGGATTTGTATGTACCATTCACTGAAGTTAGTTTTCAGTACTAGGAAACAAATATGTATTTCAGGTGGATAAATATTTCTGCGAAAAATCTTGTGAAAAGTTGATTTTAAATCCACATACTTGAACATAAATGAATTTAGGGAGTGTAAATAAGATACATATATTTCATATTTTGAAAAATCTGGAGAGTGTGTGGGTGTGTGTGTGTACACACACACACACACACACACACACAGATATTAAAATGTAGCAACATATATGCAAATCGAAATTCACCATGAAATATACATCAATCACAGATCCAAAAATATTCAATTTTCTTAACAGGGATTTATGTATAATGTTGTTCTACTAGGAAGCTCACCCATTATTTGAATTTTCAGTTCCAACAGCGTTTAGGAGGAGTGATGTCTTCTCACAAATTGTATCTCCCAAGTCAGTCACCTCACAAGAATGTAGGTGTGACACCAGGTAGGATTTGATATGTGCATATAAAAATACATTGCTGAATAGGCTACAGACAAAGGGAGACAGGAATTCACATATTTGTTAACTTTAAAAACACATGGAGATCTATTTCAATTAAAAATAGACTGGATTTATAACACCTAACATTTATCATGAAAAAGGCAAGATCAACTATACACCATGCCTCGTCTGAACTGCTTGTATTTCAATTCTGTTTGTGTTACTTTTCTGCATCATATTAGAATTAGTAGTCAGAGTCTAGTAGGGTATGGGTTCGTGTCAGGGATTCAGTATTTCGATTGGAAAATTGGAAAATGAATCCAATGTGTATGCAAATATGTGCTACACACAAAAAATTCCCACTCTCATTCAGAACAATGGCCTGAAATAACCACGCCCCATGTAAGAAACAATTAGAGGAGAAGAGTTAGAAAATCTGTGAATACATACGTAGAATGGAAAATGCTCAGTAGTTCACAACCTTTGAGGTGGAAAAGACGTTTCCAAACCTTAGGGACAGGGTAAAACTCCACAAACATGGAACTCTGCTGGCCTAAACACTTCTGGAGATACTGACAATGAGGTTGGGTACTTGAAATATATGTTGTTGTCAGAACCTTTAGCTTCCTTTGTAGTGAGACCATCAAACTTGGGTCTGCATTTTTGTGACCTGGAGGACATGAATTCTTATTGTCCAATGAACATGAGGCAGCAGTGCTGAATTCACTCTTTGTAGCTAAACTGTGGCCACTGGGGGATAAGTGTCTCCCCGTCTGGAATTTGAAATCATTTGGTCATGCTCCACTTTTAGTGGTGTTTCTTGCTGCTGCAGTGGGTGTTTTGTATTTGGTTCATGACATACAAAGAGTTAAACTGGGACACAATGCTGGAGGGAGTCCTGTAACGTATGGTGTGTCAAGGTCTGCAGGAGAATGCACCAACCAGGCTTCTATCCCCCATTGCTTGCCCCCTTTACCATAGGAACTTGATTCTGAACATTGCCCTGAAAACTCTCCATGTAACATGATGCCTTTACATACAAAGTTCTGCTAGCTGCACCATGTCAGTCACAAGCCATTTGAAAGCCAATGTAAGATTCACATGACCCCACCACAGATGTATTGTCACACACCTGCACACAACTGCTCTAGGCCCACTACTCAGCAGGCTCCAACTTACTGGCATCTCTGTTCTACACCATTTTCATGAAACACAGTCAATGAAGGCATTTTCTGGTACACTCATGATCAGCAACAGGACATCCAAAGGTTCTCCAGTGCCACCTGGTCATGGGAATTTCAAAATTTGGTGGTAGTTATCTAGCCATTTTTGAAGGATGAAGTTGGAGGCACTGTGGGTTTAAATTCATTCAGGAGCCATTAAATATTGAGTAAGCTCATTTCGATGAAAGCTCTGGAGAACTCTCACAGGAAAGGCTTCCCAAAGAGTGGCCCAAGGTCACATGAAGCCAGGCCCATTGAGGTCTACAATGTGAGGTCCATGTGTGTTTTGACTCTCAACTATGGCTGTCAAGTCTTTCAAAATAAAATCATGTGATATCCTTGCTGAGATTCTCAGTGCTCTGTGGAAAGGAACCCTGGGCTTAGATCTCAGTTTCCAAGGGTGACTCTCATGCATGGCCTGCTAAAATCCCAACACAATTCATGGCAATACTTCTCTGAGGTCAGTTCCAGAACTCAGTCTCTAAGGTAAATCACACCTGAGTTCAATCCCAGGTGGACCCAGTCATCTCTTCCAAACGCCACACAAATGACCACAATTAAAACCAAAACACTCCCACATGGCCCTCATCTTCTTCCATATAGACACACATCATAACCACTGGCTGGTGGTTTTCATGAGTTGCGCAGCCTAAGACAGTATCCAAAATAAGCTCCCTTGCCCCTCATTTGCCTAAAGTCATGGTGGCCTGGACACCCTTCCGGTGAACCATGAGTGATCAAAAAGGCTTGCTGTTAATACTGCTTCGATTTTCCAATTTTAGGCCTACTGACTCTTCGGTTTAGATTCTTAATGTTAAATGGAGTCATGAGAAAAACCAAGCACCTCTGGGCTAGCCTCTTCAGGGCTTTGAAAAACTCATTTGAGCAAAAAGATCTTGATTCTCACTTGATGGAGGTCAGGATCCTTAGAAGAATTCGAGAGACTTCATCCACAATGACTGCTCTTTTGGCCATTTTGGTTTTGGATACACAAGAGATCTTTCTTTAGATCCCTCAGGTTCTGAGAATCTAGGCCACAGCCTCACAGGGGGCCAAGAGCCTAAATCAGACACATCCCATTCCAAAGCAATTAAGCAAAGAGCCACAGGTGATGCCCATTTATTTCCATTTGAAAACTGTTTTCTTCATGCTTCACAAAGGGGTGGCCAGAGGCAAAAACCTTCCTGACATTCAGTGCAACAGAACAATAGGTAAGCAAAATTCCCAAAGCAGGGTTTCTCCACTGAGACTTTCCTGGTCACACTGATATCTGAGTTTTCTGAGATGCTCACCATTCCCTTCAGCTATGTAGTACATGGCCATGTCACAGAGCTTGGAGGTGGTACATATTTTGGACACAAAACCATCAGTCTATTCTGGAGAGTGCCCACAATTCAGGAAGAAAACAGGAACTTAGGAAGATAGTAGGTGTTGCCCATCTATAAGACAAGCCACAGTCCATTCATAAATCGGGCAGGATGAATGCTGAGAAGATTTCAACTAGACAGGACTCATCCATTGATGCATTTTCTTTTCTAATGTCTACAACCAGGGGCACAGTGGGATACACTGATATCCAAACACATGCCTTGTCAAACGACTTACTACAAACAGGTCCCGCCAAAACAAACAAACCGCCATTCCTACCTATTCTCAGAACATGAGACAAATTCACAAATCCCCACCCACACCCACAAAGACACCTCCTTCCCCCAAGTAGGTCTGTGACTATCTGGAGTTTCCACTGACTCGTGGGCCATAGTATGTTCCAAATAAATGGCCTTTCTGTCTCAGACCTGCTTTCCTTGTGCAACTCTGTGAATTTGTCAGGAGCCAGCAGTGTGCCACTACCTGCTTTCTCAGGAAAAACCCTATTCAGAGCTTTCCTGCGTTTTGGACATCCTCACATCAGTAGGTACCAAAAATGAATGTCTGTGTCCTTGGTAAATCCAAACAAGGAGACCACTGGGACTGGGACTGGACTGGCTATGGGTTCCTGTCTTCCTGGATCCCAAGTTCAGAGAGTTCCAACACCAAAGAAGTGATGTGAGGTCACTTCCTTCAGGAACTGAATCAGATCACTGCCTTGGCAACCTCTTTGTCCTAACAGTTGCTTCCAAGGCTACCATGAGAAAGAGGCTGCCCCTACTTCCTGTGACACTTTCACAAGTTAGAATGCTATATCAACCATAGGCACCCGGGAGCAGCTCTCCACACAGGCCTGGTTTGGTCCATCTTCTCTACATTAAAAAGAGAAAGGCTGATTCAGAAACAACCCTTCATTCTGACCATGTTGTTTGCCAGGGAAGATGACTTTTGCTCTCTCAGGTCCTTCATAGCTGCCTACATCTTCTCCAGTGATCATTTCTGCATGGAATTTTGTGGTTCTCAGCAGGTGGAAGATCCCCTACATTCCTATATTGTAAGACCAACTTTGTCCCTGCTCCTCTGTAAAGTTAGATTGAGGGAACAGTGTATGGTTAGGGTTAATAACATGTTCGATTTGGGTTAGAAATTATTCTGCTGGATGAATAATTGTACAAGAATAATGAGGTGAAATGTATGTAGGAAAACAGAAATCTAAGTAAAATTTGAAGCCCAGAAGGGGATTGGGCTTCAAGGGATTGTGATACTTAGCATTGCGATCAAGGGATTGTGATACTTAGCATTGAATTATGTTCTGCAGAGATGTCTCAGAGAGATCGATATACAATGGCATAAGACCCTGTACCTTGGATTATTGAATGTAGAAGAGAACATCCAGTCAGAAAGCATTAATAGGTAGGATTAGGAAGATAGTCAGTAGGTTTAGGAGGAAGAGTGATTATAGGATTTGGAACAAAAGTTTCTTAGCAATAGGGTTTCGATTAGAGTGTGAATGGAAATGTCAGCACATGTGAAGAGTCAGTCACAATGATGAACTGGGGAAAATATGTAGGAAAGCAATCAATAGAGACATTATGAAATCAGGAAAAGTATAAAGTGAGAGAAAGGATTAGATGTTTTCAACAGGGTTGAATTTGAATATATAATCTTAGGAAGAAACAAATATATTGTCACAAATAGGATTGATTTTTGAGAGCATTAGGCAACTTGGACATGGATGTTTTTAGTAATCCATATTCACTTTACATTTAGGCTTTGGTACAAACATAAGTGTGACCTTTTCTTTTTGTGTCCAAATATTACTGTGATAAAATGTATATGTAGATAAGGTGACATGAGTATTTCTTCCATCATTTCTGAGACCAATAATTTGAAGACGTATAAATTAGTATTGGGTTTACAAAGAGGTGTACCCTGTGTCTATGAATATAAAGAAAAAGCATGAATAGACTGTACAGTGAATAAATAATATAACTGGTTTCACTTTAAATCATGGATTGAATTGATATCTGAAAATATATAAGAAATATTATATTGATACAAAATCATTCATTCCAACCAGTTATACATCTAATGGTAATATTGGGGTTATGGATTATCATGAAGGGTGTGTGAGTTTTGCTTCAAAAGTGATTATGGAAATCGAAAATAATGTATTTGGAAAGAAGTCTCATGAGAAGACCAGTCAAGAAACATGGAGGAATACAATAGTTTCGAAGCAGAAAATGATTGAAAGTGAAACAAATGCCTATAATTTTGTAACTTGTGGATGAAATATATATCTTATAATGTGCATAAACTGAAGAAATAGTAAAATACCAGTGGTGAATAAGAATGAACATAAAAATACACATCATGTCCCATAGGAATCTACTTGCATTAATGAGAA
This sequence comes from Callospermophilus lateralis, assembly GCF_048772815.1. Taxonomy (NCBI): domain Eukaryota; kingdom Metazoa; phylum Chordata; class Mammalia; order Rodentia; family Sciuridae; genus Callospermophilus; species Callospermophilus lateralis. The sequence continues at coordinate 164,465 of NW_027512831.1, forward strand.
ACTGGGTCAATTATTGTAGAAATATTAGGATTTGTATTCATGATTCACTGAAGTTAATTTTCAGTAATAGGAAACAAATAGTATTTCAGGTGGTTGAATATGTCCGAGAATAATCTTGTGAAATGTTGACTATAAATCCTCATACATGAACTAGAATGAAATTAAGGAGTGTATAATAAGACACATATATTTAATATTTTAAAACATCTGGAGTGTGTATACACACACACACACACACACACACACACACACATTAAAAAGTAGTAGTATATATGCCAATCGAAATTCATCATGAAATATATATCATCCACAGATCGAAAAATATTCATTTTCCTGAACATGGAATTATGTATAATATTGTTCAACTAGGAAGCTCACACAGAGGATGAATTTTCAGATCCCACAGTGTTTAGGAGGAGTGATCACTTCTCACAATTTGTATCTGCCAAGTCAGACACCTGACAAGAATGTACGTGTGATACCAGGTAGGATTCTATATATGCATATAAAAATAGATGTGCTGAATAGGCTACATAGAATGGGAGAGAGGAATTCACATATTTGTTAACTTTAAAAACACATGGAGAACTATATCAATTACAAATTGACTAGATTTATAACACCAACACTTTGTCACGCAAAAGCCGTGTCCAACTATACACTATGCCTCCTCTGATATGCTTGTATTTCTATTCTGTTTGAGTTATTTTTCTCCATCATATTAGGATTAGTAGTCAGAGTATAGTAGGTTATGGGTTAGTGTCAGGGATTCAGTATTTCAAGTAGAAAATAGGAAAATGAATCTAATAAGCATGAAAATATGTGCTACAAAAAATATTCCCACTCTCATCCAGAAGAATGCCTTGAAATTATCATCGCCCATAGTATGACACAATTAGAGGAGAAGAGTTAGAAAATATGTGAATACATATCTGGACTGGAAAATGCTCAGCATTACACAACTATGGAGGTGGTAGAACAGTTTCCAAAAGTAAAGGACAGTGTAAACCCTCCACAAACATGGAGCTATGCTGGCCTAAAGACTTCTTGAGAAACTGCCTCTGAGTTTGGGTAGTTGAAATATATGTTGTTGTCAGGAGCTTAACTTCCTTTGTAGTGAGACCATCAAAGTTTGGTCTGCATCTATGTGACCTGGAGGACATGGTTTCTTATTTTCCAATGAACATGAGGCTGCAGTGCTGAATTCACTCTTTGTAGCTAAACTGTGGTCACTGGGGGCTAAGTGTCTCCCCATGTGGACTTTGAAGCCATTTGGTCATCCTCCACTTTTCCTGGTGTTTCTTGCTGCTGCACTGGGTGTTTTGTATTTGCTTCACGACATACAAGGAATTCAACTGGGAAACAGTGCTGGAGGGAGTCCTGTAACATGTGGTGGGTCAGGGTCTGCAGGAGAATGCCCCAACTTGGCTTCTATCCCACATTGCTTGCCCCCTTGACCATACCAACCTGATTCTGAACATTGCCCTGAAACCTCTCCATATTACAAGATGCCATTTCATATAATGGTCTGATGGCTGCACGAAGTCAGTCACAAGCAATTTGGAAGCCAATGTAATATCCACATGGCCACACCACAGATGTATTATCACACACCTGCACACCACTGCTCTAGGCCCACTACTCAGCACGCTCTAACTTACTGGCATCTCTGTTCTACACCATTTTCAAGAAACCCAGTAAATCAAGGCACTGTCTGGTACACTCATGATCAGCAATGGGACATCCAATGGTTATCCAGTGCCACCTGGTCATTGGGAATTTCAAAAATTTTATGATATTTATCTATCCATTTTTCAAGAATGAAGTTGAAGGCACTTTGGGGTTTCCATTCATCCCAGAACCATTAAATGGTGAGGAAGCTCATTTCAATGAAAGCTCTGAGGAACTCTCACAGGCAAGGCTTCTCAGAGTGTGCCCAAAAGGTCACATGAAGCCAGGCCCTTTAAGGTCTATAATGTGAGGTCCTTGTGTGTTTTGACTCTTAACTGTGGCTGCCAAGTTTTTCAGAATAAAATCATGTGATATCCTTGCTGAGATTCTCAGTGCTCTGTTGAAAGCTTTCCTGGGCCTAGATCTCAGGTTTCAAGGGCGACTCTTATGCATGGCCTCCTACAATCCCAACACAACTCATGGCAATACTTCTCTGAGGTCAGTTTCAGAACTCAGTTTCTAAGGGGAATCACACCAGAGTTCAAGCCCATGTGGACCCAGTCATCTATTCCAAACGCCACAAAAATGACCACATTTAAAACCAAAACATTCCCACATTGCCCTTATCTTTAACCATATAAACACTCATCATTAACTCTGGCTGCAGGTTTCCAAGAGTGGCGCAGCCCAAGACAGTGTCCAAATAATGCACCCTTGCCCCTGATATGTCCAAAGTAAGGGTGGCCTGTTCACCCTTCTTATGAACCAGGAGTGATCAAATAGGCCTGCCATAAATACTGCTCTGCTTCTCCAATTTGAGGCCTACTGACTCTCAGGTATAGATTCTTTATGTGATTTGGCATCATGAGACAACCCAAGCAGTTCTGCAGGAATTTGAGGAACTCATTTGATCCAAAGGATCCCTATTCTCACTTGATGGAGGTCAGGAACCAAACAGAAGAAGGCAAGAGACTTCATCCACAATGACAGATTTTTTGCCATTTTGGTTTGGATGCACACATGGGATCTTCTTTAGATCTATCAGGAGCTGAGAATTTTAGCCACAGCCTCAAACAGGGCCTAGTGTCTGATTAAGACACATCCCTTTCCAGAGCAATTAAGCAAAGAGCCACAGGTGATGCCCATTCATTTCCATTTGAAAACTATTTCTTCAGGCTTCACAAAGGGGTGGCCTGAGGCAAAGACCTTCCTGACATTCAAGGCAACAGAAACATAGATAAGCAAATGGAGCCAAGCAGGGTTTCTCCACTGAGACTTTACTGGTCACACTGGTATCTGAGTTTTCTGAGATGTTCCCATTCCCTTCAGCTATCAAGGACATGGCCATGTCACAGAGTTTGGAGGTGGTACATATCTTGAACAATAAACCATGATACTATTCTGGAGAGTGGCCAGAATTCAGGAAGAAAACAGCAACTTAGGAAGTTAGTAGGTGTTTCCCATCCATAAGGCAAGCAACAGTCCATTAATCAATTGTGCAGGATGAATGCTGTGAATCTTTCTACTAGACAGGACACCTCCATTGATGCATTCTCGTTTCTAATGTCTAAAACCACGGACACAGTGGCTACACAGACATAGAAACACTCGCCTTGTCTAAAGACTTACTAGAAAAAGTCGACTCCAAACCAAACCAACCACCTTTCCTACCTATTCTCAGAACATGAAACAAAACCACAAACTCACACCCACAACCAAAAAGGCACCTCCTTCCCAAAAATAGGTCTTTAACTATCTGGAGTGTCCTCTGACTGGTGGGCCATACTATGTTCCACTCGAAATGGCCTGTCTGGTCTCAGATCTTGTCTCCTTGGCCAACTCTGTTATTCTGGGAGGAGCCAGTGGTTAGCCACAACCTGCTGTCTCAAGAAAGGCCCCTCTTCAGAGCTCTACTGGCATTTGGCCATCCTCACATCAGTAGGTACCAAGAAGGTCTGACTCTGTACTTGGTAAATCCAAACAAGTGAGCCCACTGGGACTGGGACTGGGACTGGCTCTTGGTGCCTGGCTTCTTGCATCCCAATTTCAGAGAGTTCCATCACCAAGAAAATGAGGTATGTCACTTTCTTTGGAACTGAATGAGGCCACTGCCTTGGCAACAACTTTGTCCTAACACTTGCTTACAATGGTCCCATGAGTTGGAGGGTGCCCCTACTTCCTGTGACAATTTGACTAGTTAGAATGGTATATCAAAATAGACACCATGGAACAGCTCTCCACGAAGGCCTGGTTAGGTCCATCTTCTCTACATTAAGAAGAGAGAGTCTGATGCATACACATCCCTTCGTCCTGTGCAGGTTGTTTGCCATGGAAGATGGCTTTTGCTCATTCAGGTCCTTCATAGCTGCCTACATCTTCTCCAGGGATAATTTCTACATCGAACTTTGAGGTTCTCAGCAGTTGGAAGATCACCTACATCCCTTATTGAAAGAATAGCCCTGTCCCTGCTCTTTTGTAATGTTAGATTGAGGCAACAGTGTATGGTTAGGGTTAATAACAGGTTCGATTTGGGTTAGAAATCATTCTGCAGGATGAATAATGGTATTGGGAACCTGCAATATATAGAAATATAGTGGTTAAATATAAGTATGGAAACAGAAATCTAGGTAAGATTTGAAGCTCAGAAGTGCATTGGGCAATAGATTGGGACACGTAGCTTTGAATTACGTTCTGCATACATATTTCAGAAAAATCGATATACAATGGCATAGGACCTTGTACCTCGGATGATTGAATGTAGTAGAGTACATCCACTCAAAAAGGGATAGTCGATAGGATCAGGAAGATAGTCAGTATGTTTCGGAAGAAGATAGAGTATAGGATTTGGACCAAAGTTCATTAGCAATAGGGTTTTGGTTAGAGAGTGAATGTCAATGTCATCACATGTGAAGGGTCAGTCACAATGTTGAACTGGGAAAAATATGTAGGAAAGTAGATATCAATAGAGACATTAGGAAATCAGGCAAAGTATAAAGTGAGTGAAAAAACTAGACATTTCCAACAGTTTTGAGGTTGAATATATAATCTTAGAAAGAAACAAAAATGTGGTCACCAATAGGATTGACATTTGAGAGCATTAGGCAACCTGGATATGGATGTTTTTAGTAATCCATCTTCAGTTTCCATTTAGGCTTTGGTACAATCATACGTGTGACTTTTGCATTTTGTGTCCAGAATATTACTGTGGTAACATGCATATGTAGATCAGGTGACATGAGTATTTCTTCCACCATTTCTGGGAGCAATATTTAGAAGAAGAATAAATTAGTATTGGGCATACTAAGAGGTGTACCCTGTGTCTATGAATATAGAGATAATGCATGAATAGACCATATAGTGAATAAATAATATAACTGGTTCCACTTAAAATAATGGATTAAACTGATATCAGAATATATATAAGAAATACTATATTGATATGAAATCATTCCTTCCAACCAGTTATACATCTAATGGTGATATTATAGTTATGGTTTATCATGAAGTGAGTGTCAGTTTTGCTTCAAAAGTGATAAAGGAAATCAAAAATAATGTATTTGGAAAGAAGTCTCATGATAAGACCAGTCAAGAAACCTGGAAGAATCCATGTGTTCTGAAGCAGGAAGTGATTGAAAGTGAAACAAATGCCTATAAGTTTGCTAACTTGTGGATGAAATATGTATCCTATGATGTGCATAAATTGAAGAAATAGTAATGTACCAGTGTTGAATTAAAATAAATTTCAAAATACACATCATGTCACATAGGAATGTACTTGCATTGATGTTAAACTGGGTCAGTTACTGTAGAAGTATTAGTATTTGTATGCAACATTAACTGAAGTTAGTTTTTAGTACTGCAAACAATATGTATTTCAGGTGGATGAATATTTCTGAGAATGATCTTGTGAAAAGTTGATTATAAATCCATATACATGAACATGAATGAATTTAGTGAGTGTATATAAGACACATATATTTCATATTTTGAAAAATCTGGAGAGTGTATATATATATATACAAAAAAAACACACACAGACAATAAATTAGCAATCGAAATTTATCATGAAATATATATCTTCCACAGATGCAAAATTATTTCTTTTAGAACATGGATTTATGTATAATGTTGTTCTTCTAGGAAACACACCCCTAGGTTAAATTTTCAGTTCCAACAGAATTTAACAGGAGTGATCATTTCTCACAAATTGTATTTGCCAAATTAGCCTCCTCACAAGAATGTAGGTGTGATACCAGGTAGTGTTCTATATGTGCATTTAAAAATACATGTGCTGAATAGGCTACAGAGAAAGGGAGAGAGGAATTCACATATTTGTTAACATTAAAAACACATGGAGAACTATTTCAATTAAAAATTGACTAGATTTATAACACCTACAATTAATCATGCAAAAAACAAGTCCAACTATACACCATGATTCCTCTGAACTGCTAGTATTCCTATTCTGTTTGTGTTATTTTTCTCCATCATATTAGGAGTAGTAGTCAGAGTTTATTAGGGTATGCGTTAGTGTCAGGGATTCAGTATTTCGAATGGAAAATTGGAAAATGACTCTAAAGGGTATGCAAATATGTGCTACACAAAAATGTTCACACTCTCATCCAGAAGATTGCCTTGGCATTACCTTAGTTCCAAGTAAGATACAATAAAGGAGAAAAGTTAGAAAATCTGTAAATACATATCAGGAATAAAAAATGCTCAGGAGTTCACAAACTTGTAGGTGGTAGAGGAGTTTCCAAAAGTAAGGGACAGGGTAAACACTCCACAAACATTGAGCTCTGCTTGTGTAAAGACTTCTTGAGAAACTCTCTGAGGTTGGGCTCTTAAAATACATGTTGTTGTCAGGAGCTTTAGCTTCCTTTGTTGTGTGACCATCAAATCTGGGTGTGCAAATATGTGACCTGAAGGACATTGTTTCTAATTTTCCAATGAAAATGAGGCAGCAGTGCTGAATACTCTTTTTGTAGTTAAACTATGGCCACTGGGGTGTAAGTGTCTCCCCGGGTTGACTGTGAAGCCATTTGGTCATGCTCCAATTTTTGTGGTGTTACTCCTTGGTGCACTGGGAGTTTGGTATTTGCTTCATGAAATACAAGGAGTTCAACTGGGACACAGTGCTGGAGGGAGTTCTGTCACGTGTGGAGGGACACGGTCTGCATGAGAATGCACCAACCAGGATTCTGTCCCACATAGGTTGCCCCTTTGTCCATAGCAACCTGATTCTGAACATTTCCCAGAAACCTATCCATATAACAAGATGCCTTTACATATAAGGGTCTGCTGGCTGTACCCTGTCAATCACAAGGCAATTGGAAGCCAATGGCAGATCCACATGCCCCAACACACATGTTTTTTCACACACCTTCACACCACTGCTCTAGGCCCACTAATGAACAGGCTCCAACTTACTGGCATTACTGTTCTACACAATTTTCATGAAACCCAGTCAGTCAAGGCACTGTCTGATACACTCATGATCAGCAACAGGACATCCAAAAGTTTTCCAGTGCCACCTGGTGATGGGAATTTCAAAAATTTCATGGTATTTATCAAGCCATTTTTCGAGGATAAAGTTGGAGGCTCTGTGGGTTTCAATTCATTCAGGAACCATTAAATGTTGAAGAAGCTCATATCAATGAAAGATCTTGAGAACACTCACAGGCAAGGCTTCCCAAAGAGTGGCCAAAAGGTAACATGAAGTCAGGCCCATTGAGGTATACAATGTGAGGTCCATATGTGTTTTGACTCTCAAGTGTGGCTTTAAAGAATTTCAGAATAAAATCATGTGATATCCATGCTGAGATTCCCAGTGCTGTGGGCAAAGCCACCCTGCACCTAGATCTCCCTGCACCACAATTAATACCTGAGATGTTGGTTGCATGGCCTAGTAAAATCCAAACACAATTCATGACAATACTTCTCTTATGTCACTTCCAGAATTCAGTCTCTCAGGGGAATCATACCAGAGTTCAAGCCCAGGTGGACCCAGTCATCTGTTCCAAGCACCAAACAAATTACCACAATTCAAAACAAAATGCTCCCACATGCCCCTTATCTTATTTCATGTAGACACTCATCATAACATCTGGATGGAGGTTTCCATGAGGGGCACAGCACAAGACAGTGTCCAAAATAACCTTTCTTGCCCCTCATTTGCCTAAAGTCAGTGTGGCCTGGAAATCCTGACTGTGAACCAGGAGTGATCAAATACGCCTGCCGTTAATACTCCTTGGCTTCTCCAATTTGATGCCTACTGACTGTGGGGTTTAGAATCTTTATGTAAACTGGATTCATGAGAAAACCCAAGCACCTATGGGCTAAACTCTGCAGGGCTTTAAAGAACTCATTTGACCCAAAGGATCCCTATTTTCACTTGATGGATGTCAGGAATCTTAGAGAAGAAGGTGAGAGTCTTCATCCACAATAACTGCTCTTTTGGCCATTTTGGTTTTGGATGCACCCATGGGATCTTTCTTTAGATCCATCAGGTGCTGAAAATCTAAGCCACAGCCTCACACAGGGCCAAGAGGGTGATTCAGACACATCCCTTTCCAAAGCAATTAAGCAAAGAGCAAAACACACACAGACATTATAAAGTGGCAATATATATGCCAATTGAAATTCCTGATGAAATATATATCGTCCACAGATCCAAAAATATTAATTTTACTGAACATGGATTTATGAATAATGTTGTTAAACTAGAAAGGTTACCCTTAGGTTGAATTTTAAGATCCAATAGCATTTAGGAGGAGTGATCTCTTGTCATAATTTGTATCTGCCATGTCAACCACCTCACAAGAATGTATATGTGATACCAGGTAGGATTCTATATGTTTATATAAAAATACATGTGATGAATAGGCTACAGAGAAAGGGATAGAGGAATTCACATATTTATTAACTTAAAAAACACAAGGAGAACTATTTCAATTAAAAATTAACTAGATTTATAACACCTACCCTACATAATGCAAAAGGAAAGTCCAACTATACACCATGCCTCTTCTGAACTGCTTGTATTTCTATTGTGTTTGTATGCACTGTGGGTTTCAAGAACCATTAAATGTTGAGGAAGCTCATTTGAATGAAACTCTGGAGAACTCTCATAGGCAAGGCTTCCCAAAGAGTGACCAAAAGGTTAGATATAGCCAGGCCCATTGAGGTCTACAATGTGAGGTCCATGTGTGTTTTGACTCTCAACTATGGCTACCAAGTCTTTAAGAATAAAATCATGGGATATCTTGGCTGAAATTCTCAGTGCTCTGTGGAAATCCACCCTCGTCCTTGATCTTAGTTTCCAAGGGCGACTCTCATGCTTGGCCTCCTAAAATATCACCACAATTCATGGCAATACTTCTCTGAGTTCAGTTCCAGAAGTCAGTCTCTAAGGGGAATCCCACAAGAATTCAAGCCCAGGTGGACCCACTCATCTCTTCCAACCGTCACACAAATGACCACAATTAATACCAAAACACTCTCACATGGCCCTCCTCTTCTTCTATAAAGGCACTCATCATAACATCTGGCTGGAGGTTTCCATGAGGGGCACAGCCCAAGACAGTGTCCCAAATAAGCTCCCTTGCCACTCATTTGCCTAAATTCAGGGTGGCTTGGACACCCTTCTTGTCCACCAGGAGTGATCTGAAAGGGTAAAATAAATTGAAATTAAAGTGTAAAAGTTGAAGTGTAAAAGACTGGGTTTTGTAAAGTTTCTAAGCTGCAAGGCCTGAGTTAAAATGTAAAGGACCAGGTATTGTTAAGTTCCTATGCTACATGCAAAACCTGAAATTCCTGTAGCTTGTAGTACAATTCCCGACTGCCCAGTAAATATTCCCCCTGTCCGCCTGGTTATTTAATAACCTAGGACCCTGTGTGGCCTGGCACATAGGCATTGCAAGGCCTAAAGCAATCTGTTTGAATGTGTACCTCGCTTTAGAACTGACCTATCACTCCTGCCTCACCTGTTCTTGCCAATGAGTGAACTAATCATGTTTAGGAATTGTTGTTTGATTTTTCTGCGGTGTATGTTGATTTCTTAAAGGAGACTGTGATATATGTAAAGTCCCGCCCTCCCCAAAAAGTGTACTTAAGCACTGCTCAACCCCTGCTCGGGGCTCTGGGCTGCTCTCCCTTCTTGAGTGAGCACGTAGCCCCAGCATGCTGGATTGGATCCTCAATGAACGCCTTTTTCTGTTGCATGAGCTGTGGTCTCTTGGTGGTCTCTTCCTCCGACGTTCACCGGATCCTTACATTTGGTGCGTTGGCTGGGAATCACGCAGCATAGGACAAGGACACCCCAACAGACCCCTCTGGGGGTAAGTAAGGTGCTTCTTTCCATTTTTCCTTGCGATCGCTCAGAGCTTTTAGTTCAGGTTCCGTTTTTCCGTTTTTGGTTTGGGTTGGCAGAGTGGCTGCCAGCGGAGAACGTAAGTTCCCCCTGTCAGTGGTGGACAAACGTGTCCTAAAGCCACAGACCACGTCCTCGCAAGGGATGCCTTGGAGGACTCAGGGAGTGATGGATGTGCCCTCATTGGGTGAGGAGGGACGGATGAGCCCACATTAGGTGACTCTGCTGCCAACCCATCATATCTTGCTGGCTACTTTTTTATCTCAGGTTGAATTCACTGTCTGTCTTTGTGGTCTAACCCATCAGGTTTTGCCAGTTACTAGGTTCTAATCTTTACTTCTGAACTCGTGTTAAATGTTACCTGTGTGTACATGTTTGTGTCACGTTTGTATTGTCCTTGTCTCTGTTTGAGAAACTCTCATTATGGGACAAAGCCATTCCATGCCTCTGTCCTTGAAGCCTTTCCTGGTCCCTGCCTCCAATCCGACACCGTCACCCAGGATCCTATCACTCAAACCTTCTACTCCTTCCCCTCTTCCCTCCATTCTCCCTGAGTCACAAGATTGTAGATCTTGGGGTTGTGAACAAACGGGAGCTGCATGATGGTCTTTGTGTGTCTTTTTATCTGAGTTTCTGTTAAATGTGATGGCATTGTTTGGACCGATGCAGAGTCCCGAGTTCCAACCTGCCTTACATATGTGGAAGTTACTTTAGCTAAATTTTAAACTAATGCTTCTCCTGTGAGGGACCAAAAGTCAATAGAACCGCCAGTTTTTCTGTTCTCACCTTTTGCACCTCTCTTAGCTGTGTTTTAAAGAACTTTGATAAACTTTACTCCCCTTTGTTAAGCAAGATTACGGAAGCAGTGATTTTTTTCTTCCCGTAGTTGGCTTGAGCATGCCCACTGCAGAGGGAAATGTCTGGGGTCAAAGAACTTTGATATCTCGCTTAAACTTTTCTCAAAACCCTGTCCTCATTATTAAATTGGCATTAATTGGCTTTGGGATGGGAACCAAGCCTTCAGTCATAAATTTTGACACCCCAGAGGGGACTTTAAATAAACCCCACTCTGCCCTCTTGGGGAAGCCTAGCACTCAAAACAACTGCAAGCAGAGGATGAAATTTTGGGGAGCTGACTACTGCAAAGTTGGGAGACATAGAATATGCCTGGTGCCTGGGGTCAAAGCAAACCAGAGGAACTAATCCTGTAAGTAAATGGTGAGGCTAAGGGACTCCCAGCAGCTGACCGAGCCATTTTGCTGTGGGGAACTCCCTTATTCCTTACGTGCACTTTAAGGATTTCTCCACCTCTTTTTACTTAACAAAAGGGACAATGAATGCATTAATATGTTGATATTATAGATTTTTTCTTGGGGATGATCTAGGGTGAATGTGTATCTAAAAATGATTTTTTTTTTATTTTAACCATCTCGTATCTAAATGGGTTTCTAAAGCATTGCACTATGTTACAGTTAAAAGTTGGGTTTAAACAATTGTTTAGTTTGATTTCAGGTAGTTCATGCTAGGAAACTTAAATACTTAGGATAAAAAATAATTAAAGAGTTTTAATTTTGAACTAGGCAGCCTGAAAAAATTTCACTAGATATACCAGTGCATTAACTTGGGAAGAGATAATAAATTATGATATGGTATCTATTCCCATCAGTGTGCAAGATTTTAAAAAATGGTACTAAATTAAAACGTTGGTCTGGCTTATTGAAATGACATTAATTAGCAACAGACTTGGAAATTTTTAAAGCTTAATTTCGGATACACATGGTAGTGTGTGGTTCTTTTTAAAAAATTTTCAGCCAATTTAATGTAACTTAATACTATTAGAAACTTCATAACAAAGAAAGGGGCTTAACGATCCTATAGAAACTTCTTCTGATGGTGGCTTTAATATTATCAAAAAATGATCCTATTTTCAGTTTTGTGTGAGCAAGTTTTTCTAGTGTAGAAAAATCTAAAGATATAAAATTTTGAGAATTACATCTTAAACTTGCATCAAAATTTTCAACATCCAAACCTGGAAATTATGACTTATAGCTAAAATGCCTTAGGCCTGAGGTTTCTGCTACGAATTCCAGTCTTTTCAGTTTTCCAGACCTCAGCAAGGACTTAAGTTGATATGCAAATAAAAGAAGCCTGCAGCACTCAGCAGGAGACAGATAAAAAAGAGTAAATGTGTCTTTTTACCTGAACTCAAACTAGACCTAACCAAAAAATTATATTATACGGTATTTACTAATTACTGGCCAGTCATCTTTTTTAGGACTCTTGCTTTTCTTAGATTCTGTATTTTTTTTTTTGAACTCATTCTCTTGATTCTGCTGATGGGTTAATGTTTTCTGATCAGTTCTATTTTTGATCGACTCTGGAGTTTTTAGCATTTCAATGGAGATTTCACCTGAAAAAGCTACAAGGCTTTTATTATTGTGTTATGTGTTACATTTGTGTTACGTGTTGTATGTTGGTATGTCTGTATGTGTGTATGTCCATATATCATGCAGTGATATGACAATTGACAGATGAGGAGCACTCATAAAAAATTTAAGAATGTATCCAAATGTCTTTGATTCACGTGATTCATATGTTTTAATTCAAATTGGGTAAACAGATAAAAATAAAGATGTCTTTAAAATTAGGCCAATAAGTTTTCTAGGTTTTCAAAAAGGCCCTAATAAAATGTAGATGTCTATAAAATAATCTGCCTAAATTCAGAAATTTACAAGTATTGTATTGAAATGTGAACAGAAAGAGGTTAGTAGATGAAAAAGAGAAACTAAAAGGTTCCAGATATAGATCTAATAGAGGAAAAATGTGTTTCTGGATAAGAGAGTCTATATGATTAAGTAATTAAAGGGGTTTAAGTAAATAATAAAAAAAGGTTTGTGTAACTTGGTTATATGTGTAAGTTTTGAGCAAGTAATCTTAAAAAAATAAACAGCTGGTAAAACAAGTACTGTTTTTATAAAATTGTGCCATGTTATTTCTTTAAAATCTAAACTTGTTTAATACAAAAACAACAATGTAATTGTGGTGTTAATGTGTTCATATCTTCCAGGTATACAAGTCTGTAAGGTAGAAGCTTCCAAAGACCATTGTATCAAGCTGGTGTTCTAAGGTTGTATGGTAATTCTAGGCTTAAAAGAAAAACATGTTGGAGATTTATGTATATCATTTGTGTTCTATAATTGGACTTGTTATCAATAAGATATGTACAGTTCCATGTTACTTTTTACACTGAGATGCAATTTAAAAGTATTTTTAACTTAATGAGAGCCAAATCTGTGAAGGTTTTATTGTAAACACAAAGGTAATACCCATTCATTTCCATGTGAAAACTGTTTTCTTCAGGCTTCACAAAGGGGTGTCCTGAGACAAAGACTTTCCTGATATTCAGGGCAACATAACAATAGGTAATCAAAAGGCCCAAAGCAGGGTTTCTCCACTGAGACTTTACTGGCTACACTGATATCTGAGTTTTCTGAGATGCTTGCCATTCCCTTCAGCTATCCAGTATATGGCCATGTCACAGATCTTGGAAGTGGTTCATATATTGGACACAAAATCATGAGCCTATTCTGGAGAGTGGCCAGAATTCAGGAAGAAAACAGGAACGTAGGAAGATAGTTGGTGTTGCCCATTGATAAGGCAAGCCACACTCCATTTATAAATTGTGCCAGATGAATGCTGGGAAGTTTTCTCCTTGAGAGGATACACCCATTGAGGCATTCTCTTTTCTAATGTCTACAACCACGGACACAGTGGGATACACAGACCTAAAAACACTCGCCTTGTCAAAGGACTAACTAGAAACACTCCACTCCAAACCAAACACACCCCCTTTCCTAACTATTCTCAGAACAAAAGAAAAAACCACAAACCCATACCCACAACCACAAAGGCACCTCCTTCCCCCAAGTAGGTCTGGAACTATCCAGAGTGTCCTCTGACCAGAGGGCCATACTATGTTCCCCAGAAATTGTCTGTCCTGTCTCAGATCTGGGCTCCTTGGTCAACTCTGTGAAGTTTTCAGGAGCCAGCAGTGAGCCTCTACCTGTTTTCTCCGGAAGGGCCGCTCTTCAGAATTTTTCTGGAATTTGGCCATTCTCACATAAGTAGGTACCACAAAAGACTGACTCTGTCCTCGGAAAATCCAAACAAGTGAGAACACTGGAACTGGTGCTGGGACTGGGTCTTGGTGCCTGGCTTCCTGGAACCCAAATTTGGAGAGTTCCATCAACAAGGATGTGAGGTGAGGTCACTTCCTTTAGTAACTGAATGAGGTCACTGCCTTGGCAACCAATTTGTCCTAACATTTGCTTCCTAAGGTCTCATAACATGGAGGATGTCCCTACTACCTGTGACACTTTCACAAGTTAGAATAGTATAGAAACCATAGTCACCTGGGAACAGCTCTCCACAAAGGCCTAGTTTGGTTCATCTCCTCTACCTTAAGAAGAGAGAATCTGATTCAGACACAACCCTTCATCCTGACCAGGTTGTTTGCCATGGAAGATGCCTTTTGCTCTATCATGTCCTTCATAGCTGCCTACATCTTCTCCAGGGATCATTTCTGCATGGAACTTTGAAGTTTTCAGCAGGTGGAAGATCCCCTGCATTCCTGTATTGTAAGACCAAACCTTTCCCTGCTTTTCTGAACACTTAGATTGAGGGAACAGTGTATGGTTAGGGTTAATAATATGTTCAATTAAAACCAAAATACTCCCACATGGCCCTCATTTTCTTCCATGTAGACATTCATCATAACCTCTGGCTGGAGGTTTCCATAAGGGGCGCAGCCCAAGACAGTGTCCAAAATAAGTTCCCTTTCCCCTCATTTTCCTAAAGTCAGGGTTTCCTGGACACCCTTCCTGTAAACCAGGATTGATCAAATAGGCCTGCCAGTAATACTGCTCTGTTTCTTCATTTTGAAGCCTACTGACTGTGAGGTATAGATTCTTTATGTGATTTGGAGTCATGTGAGAACCCAAGCACTGCTGCAGGGCTTTGAAGAACTCATTTGTCTCAAAGGATCCCTCTACTTACTTGATGGAGGTCAGGAACCTAACAGAGGAAGCAAGAGACTTCATCCACAATGACTGATCTTTTTGCCATTTTGGTTTTGGATGCACACATGGGATCTTTCTTTAGATCCATCAGGTGCTGAAAATCAAAGCCACAGCCTCTCTCAGAGCCGAAAGGATGATTCAGACACATCCCTTTCCAAAGCAATTAAGCAAAGAGCCACAGGTGATGCTCATTCATTTCCAATTGAAAGCAGTTTTTTTCAGGCTTCACAAAATGGTGGCCTGAGGAAAAGACCTTCCTGACATTCAGGTCAACAGAACAGTAGGTTAGCAAAAGGCACAAAGCAGGGTTTCTCTACTGAGACTTTACTGGTCACACTGATATCCGAGTTTTCTGAGATGCTCCCAATTCCCTTTATCTATCCAGTACATGGCCATGTCACAGAACTCGACAGAGGTCCATATCTTGGACAAAAAAACATGAGCCTATTCTGGAGAGTGGCCAGAATTCAGGAAGAAAACAGGAACTAAGGAAAGAAGTAGGTGTTGCCCATATAAGGCAAGCCACAGTCCATTCATAAATTGGGCAGGATGTGTGCTGAGATGCTTTCTACTAGACAGGACACATCCATTGATGCATTCACTTTTCTAATATCTACAACCACGGAAAAAGTGGGAAACACAAACATAGAAACACTCGCCATGTCAAATGACTTACCAAAAACAGTCCACTCCAAACCAAACATACTGCCTTTCCTACCTATTCTCAGAACATGATACAAAACTACAAATTCACACCCACACCCACAAAGGCACCTCCATTACCCAAGTAGGTCTGTGACTATCCAGAGTGTCCTCAGACTGGTGGGCCTTACTCTGCTCCCTCGAAATGGACTTTCCTGTCTCAGATCAGGTCTCCTTTACCAACTCTGTAAAGTTGTCAGCATCAATCAGTGAGTCACTACCTGCTTTCTCAGGAAAGGCCCCTCTTCAGAGCTTTCCTGACATTTAGCCATCCACACATCAGTATGTACCAAGAAAGACCGACTTTGTCCTTGGTAAATCCAAACAAGTGAACCCACTGGGACTGGGACTGGGACTGGCTCTGAGTGCCTGGCTTCCTGGATCCCAAGTTCAGAGAGTTCCATCACCAAGGAAGTGAGGTAGGTCACTTCCTTCAGGAACCGAATGAGGTCACTATCTTGGCAACCACTTTATCCTAAATTTGCTTCCAAGGGTCCCATGAGAGAGAGGCTGCCCCTACTTCCTGTGTCACATTCACAAGATAGAATGGTATATCAACCATAGGCACATGTTAACAGCTCTCCACACAGACCTGGTTTGGTCCATCTTCTCTACATTAAGAAGAGAGAGGCTTATTCAGACACATCACTTCATCCTGACCAGGTATTTTACCAAGGAAGATATCTGTTGCTCTCTCAGGTTCTTCATAGCTGCCTACATCTTCTCCAGGGTTTATTTCTGCATGGAACTTGAGGTTCTCAACAGGTGGAAGATCCCCTATCTACCTGTATTATAACACCAACTCTGTCCCTGCTCTTCGTAAAGTTAAATTGAGGGAACAGTGCATGGTTAGGGTTAATAGCATGTTCGATTTGGGTTAGGAATCATTCTGTGAGATGAATAATGGTATTGGGAACCTCCGATATTACAAGCATATATAGGTGTAATATAAGTATGAAAACAGAAATCTAGGAAAGATTTCAAACCCAGATGAACATTGGGCCCTTGATTGGGATACTTAGCTTTGAATTATTTCCGCAAAGTTGTCTCAGATAAATCGATATACAATGGTATAGGACCTTGTACCTTGGATGACTGAATGAAGAAGAGAACGTCCAGACAAAAAGAGATAGTTCGAAAAGTTATTTAGATATAGGGTTTTGGTTAGAGAGTGAATGTAAATGTCAGCATATGTGAAGAGTCAGTCACAGTGATGAACTGGGGAAAATGTGTAGGAAAGCAGATATCAATAGAGACAGTAGGAAATCAGGGAAAGTACAAAGTGAGTGATAGGATAAGATGTTTTTAACATGGTTGAGTTTGAATATATAATCTTAGGAAGAAACAAATATGTAGTCACCAATAGGAATGATATTTGAGATCATTAGTTAATCAGGACATGGATGTTGTTAGTAATACATGCTCACATTAAATTTAGGCTTTGGTACAATCATAAGGGTGTCCTTTGCATTTTGTGTCAGGAATATTACTGTGATAAAATGTGTATGTATATCAGGTGACTAGAGTATTTCTTCCACCAATTCTTAAAGCAATATTGTAAAGACTTATAAATTAGTATTTGGGATACAAATAGGTATACCATCGGTCTATGAATATAGAGATGATGCCTTAATAGACCATACTGTGAATAAATAATATAACTGGTTCAAACTTTAAATAATTGATTGAATTGATATCTGAAAATATATAGGAAATCTTATATTGATATACATAAGTTCATTCTAACCAGTTATACATCTAATGGTAATTTTAGCATTATGGTTTATGATGAAGAGTGTGGGAGTTTTGCTTCAAAAATGATTATGGAAATCGAAAATAATATGTTTGGAAATAATCTCATGCAAAGAACACTCAAGAAACATGGAGGAATACATATGTTCTGAAGCAGCAAGTAATTGCAAGTGAACCAAATGCGTACAGATTTGTGAACTTGTGGATGAAAAGTATTATCCTATGATGTCCATAAACTGAAGAAATTGTAATGTACCAGTGTTGAATAAAAATGAACTTCAAAATACACATCATGTCCCATAGGATTTTACTTGCATTGATGTTAAACTGGGTCAGTTACTGTACAAATATTAGTATTTGTAAGCACCATTCACCAAAGTTAGTTTTCAGTACTGGGAAATAAATATGTATTTCATGTGGATGAATATTTCTGAGAATAATCTTGTGAAAATTTGATTATAAATCCACATATAGGAACATGAGTTAAATTAATGAGTGTATAATAAGACACATATATTTCATATTTTGAATAATCTGGAGAAAAAAATATATATATATATAGATACAAACACAGACATTAAAATGTAGTAATATGTATGCCAATCAAAATTCATTATGAAATATATATCATCCTCATATCCAAAAATATTCTTTTTACTGAGCATGGATTTATGTATAATGCTGTTCATCTAGGAAATTCACCAATACGTTGAATTTTCAGTTCCATCAGTATTTAGGGGGAGTGATCTCTTCTCACAATCTGTATCATCCTAAAACAGCAAGCTCACAAGAATGTACGTGTGATACCAGGTAGGATACTAAATATGCATAATAAATTTCATGAGATGAATAGGCTACAGAGAAAGGGAGACAGAAATGTACATATGTGTTAACTTTAAAAACTCATGGAGAAGTATTACAATAAAAAGTTGACTAGATTTATAACACATACACTTGATAAAGCAGAAGGCAAGTCCTAGTATACACCATGCCTCCTATGTACGGCCTGTATTTCTATTCTGTTAGGTTTCTTTTTCTACATCATATTAAGATTAGTAGTCAGAGTCTAGTAGGGTATGGGTTAGTGACAGGGATTCAGTATTTCTAATGGAAAATAGGAAAATGAATCTAATGTGTATGCAAATATTTGCTAGACAAAAATCTTCCCACTGTCCTCCAAAACAATGCCTTGATATTTCCTTCGCCACAAGTAATACACAATTAGTGGAGAAGAGTTTGAAAATCTGTGAATATATATCTGGAAAAGAAAATGCTCAGGGGTTCACAACCTTGGAGGTGGTAGAGGAATTTCCAAAAGTAAGGTACAGGGTAAACACTCCACAAACATGGAACTCTGGTGGCCTAATGAGTTTTTGAGAAACTGCCTCTGAGTTTGGGCCCTTGAAAAATTTGTTGTTGTCAGGAGCTTTAGCTTCCTTTGTATTGAGACCATCAAACCTGGGTTGGCATCTATGTGACCTGGATGACATGGTTCCTTATATGCTATTGAACATGAGGAAGAAGTTCTGAATTTTCCCTTTGTTAGTAAACTGAGGACACTGGGGTCTAAGTGTCTAACCATGTGATCTGTGAAGCCATTTGGTCATACTCCACTTTTCGTGGTGTTTGTTACTGCTGCACTGGGAGTTTGGTATTGGCTTCACGTAATACAAGGAGAAAAACTGGGACACAGTGCTAGAGGGAGTACTCTCACGTGTAGTGGTTGAGGGTCTGCAGGAGAATGCACCAACCAGGCTTCTATCCCAAAAAGCTTGCACCCATGTCCATAGCAACCTGATTCTGAACATTGCCCTGAAACCTCTCCATATAACAAGGTCCCTTTACTTGTAAGGTTCTGCTGGCTGCAACATGTCAGTCACAAGTCATTCGGAAACCAATGGCAGAACCACGTGTCCCCACGACAGATGTTTTATCATACACCTGCCCACCACTGCTCTGGGCCCACTAATCAGCAGGCTCCAACTTTCTGGCACCTCTGTTCTCACCATTTTCATGAAACCCAGTCAATCAATGCAATGTCTGGTACACTCATGATCAGCAACAGATATCCAAAGGTTCTCCAGTGCCATCTGTTCATGGAAATTTAAAAAATTCATGGTATTTATCTAGCCAATTTTCAAGGATGAAGTTGGAGGCACTGTGGCTTTCAATTTATTCAGGAACCATGAAATGGTGAGGAAGCTTATTTCAATTAAAGCTCGGGAGAACTCTCAGAGGCAAGGTTTCCCAAAGAGTGGCCAAAAGGTCACATTAAGCCAGGCCCATTGAGGTCTACAATTGAGGTCCATGTGTGTTTTGACTCTCAACAATGGCTGCCACGTCTTTCTGAATAAAGTCATGTGATATCCTGCCTGAGATTCCCAGTGCTCTTTGGAAAGCTATCCTGAGCCTAGATCTCAGTCTCCAAGGGCAACTCTCATGTGTGGCCTCCTAAAATCCCAACACAATTCATGTCAATACTTCTCTGAGTTCATTTCAGTCTCTAAGGGGAATCACTCCAGAGTTGAAGTCCATGCAGACCCAGTCATCTCTTCCAACCACCACACAAATGACCACAATTAAACCAAAACACTCCCACATGGCCCTCATCTTCTTCAATATAAACTCTCATCATAACCTCTTGCTGGAGGTTTCCATGAGGGGCGCAGCCTAAGGAAGTGTCCAAAATAAGCTCACTTGCCCCTTATTTGCCTAAACTCAGTGTGGCCTGGAAACCCTTTCTGTGAACCAGATGTGATAAAATAGGCCTGCCATTAATACTGCTCTACTTCTCCAATTTGAGGCCTACTCTCTGTGGGGCATAGATTCTTTATGTGAATTGGGGTCATGAGAAAATCAAGCACCTATGGGCTACCCTCTGCAGGGCTTTGAAGAACCCATTTCAGTGAGTCGAGGAATTGGACCAAATGTTCTTTAGATATAGGGTTTTTGTTAAAGAGTGAAAGTAAATGTCAGCATATTTGAAGAGTCAGTCACAGTGATGAACTGGGGAAAATGTGTAGGAAATCAGATATCAATAGAGACATTAAGAAATCAGGCAAAGTACAAAGTGAGTGATAGGATAAGACATTTTTAACAGGGTTCAGATTCAATATTTAATCTTAGGAAAAAACAAATATGTAGTCACCAATAGGAATGATATTTGAGATCATTAGTTAATCAGGACTTGGATGTTGTTAGTAATACATGCTCACTTTCAATATAGGCTTTGGTACAATCATAAGTGTGTCCGTTGCATTTTGTGTCAGGAATATTACTGTGATAAAATGTGTATGTATATCAGGTGACTAGAGTATTTCTTCCACCAATTCTTAAAGCAATATTATAAAGACTTATAAATTAGTATTTGGGATACAAATAGGTATACCATCGGTCTATGAATATAGAGATGATGCCTTAATAGACCATACTGTGAATAAATAATATAACTGGTTCAAACTTTAAATAATGGATTGAATTGATATCTGAAAATATATAGGAAATTTTATATTGATATACATAAATTCATTCTAACCAGTTATACATCTAATGGTAATATTAGCATTATGGTTTATCATGAAGAGTGTCTGAGTTTTGCTTCAAAAATGATTATGGAAATCAAAAATAATGTGTTTGGAAAGAATCTTATGAAAAGAACAGTCAAGAAACATGGAGGAATACATGTGTTCTGAAGTAGGAAGTGATTGAAAGTGAACCAAATGCCTATAAATTTGTGAAATTGTGGATGAAAGGATATATCCTATAATGTCCATAAACTGCAGAAATAGTAATGTATCAGTGTGGAATAAAAATGAACTTCAAAATACACATCATGGTCCCATAGGTGTCTACTTGCATTGATGTGAAACTGGGTCAGTCACTGAGGAAATATTACGATTTGTATGCACCATTCACTGAATTTAGTTTTCAGTACTAGGAAATAAATATGTATTTAAGGTGGATGAATATTTCTAAGAATTATTTTGTAAAAATTTGATTATAAATCCACATACACACACATGAGTGAATTTAGAAAGTGTATAATAAGACACATATATTTCATATTTTGGAAAATCTAAAGAGTAGATATCTATATCTATATAGATAGATAGATAGATAGATAGATAATTAGATACTCACATACACAGACATTAAAATGTAGCAATATATATGCCATTCGAAATTCATAATAAAATAGATATCATCCACGTATCCAAAAATATTCATTTTACTGAACATTTATTTATGCATAATACTGTTCATCTAGGAAATTCACCCATAGGTAGAATTTCCAGTTCCATCAGTATTTAGAGGGAGCGATCTCTTCTCACAATTTGTATCTTCCAAAATAAGCAAGCTCACAAGAATGTACATGTGATACCAGGTAGAATTCTAAAGATGCATTAAAAAATACATGTGATGAATAGGCTACAGAGAAAGTGAGACAGAAATTTACATATGTGTTAATTTTAAAAACTCATGGAGAAGTATTACAATGAAAAGTTGACTAGATTTATAACACATACCATTGATAAAGCCGAAGGCAAGTCCAAGTATACACCATGACTCCTATGAAAGGCCTGTATTTCTATTCTGTTAAGTTTCTTTTTCTCCATCATATTTTGATTAGTAGTCAGAGTCTAGTAGGGTATGGGGTAGGGTCAGGGATTCAGTATTTCAAATGGAAAATAGGAAAATGAATCTAATGTGTATGCAAATATGTGCTACACAAAAATCTTCCCACTCTCATCCAGAACAATGCTTTGACATTACCTTCGCCCCAAATAAGAAACAATTAGTGGAGAAAAGTTAGAAAATCTGTGAATACATATGTGGAAAGGAAAATGCTCAGGAGTTCACAAACTTGTAGGAGGTAGAACGGGTTACAAAAAGGGAGAGGGTAAACACTCCACAAACATGGAGCTCTGCTAGCCTTTTTGAGAAACTGCCTCTGAGCTTGGGCAGTTAAAATATATGTTGTTGTCAGGAGCTTTAGCTTCCTTTGTAGTGAGACCATCAATTCTGGGTCTCCATCTATGTGACCTGGATGACATGGTTTTTTATTTTCTAGTGAACATGAGGCAGCAGTGCTGAATTCTCTCTTTGTAGGTAAACTTTGGCCACTGGGGTCTAAGTATCTAACTGTGTTGTCTGAAAAGCCATTTGGTCATTATCCACTTTCGTGGTGTTTTTTGCTGCTGCACTGTGAGTTTGGTATTGGCTTCACGATATACAAGGAGTTCTACTGGGACACAGTGCTGGAGGATGTACTCTCACGTGTGGTGGGTTACTAAAATGCACCAGTGGGGCTTCAATCCCACATAGCTTTTCAACTTGACAATAGCAACCTGATTCTGGACATTGGCAGGAATCCTCTCCATATAATAAGATGCCTTTACATACAGTCTGCTGGCTGTACCATGTCAGTCACAAGTGATTTCTAAGCCAATGGCAGATCCACGTGGCCCCACCAGAAATGTTTTTTTCACACACCGACACTCCACTGCTCTAGGCCCACTAGTCTGCAGGCTCCAACTTTCTGGCATCTATGTTCTACACTTTTTCCATGAAACCCAGTCAATCAAGGCACTGTCTGGTACAGTCATGATCAGCAACAGGACATCCAGAGGTTCTCCAGTGCAACCTGGTCATGGTAATTTCAAAAAATTCATGGTATTTATCTAGATATTTTTCAATAATGAAGTTGGAGGCACTGTGGGATTCAATTTATACAGGAACCATTAAAAGGTGAGGAATCTCATTTCAATGAAAGGTCTGGAGAACTCTCACAGGCAAGGCTTCCCAAAGAGTGAGCAAAAGGTCACATGAAGCCAGGCCCATTGAGGTCTACAATGTGAATTCCATGTGTGTTTTGACTCTCAACTATGGCTGACAATCTTTCAAAATAAAATCTTGTGATATCCTGGCTGAGATTCCCAGTGCTCTGTGGAAAGTCACCCTGGGCCTAGATCTCAGTTTCCAATGGCGAATCTCATGCTTGGCCTCCAAAAATCTCAACACAATTCATGGCAATACTTCTTTGAGCTCAGTTCCACAACTCAGTCTCTAAGGGGAATCACAACAGAGTTCAAGCCCAGGTGGATCCAGGCATCTCTTCCAATTGCCACACAAATGACGACAATTAAAACCAAAACACTCCCACAGGGCCCTCTTCTTCTTTTATATAGACACTAATCATAACCTCTAGCTGGAGGTTTCCATGAGGGGCACAGCCCAAGACAGTGTCAAAAATAATCTCACTTGCCCCTCATTTGCCTAAAGTCAGCGTGGCCTGGACAACATTCCTGTGAAACAGAAGTGATCATATAGGACTGCTGTTAATACTGCTCCACTTCTCAAATTTGAGGCCTACTGACTGTGGGGTATAGATTCTTTGTGTGAATTGGAGTCATGAGAAAACGCAAGCACCTATTGTCCAGCCTCTGCAGGGCTTTGAAGAACTCATTTGACACAAATGATCCCTATTCTCACTTGATGGAGGTCATTAATATTACAGAGGAAGGCGAGAGGCTTCATGTACAATGACTGATCTATTTTTCCATTTTGGTTTTGGATGCCCACATGGGATCTTTCTCTAGATACATCAGGTGCTGAAAATCTAAACCACAGGCTCACACAGGGCCAAGTGGCTGATTCAGACAAATCCCTTTCCAAAGCAATGAAGTAAAAAGCCACAGGTGATTCCCATTCATTTCCATTTGAAAACTCTTTTCTTCAGGCTTCACTAAGGTTTGGCCTGAGACAAACACCTTTCTGACATTCAGAGCAACAGAACAATAGGTAATCAAAAGCCCCCAAGCAGGGTTTCTCCTAGGAGACTTTCCTGGTTACTCTGATATGTGAGTTTTCTGAGATGCTCGCCATTCCCTTCAGCTATCCAGTACATGGCTATGTCACAGAGCTTGGAGGTGGTACGTATCTTGTACAAAAATACATGATACTAATCTTTAGAGTGGCCAGAATTCAGGAAAAAAATGAGAACATAGGTAGATAGCAGGTGTTGCCCATGGATAAGGCAAGCCTCATTCCATTCATTAATTGGGAAGGATGCATACTGGGAAGTTTTCTACTAGACAGGACACACCCAATGAGCTATTTTCTTTTCTAATATCTACAAAGAAAAACACAGTGGGATACACAGACACAGAAACAGTCTCCTTGTCAAATGACTTACTAGAAACAGTCCACTCCATACCAAACAAACCTCCTTTTTTACCTATTCTCAGATCATGAGAAAAAACCACAAACACAAACCAACAACCACAAATGCACCTCCTTCTTCCAAGTAGGTCTGTGACTATCTGGAGTGTCCTCTGACTGGTAGGACATACGATGTAACCCAGAAATGGCCTTTCTGTCTCAGATCTGGTCTCCTTCGTCAAATCTGTGAATTTGTAAGGAGGCAGTGGTGAGCCAATTCCTATGCTCTCAGGAAAGACCCCTCTTCAGAGCTTTCTTGGTATTTGGCAACCCTTACATCAGTAGGTACCAAGAAAGACTGACTCTGTCCTTGGTAAATCCAAAGAAATGAGCCCACTGTGACTGCGACTGGGACTGGCTCACGGTGCCTGGCTTCCTGGATCACAAAATTCAGAGACCTCCATCACCAAGGAAGTGAGGTGAGGTCACTACCTTCAGAAAATGAATGAGGTCACTGTCTTGGCCACCACTTTGTCCTAACAGTTTCTTCCTATTGTCTCCTGACATGGAGGCTGCCCTACTTCCTGTGATACTTTCACATGTTAGAATGGTATAGAAACCATAGTCACCTGGGAACAGCTCTCCACACAGGCCTAGTTTGGTCCATCTTCCCTACATTAAGAATAGAGAGGCTGACTCAGACACATCCTTTCATCCTGACCATGTTGTTTGCCATGGAATATTACTTTTGTTCTCTCAGGTCCTTCATAGCTGCCTGCATCTTCTCCAGGGATAATTTCTGCATGGATTTTGAGGTACTCAGCAGGTGGAAGATCTCCTAACTTCCTGTATTGTAATACCAACTTTGTCCCTGCTCTTCTGTAAAGTGAGATTGAGGGAATATTGTATGGTCAGGGTTAATAGCATGTTCGATTTGGGTTGGAAATCATTCTGCTGGATGAATAATTGTATTGAGAACCAGCGATATTTATAAGAATATAGAGGGAAAACATAAGTATGAAAACAGAAATCTAGGTAATATTTGAAGCCCAGAAGGATTTGGACCCTTGATTGGGATCCTTAGCTTGAGTTATGTTTTGCACCGAGGTCTCAGTTAAATTGATATACAATGGCATAAGACCCTGTACCTCAGATGATTAAATGTAGAAGAGAACATCCAGTCAAAAAGGGATTGTGTGTAGGATTAGGAAGATAGTCAGTAGGTTTAGGAGGAAGAGTGAGTCTAGGATTTGGACCAAATGTTCTTTAGCAATACGGTTTTGGTTAGAGAGTGAATATAAATGACACCATATGTGAAGAGTCAGGCACAATGATGAACTGGGGAAAATATGTAGGAAAGCAGACATCAATAGAGACATTAGGAAATCTGGCAAAGTATAACATGATAGGATTAGAGATTTTCAACAGGGTTGAGGTTGAATACATAATCTTAAGAAGAAACAAATTTGTAGTCACCAATAAGATTGACATTTGAGAGCATTAGGCAACCTGGACATGGATATATTTAGTAATCCATGTTCACATTCCATTGAGGTTTTGGTACAATCATAAGGGTGACCTTCGCATTTTGTGTCCAAAATATTACTGTGATAATATGTATATGAAGATCAGGTGACATGAGTATTTCTTCCACCATTTCTGGGGGAAATATTTTGAAAAGATATAAATTAGTACTGGGGATACTAATAGGCTTACCCTGTGTTCATGAATATAGAGATGATGCATTAATAGACCATAATGTGAATAAATTATATGACTGGTTCCAAATTTAAATAATGGATTGTATTGATATCTGAAAAAATAGAAGAAATCATTTATTGATATACATACATTCATTCCAACCACTTACATATCTAATGGTTATCTTAGGGTTACCGTTTATCATGAATAGTGAATGAGTTTGCTTCAAAAATGATTATGGAATCGAAAATAATGTGTTTAGAAAGAAGTCTAGTGAAAAGACGAGTCAAGAAACATGGAGAAATATAAGTGTTCTGAAGGAGGAAGTGATTGAAAGTGAACCAAATGTTTATAAATTTGTGAATTTGTGAATGAAAGGATATAATTTATGATGTCTATAAACTGAAGAAATAATAACGTACAAGGTTTGAATAAAAATGAACTTTAATAAACACATCACATCCAATAGGAATCTACTTGCATTGATGTTAAACTTGGTCAGTTACTGTAGAAATATTACGATTTGTAAGCACCCTTCCCTGAAGTTAGTTTTCAGTACTAGGAAACAAATATGTATTTCAGTGGATGTATATTTCTGAGAATAAACTTGTTAAAAGTTGATTATAAATCCACATATATGAATATGAATGAATTCAGGCGGTGTATAAGAAGACACATATATTTCATATTTTGGTAAATCTGGAGAATATATATATATATATATATATATATAGACACACAAACACACACACATTATAATGTAGCAATATATATGCCAACTGAAATTCATCATGAAAAATAACTCATCCGCATATCCCAAAATATTCATTTTACTGAACAGTAATATATGTATAGTGTTGTTCATCTAGGAAGCTCACTCATGGGTTGAATTTTCTGTTAAAACAGCGTTTAGGAGGAGTGATCTCTTCTCACAATTTGTATCTGCCAATTCAGCCACCTCACAAGAATGTACATGTGAAACCAGGTAGGATTCTATTTGTGCATATAAAAATACATTTGCTTAATAGGCTACAGAGAAAGGGAGACAGGAATTCACATATTTCTTAACTTTAAAAACACATGGAGAATTATTTCAACAAATAATTGACTAGATTTATAACTCCTACCTTATATCATGCAAAAGGTAAGTCCAATTATACACCATGCTTCCTCTGAAATGCTTGTATTTCTATTCTGTTTGGGTTATTTTTCTCCATTATATTAGGATTAGTAGTCAGAGTTTAGTAGGGTATGGGTTAGTGTCAGGGATTCAGTATTTCAAACAGAAAATTGTAAAATGAATCCAATGTTTATGCAAATATGTGCTAAACAAAATCTTCTCTCTCTCATCCAGAACAATGACTTGACATTCCCTTCGCCACAAGTAAGTCAGAATTAGAGGAGAAGAGTTAGAAAATCTGTGAATATATATTTAGAATGGAAAATGCTCAGGAATTCACAACCTTGGAGTTGATAGAGCAGTTTCCAAAAGTAAGTGACATGGTAAACACTCCACAAACATGGAGATCTGCTGGCCTAATCACTTCTTGAGAAATTGCCTCTGAGCTTGGGCACTTGAAATATATGTTGTTTTCAGGAGCTTTAACTTCCGATGTAGTGAGACCATCAAAGCTAGGTCTGCATCTATGTGACCAGGAGGACATGGTTTCTTATTTTCCAATGACCATGAGGCAGCAGTGCTAAATTCTCTCTTTGTAGCTAAATTGTGGCCAGTGGGGCTAAGTGTCTCCCCATGTGGACTGTGAAGCCATTTGGTCATCCTCGACTTTTCGTTTTGTTTCTTGCTGCTGCACTGGGGGTTTGGTATTTGCTTCACGAAATACAAGGAGTTCAAGTGGGACACAGTGCTGGAGGGAGTTCTGTCACGTGTGGTGGGTCAGTGTCTGCATGAGAATGCACCAACTAGGCTTCTATCCCACATAGCTTGCCCCTTGACCATAGCAACCTGATTCTAAACATTGCCGTGAAAAATCTCCATATAACAAGATGCCTTTATATAGAAGGGTCTGCTGGCTGCACCGTGTCTGTCTCAAGGCATTTGAAAGTCAATGGCAGATCCACATGGCCCCACCAGAGATGTTTTATCACACACCTGCACACCACTGCTCTAGGCCCACTACTCAGCAGGCTCCAACTTACTGGCATCTCTGTTCTACACGATTTTCATGATACCTAGTCAATCAAGGCACTGTCTGGTATACTCATGATCAGCAACAGGACATCCAATGGTTCTCCAGTGCCACCTGGTCATGAGAATTTCTAAAATTTTATGGTATTTATCTAACTATTTTTCACAGATGAAATTGTTGGTACTGTGGGTTTCAATTCATTCAGGATCCATTAAATGTTGAGGAAGCTCATTTTAATGAAGGATCTGGAGATCTCTCACAGGCAAGGCTTCCCAAAGAGTGGCCAAATTGTCACATGAAGCCAGGCCCATTGAGGTCTACAATGTGAGGTCATGTGTGTTTTGACTCTCAACGATGGCTGCCAAGTCTTTCAGAATAAAACCTGAGATATCCTAGCTGAGATTCCCAGTGCTCTCTGGAAAGCCTCCCTGGGCCTAGACCTCAGTTTCCAAGGGCGACTCTCATGTGTGGCCTCCTGAAATCCCAACAACATTCATGGCAATACTTCTCTGAAGTTAGTTCCAAATCTCATTCTCTAAGGGGAATCACATCAGAGTTCAAGCCCAGGTGGACCCAGTCATCTCTTCCAACTACCACACAAATGACCACAATTAAAACCAAAACACTCCCACATGGTTCTCATCTTCTTCCATATAGACACACATCATAACCTGTGGATGGAGTTTTCCATGAGGGGCACAGCCAAACCAGTGCCCAAAATAAGCTCCCTTGCCCCTCATTTGCCTAACGTCAGGGTGGATTGGACATGCTTCCTGTGAACCAGGAGTGATCAAATAGGCCTGCCGTAAATGCTCCACTTCTCCACTTTGAGGCCTTCTTACTGTGGGGATTATATTCTTCTTTTTCTAAATTTTTTTGAAAATTTAATTGGAAAGTTAAAAAAATTGTTTTGCAGAATGTTAAATTTCTAATGGCAAAGCCTTCACCTTGTTTGTGAAGGAAACCTTGATGCCTTGCCAATCTGGTAACATGGAGACACTCAAAATTTTCTTTTACATACTACATGGATGAATGGCTACAGCTCATAGTTTTTTAAAACTGAAAGGCAGATACCAGCAAGTAAGATAACAAATAAAAGACAATTTTATTAAAAAATAAAGTTGTTAAATGACTCAAATATTGGAAATTCAATTCTTTTTATTTTTGGTTGTTCAAAACATTATAAAACTCATGATATATCATCTTTCATACATTTGACTCAATTGGGTTATGAACTCCCATTTTTACCCCAAATACAAATCGCAGAATCACATCAGTTACACACTCACGTTTTTACATAATAGCATACTAGTTATTGTTGTATTCTGCTACCTTTCCTATCCCCTACTATTCCCCCTCCCCTCCCATCTTCCCTCTCTACCTCATCTGCTGTTGTTTAATTCTCTCCCTTGTTTTCCCCTCTTTAGCCTCACAACCTCTTATATGTAATTTTGTGTAACATTGAGTAGTCTCCTACCATTTCCATATGCTTTTCCTTCTCTCTCCCTTTCTCTCCCCCCACTCATCTCTGTTTAGTTTTAATATTTTTCTCATGTTCTTCCTCCCTGTTCTCTTCTTATTTGCTCTCTCTATATAAAAGGAAACATTTGGCATTTGTTTTTTAAGGATTGGATAGCTTCGCTTAGCATAATCTATTCTAATGCCATTCATTTCCCTGCAAATTCTATGATTTTGTCATTTTTCAGTGCTGTGTAATACTCAATTGTGTATAGATGCCACATTTTTATTATCCATTCGTCTATTGAAGGGCATCTAGGTTGGTTCCAAAGTCTAGCTATTGTGAATTGTGCCGCTATGATCATCGATGTGGAAGTATCCTTATACTGCTCTCTATTAACATCCTCAGGGAAGAGTCTGAGAAGGGCGATATCTCGGTCAAATGGTGGTTCCATTCCCAGCTTTCCCATGAATCTCCATACTGCTTTCCATATTGTACTCACCAATTTGCAGTCCCACAAGCAGTGTACAAGTGTACCCTTTAGCCCACATCCTCACCAACACTTATTGTTGTTCGACGTCATAATGGCTGCCAATCTTACTGGAGTGAGATGGTATCTTAGGGTGGTTTTGATTGCATTTCTCTGACTGCTAGAGATGGTGAGCATTTTGTCATGTACTTGTTGATTGATTGTATGTCCTCCTCTGTGAAGTGTCTGTTAAGATCCTTGGCCCATTTGTTGATTGGGTTATTTGTTATCTCATTGTTTAATTTTTTTGAGTTCTTTTTATTCTAGATATTAGGGCTCTATCTGAAGTGTAAGGGGTAAAAATTTGTTCCCAGGATGTAGGCTCTCTATTTACCTCTCTTATTTTTTCTCTTGCTGAGAAAGATCTCTTTAGATTAAGTAAGTCCCATTTGTTTATTCTTTTTATTAACTCTTGGGCTATGGGTTTCCTATTAAGGAATTTGGAGCCCAACCCCACAGTATGTACATTGTAGCCAACTTTTTCTTCTATCAGACGCAGTGTCTCTGATTTTATATCTGGCTCCTTGATCCATTTTGAGTTAACTTTTGTGCATTGTGAGAGAAAGGGATTCAGTTTCATTTTGTTGCATATGAATTTCCAGTTGTCCCTGCACCATTTGTTGAATATGCTATCCTTCTTCCATTGCATGCTTTTAGGCCCTTTTTCAAATATAAGAAAGTTGTAATTTTGTGGATTTGTCTCTGTGTCCTCTATTCTGTACCATTGGTCCATCTGCCTGTTTTGATACCAGTACCACACTGTTTTTGTTACTATTGCTTTGTAGTACAGTTTGAACTCTGGATTCACACTTCCTGCTTAGAATTGCTTTCGCTATTCTGGGTCTTTTGTTTTTCCATATGAAATTCATGATTACTTTATTTATTTCTACAAGAAATGCCATTGGGTTTTTGATTGGCATCACATTAAACCTGTAGAGAACTTTGGGTAATATCGCCATTTTGATGATGTTATTTCTGCCTATCCATGTACAGGGCATACTTTTCCATCCTCTAGCATCTTCTTCTATCTCTCTCTTTAGGGTTCTGTAGATTTCATTGCATAAATCTTTCACCTCTTTGGTTAGGTTGATTCCCAAGTTTTTTATTTTCTTTGAGTATACTGTAAAAGGAGTGGTTTTCCTCATTTAAATTTCAGAAGTTTTGTTGCTGATATACAGGAATGCCTTAGATTTATGCGTGTTGATTTTATATCCTGCCACTTTGCTGAATTCATTTACTAACTCTAGCAGACCCTTTTGGGTCTGTTAAATATATTATCATGTCATCCAAAAATAGCGATAATTTAAGTTCTTCTTTTCCTATTTTTAAGTCTTTAATTTCTTTTGTCTGTCTAATTGCTCTGGCTAGTATTTCAAGAACTAAATCGAATAGAAGTGGTGATAGATGGCATCCCTGTCTTGTTCCAGATTTTAAAGGGAATGCCTTCAGTTTTTCTCCATTTACAATGATGCTAGCCTGAGGTTTAGCATATATAGCTTTTACAATGTTGAGGTAAGTTCCTGTTATTCCTAGTTTTTATAGAGTTTTAAACATAAAGGGATGCTGTACTTTGTAGAATGCTTTTTCTGCATCTATCGAGATGATCATATGGTTCTTCTCTTTAAGTCTATTGATGTGGTGAATAGTATTTATTGATTTCCGTATATTGAACCAGCCTTGCATCCCTGGGATGAATCCCTCTTGATCATGATGCACAATTTTTTTATGTGCTTTTGTATTTGATTTGCCAGGATTTTATTGAGAATTTTTGCATCCAAGTTTATTAGAGATATTGGTCTGTAGTTTTCTTTCTTTGAAGTGTCTTTGTCTGGTTTTGGGATCAGGGTGATGTTGGCCTCATAGAATGAATTTGGAAGAACTCCTTCTTTTTCTATTTTTTGAAATAGCTTGAAAAGTATTGGTATTAATTCATCTTTGAACGTTTTGTAGAACTCTGCTGTATAACCATCTGGTCCAGGGTTTTTTTTGGTAGGTAGTCTTTTGAAGGTTTCTTCTATTTCTTCCTTTGTTATTGGTCTATTTAAATTTTGTGTGTCTTCCGGACTCAATCTGGGCAGATCATATGACATAAGAAATTTATCGATATCTTCATTATCTTCTGTTTTATTGGAATATAGGGTTTCAAAATACTTTCGAATTATCTTCTGTATTTCTGTAGTGTCTGTTGTGATATTGCCTTTTTTATCCCATATGTTAGTAATTTGAGTTCTCTCTCTGCTTCTCTTCATTAGCATGGCTAAGGGCCTGTCGATTTAATTTATTTTCAAAGAACCAACTTTTATTTGTTCAATTTTTTTGTTTCAATTTTGTTGATTTCTCCTCTAATTTTAATTATTTCTTGTCTTCTACTACATTTGTTGTTTTGCTCTTTTTTTTCTAGGTTTTTGAGATGTAGTGTGAGATCATTTATTTGTTGTTTTTTTCTTTTTTTGAGGAAAGAATTCCAAGAAATGAATTTCCCTCTTAAAACTGCTTTCATTGTTTGCCACAGAATCCGGTATGTTGTGTCTGTATTTTCATTTGTATCTAAGAGATTTTTTTATCTCCTCCTTTATGTCTTCTGTAACCCATTGATTATTCAGTAACATATTGTTCATTTTCCATGTGATGTAGAATTTTTCCTTCCTTCTTCAATCATTAATTTCAAGTTTCATTCCATTATGATCAGATATGGTGCATGGTATTATCTCCATACTTTTATATTTACTAAGAGTTTCCATATGGCATAATATATGGTCTATATTTGAGTAGGACCAATGTGCTGCTGAGAAGAACATGTATCCACTTTATGATGTTTAATATATTCTATATATGTTGGTTAAGTCTAGGTTATTGATTGTGCTATTGAGTTCTATAGTTTCTTAATTCAGATTTTCTCTAGAGGATCTGTCCAATGGCGAGGGTTGTGTGCTGAAGTCACCCGTAATTATTGTGCTATAGCCTATATGACTCTTGAACTTGAGGAGAGTTTGTTTTATGACTTGGCACCACCATTGTTTGGTGCATACAAATTGATAATTGTTATGTCTTGTTGGTGAATGTTGCCTCTTAACAGTATATAGTGTCCTTTTTTATCACTTTTGATTAACTTAGGTTTTAAGTTGATTTTATTCGATATGAGTATGGCCACTCCTTCTTGCTTCCGAGGGCCAACAATGGCTGCGAAGTCTTTCAGAATAAAATCATGTGATTTCCTGGCTGAGATTCCCATTGCTCTGTGGAAAGCCACCTTGGGCCTAGATCTCAGTTTGAAAGGGTGACAATCATGCGTGGCCTCCTAAAAACCAACACAATTCATATCAATACTTCTATGAGGTACGTTCCAGAACTCAGGCTCTAAGGGGAATCACACCAGAGTTCAAGCCCAGGTGGACCAAGTCATGTCTTCCAACCCCCACACAAATGACCACAATTAAAACAAAAAAACTACCACATGGCCCTCATCTTCGTCCATAAAGACCCTCATCAAAAGTTCTGGATGGAAGTTTCCATGAGGGTTGCAACTAAAGACAGTTTTCAGAATAAGCTCCCTTGCCTCTAATTTCCCTAAAGTCAGGGTGGCCTGGACACCCTTCCTGTGAACCAGGAGTGATCAAAAAGGCCTGCCATTAATTCCGCTTTGTTTCTATAATTTGAGGCTTACTGAATGTCAGGTATAGATTTTTTATGTGATTTGGAGTCATGAGAAAATCCAAGCACATCTGGAGAGCATTCAAGAATTCATTTGACAAAGAGGATCCCTAATCTCACTTGAAGGGGGTCAGGAACCTAACAGAGAAAGGCAAGAATCCTCATCCACAATGACTGCTCTTTTTGCCATTTTGGTTTTGAATGCACACATGGGATCTTTCTTTAGATCCATCAGGTGCAGAGAATCAAAGCCACAGCCTCACACAGGGCCAAGAGGCAGATTCAGACAAATCCCTTTCCAAAGCAATTAAGCAAAGAGCCACAGGTGATGCCCATTTATTTCCATTTGAAATTTTTTTCTTCAGGCTTCACAAAGGGGTGGCCTGAGGCAAAGACCTTCCTGACATTCAGGGCAACAGAACCTTGATTGGTATACTGAGCTTGAATTATGTTCTGCACCGAGGTCTCAGATAAATCGATATACAATGGCATAGGACCGTGTACCTCGGATGATTGAATGTAGAAGAGAACATCCAGTCAAAAAGGGATAGTCTGTAGGATTAGGAAGATAGTCAGTATGTTTAGGAAGAAGAGTGAGACTAGGAGTTGGACCAAAAGTTCTTTAGCAATAGGGTTTCAGTTAGAGAGTGAATGTAAATGTCAGCACATCTGAAGAGACAGTCACAATGATGAACTGGGAAAAAATATGTAGGAAAGCAGATATCAATAGAAAGATTAGGAAATCAGGCAAAGTATAAAGTGCGTGATAGGATTAGACATTTTCAACAGGCTTGAGGTTGAATATATAATCTTAGGAAAAAACAAATATGTAGTAATCAATAGGATTGAAATTTGAGAGCATTAGGCACCCTGGACATGGATGTTTTTAGTAATCCATGGTCACTTTCCATTTAGGCTTTGGTACAATCATATGTGTGACCTTTGCATTTTGTGTCCAGAATACTACCGTGATAAAATTTATATGTTGATAAGGTGACATGAGTATTTCTTCAACCATTATGGGGAGTAATATTCTGGAAACTTATAAATTAGTACTGGTGATACAAATAGGTGTACCTTGTGTTGATCATTATTGAGATGTTGCATGAATAGACCAGATTGTGAATAAAGTATATAACTGGTTCCAACTTTAAATAATGGATTGAGTTTGCATCTGAAAATGTATTGGAAATCTTATATTGATATATATACAATCATTCCAACCAGTTATATATGTAATGGTAATATTAGGGTTACGGTTTATCGTGAAGAGTGAGTATTGCTTCAAAAATGATTATGGAATCAAAAATAATGTGTTTAGAAAGAAGTCTAGTGAAAAGACCAGTAAAGAAACATGGAGGAATACATGTGTTCTGAAGTAGTAAGTAAATGAGAGTGAACCAAATGCCTATAATTTTGTGAAGTTGTGGGTGAAAAAATATATCCTATGATGTCCATATACTGAAAAAATAGTAATGTACCAGTGTTGAGTAAAAATGAACTTCAAAATACACATCATGTCCCATAGCAATCTACTTGCATTGATGTTAAACTGGGTCAGGTACTGTAGAAATATTAGGATTTGTATGCACCACCTACTGAACTTAGTATTCAGTAGTAGGAAACCAATATGTATTACAGGTGTATAAATATTGCTGAAAATAATCTTGTAAAAAGTGGATTTTGAACCCACATACATGAATATAAATGAATTTAGGGAGTGTATAATAAGACACATATTTTTCATATTTTTTTAAAATCTGGAGAATATATATACATATATATATAATATATATATAATATATATACATATATACATATATAATATATATATGTATATATATACACATATATATTTTTTTTCCAGATTTAAAAAAATACATACACACACACACACACACATTAATATTTAGCAATATATATGCCAATCGAAATTCATCATGAAATATAATTCATCCACATATCCAAAAATATTCATTTTACTGAACATGGATTTATGTATAGTGTTTTTCACTAGGAAGCTCACCCATAAGTTGAATTTTCAGTCCCATCATTATTTAGGGAGAGTCATCTGTTCTCACAATTTTATATTCCAAAATCAGGGAGCTCACAAGATTGTCCGTGTGATACCAGGTAGGATATTATATATATATGTATACAAAAATACATGTGCTGAATAGGATACAGAGAAAGGGAGACAGGAATTTATATATGTGATAATTTTAAAAAATCATGGAGAAATATTACAATGAAAAGTTGACTAGATTTAAAAAACATACTCTTGATAATGCAGAAGGCAAATAGAAGTATACACCATGCTTCCTATGAAAGGCCTGTATTTCTATTCGGTTAGGTTTCTTTCTCTCCATGATATTAGGATTAGTAGTCAGAGTCTAGTAGGGTATGGGTTAGTGTCAGGGATTCAGTATTTCAAATGGAAAAAAGGAAAATGAATCTAATGTGTATGCAAAAATGTGATACACAAAAATCTTCCCTCTCTCATCCAGAACAATGCCTTGACATAACCATCGCTAAAAGTAAGACACAATTAGAGGAGAGGAGTTAGAAAATCTGAATATATATGTGGAATGGAAAATGCTCAGGAGTTCACAACACTGGAGGTGGTAGAACAGTTTCCAAAAGTAAGGGAAAGGGTAAACAATCCAGAAACATGGAGCTGTGCTGGCCTTGAGACTTCTTGAGAAACTTCCTCTGAGGTTGGGAACAAGAAATATATGTAATTGTTAGGAGATTTAGCTTCGTTTGTAGTGACACCATGAAATCTGGGTCTGCATCTCTATGACCTGGAGCACATGGTCCTTATTTTCTAATGAACATGAGGGAGCAGTTCTGAATTCTCTCTTTGTAGGTAAACTGTGGCCACTGGGAGCTAAGTGTCTTTCCGTGTGGACTGTGAAGCCATTTGGTGATCCTCCACTTTCCAGGGTGTTTCTTACTGCTGCACTGGGAGTTTGGTATTTCCTTCACGAAATACAAGGAGTTCAACTGGGACAAAATGCTGGAGGGAGTTCTGTCATGTGTGGTTGGTCAGGGACGCAAAGAGAATGTACGAACCAGGCTTCTATCCTACATAGCTTTCACCTTGACTATAGCAACCTGATTCTGAACATTGCCCTGAAACCTCTCCATATGACAAGATGCCTTTACATATAAAGGTCTCCTGCCTGCACCATGTCAGTCGCAAGTCTTTCGAAGCCAATGGAAGATCCAGGTGGTCCTACCAAAAATATTTATTTACACACCTACAGTCCACTTCTCTAGGCCCACTACTCATTAGGCTCCAAATTACTGGCATCTCTGTTCTACACCATTTTCACGAAAACCAGTCAATCAAGGCACTCTTTGGTACACTCATGATCAGCAACAGGAAATCCAAAGTTTATCCAGTGCCACCTGGTCATGGGAATTTCAAAAATTTTATGGTATGAATCTAGTCATTTTTCAAAAATGAAGTTAGAGGCACTGTGGGTTTCAATTAATTCAGGAACCATTAAATGGTGAGGAAGCTCATTTCAATGAAAGCTCTGGAGAACACTCACAGAAAAGCCTTCCAAAAGACTGGCCAAAAGGTCACATGAATCCAGACACATTGAGGTGTACAATGTGAGGTCCATATGTGTTTGGACTCTCAACTAGGGCTGCCAAGTCTTTAAGAATTAAATCATGTGATATCCTGGCTCAGAATCCCCGAGCTCTGTGGAAAGCCATCCTGGGCCTAGATCTCAATTTCCAAAGGCGATTCTCACGTGTGGCCTAGTAAAATCCCAAGAGAACTCACGACAATACTTCTCTGAGGTCAGATCCAGAACTCATTCTTTAAGGGGAATCACACCAGAGTTCAAGCCCAGGTGATCCGAGTCATCTTTTCCAACTACCACACAAATTACCACAATTAAAACAAGAACACTCCCATATGGCCCTCATCTTCTTTCATATTGACACTCATCATAATTTTGCTGGAGGTTTCCATGAGGGGAGCAGACCAAGACAGTGTTCAAAATAAGCTCCTTTGACTCTCATTTGCCTATAGTAAAGGTGGCCTGGACACCCATCCTGTGAACCAGGAGTGATCAAATAGGCCTGCCATTAATACCGCTCCAATTCTCCAATTTGAGGCCTACTGACTGTTTGGTTTAGATTCTTTATGTGAATTTTAGTCATGAAATAACCAAGCACCTATGGGCTAGCCTCTGCAGGTTTTGAAGAACTCATTTGACCCAAAGGATCCCTATTTTCACTTGATGGAGTTCAGGAACCTTACAGAGGAAGTCGAGAGACTTCATCCCAATGGCTGCTCTTTCTGCCATTTTTCCTTTGGATGCAAACATGGGAACTTTCTTTAGATCCACAGGTGCTGAGAATCTAAGCCTCAGCCACACACAGGGCCAGGGGGCTGATTCAGTCACATCCCTTTTCAAAGCACTTAAGAAAAGAGCCACAGGTATGCCCAATCATTTCCATTTGAAAACTGTTTTCTTCAGGCTTCACAAAGGGGTGGCCAGATGCAAAGAACTTCCTGACATTCAGGGCAACAGAACAATAGGTAAGCAAAAGGCCCAAAGCAGGGTTTCTCCTCTGAGACTGTCCTCGTCACACTGATATCTGAGTTTTCTGAGATGCTCGCCATCACCTACAGCTATCCAGTACATGGCTATGTCACAGAGCTTGGAGGTGGTACATATCTTGGACACAAAACCATGGGCCTATTCTTGAAATTGGCCGGAATTCAGGACGAAAATAGAAACTTAGGAAGGTAGCAGGTGTTGCTCATCGATAAGGCTAGCTACAGTCCATTCATAAACGTTGCAATATGAATGCTGAGAAGCTTTCTACTAGACACGACACATCCATTGATGAATTCTCTTTTCTAATGTCTACAACCACGGAAACAGTGGAATACACAGACATAGAAACACTCGCCCTGTGAAAAGACTTACTAGAAACAGTCCACTTCAAATGAAACAAACCGACTGTCCTACCTATTCTCAGAAAATGAGACAAAACCACAAACCCACAACCACACCCACAAAGGCACCTCCTTCCCCTAAGTAGGTCTTTGACTATCCGGAGTGTCCTCTGACTTGTAGGCCATAATACGTTCCCCCGAAATGGCCTGTCCTGTCTCAGATCTGGTCTCCTTGGCAAACTCTGTGAACTTCTCAGGAGCCAACGGTGAGCCACTAACGACTTTCTCAAGAAAAGCCCCGCTTCCGAGCTTTCCTGGCATTTGGCCTTCTCACGTCTGAAGGTACCAAGAAAGACTGACTGCATTTAGTAAATCCAAACAAGTGAGACCATAGGGACTGGGACTTGGACTGGCTATGGGTGCCTGGCTTCCTGGATCCAAAGTTCAGAGAGTTCCATCACCATGGAAGTGAGGTGAGGTCACTTCCTTCCTGAACTGAATGAGGTCCCTGTCTTGGCAACCACTTTGTCTTAACTGTTACTTCCAAGGGTCCCATGAGATTGAGGCTGCCCCTACTTCCTGTGAAACTTTCACAAGTTAGAATGGTATATCAACCATAGGCACCCAGGAATAGATCTCCACACAGGCCTGTTTTGGTCCATGTTCTCTACATTAAGAAGAGAATCTGATTCAGACACAACCTTTTATCCTGACTGGGTTGTTTGCCATGGAAGATGACTTTTGGTCTCTCAGGTCCTTCATAGCTGCCTACATCTTCTCCAGGGATCATTTCTGCATGGGCCTTTGAGGTTATCAGCAGGTGGAAGTTTCCCTACATTTCTGTATTGTAAAATCAACTCTTTCCCTGATGTTCTATAAAGTTAGATTGAGGGAATAGTGTATGATTATGGTTAAAAACATGTTTGATTTGGGTTAGAAATCATTGTGCTGGATGAATAATGGTATTGGGAACCTGCTATGTGTATAAGAATATATAGGTGTAATATATGTATGAAAAAAGAAATCTAAGTATGATTTGAAGGCCAGAAGGGCATTGGGCCCTTGATTGGGATACGCAGCATTGAATTACGTTCTGCAGAGATGTCTCAGATAAATCGATATACAATGGCATAGGACCTTGTACTTTGCATGAATTAATGTAGAAGGAACATCCAGTCAAAAAAGGATAGTCGGTAGTGAAAGGTTAATAAAATAGGTACTTGCTATTTCCTGTTTTTCTGTATGCTTAAAAAAACACTGTTGAAATCTTGAGAAATGTTTGCTAATCTTGTTCTAGAATGTACTGTTCCCAACTGCCAAACTGCAGAATGTACTGCCTCACTCGGTGTCACACGAACCGCCCACTCACCCTTACACATCAGTAAACTTCCCTCCCTTCCATCTCCAAGGAATGTATGTAAGCTCTGCATAAGCTGTTCTCAGAGCTCTCTGATCTATTTAAGTTAGCTGTGAGCCCCAGCAAGCTGGACGCAAAATAACCCTTTGCTGTTGCATGAGACAGTCTCTTGGTAGTCTCTTCCTCCAACACTCACCTGACCTTTACATATTGAGGTTCCACCGAGTTGCGGCAGTGGCGGATGAGAGACCCCAACGGGCTCCTCTCGGAGCAAGTAAGGCGCCTCTTTCTGGTTTCAGGTGTCATGTTAGGGCTTGGCAAAATTGCTGGCGATGAAGAGCCTGGGGTCTCTCCGACGGTGGCTGAGAGACGTGTCACAGAGACATAGGGCACCTCCCTGGGGGACCCCAAAGAGGACTCGGAGAATCAAGGAACAATTGCTTCATCGACTCAGTGATATTTTCTTTTAGATTCGGTATTGCCATCCTATCGGGTTTTGCCGGCTACGCATTCCTGGTCTCAGTGTTGGATGTCCATTGCCTGTCTTTATGGTCTTGTCTTATCTGTGTCATGTGTTTTTGCTTTTACTGTTTGTGTACCTTTCACTATGGGACAGAGCACTTCAATGCCTCTGTCCCTGACCCTTGATCACTGAACCAAAGTCCGCTTAAGGGCTCAGAATCTTTCTTTTTTTAGTAAAACGCTGGACCTGGCAGACTCTCTGTGCCTCAGAATGGCCCATCTTTGGAGTCGTATGGCCCCAAGAAAGATCTTTCTACTTCCCACTAATTTATAAAGTCAGAGATATTGTCTTTCAGCCAGGGCCACGTAGCCATCCTGATCAACAGCCATATATCTTAACTTTTCAGGACCTCTGCAAATCTCCTCCTCCATGGGTGAAGCCTTTCCTTGCCCATGCCTCTGCTCATACTCCTTCCCACAAGATCTCTCAAACCCTCACCTCTTCCTCCTCCTCCACCCTCTGTTTTCCCTGAGTCACAAGATTTGACTCTACTGGACTCTTCCTCCTCTCCTTATCCCCTGCCCTCGTCCCCTAACACACAACACACTCTAAGTGATTCCCCTGCTGCTGACTAAGCCTCTCTACCATTGGAGGAAGCTAAGCTGGTAATAGGATCTGATAATGGACCGATGTTCATGGCCCAGGTAAGTCAGGGGTTAGCCAGGAACCTGGGGATTAATTGGAAGTTATATTGTGCTTATAGACCCCAGAGTTCAGGACAAGTAGAAAGAATGAATAGAACCATTGAAGAGACCTTAACGAAATTAAGCTTAGAGACCAGCATAAAAGATTGGACTGTGCTCCTGACTTATGCAATGTTTCATGCAAGAAAAAATCCTTCTGTTTCTTTGAGTAACCTTACCCCCTGAGAAGTTCTCTATGGTGGCCCTCGTCCAGTAAGGGTCCTAAGCCCAACTGTAAGACCTAAGGATCCTTTCCACACCCTCTTGCTTGACAGACTTAAAGCTCTTGAAAGAACTCAGTGATACCTGTGAAAATAGCTGCCCACTGCGTAACAAACTGTGTACCAGGGGATTCCACATCCATATCAAATAAGAGACTTCATGTATGTAAGATGACATCAGGTGTCATCCCTGGAACCCAGCTGTAAAGGACCATACCAGGTGCTACTTATAACACCTACAGTGGTAAAGGTATACAGAATCACTTCTTGGATCCATGCCTCTCATCTCAAGCCTGCTCCTTGTCCAGAATCTTTCTGGAAACTGGAAAAGACTGGTAACAGTTTCAAATTGTGTATTCGCCATGTGGATAAGGTTATATACTCTCCCCTTGGCCACAAGTAGTCCTAACCCTCATCAGCCTTTTAAGCAGCGATGGCTGATCACAAATCCTACTGGAAAAGTGTATAATCGATCTCACATACATCCCCCTTAGGGACCTGGTGGCCATCTCTCCACCCAGACATTTGTCAGCTGGCCATAGGTTTTTTCTATTGGGATATCCCTGATGAAGAAAATCCCACTAAAATACCATTAAATCCCTTGTGTACCATAGATAATGGAAACAAACATTATGGATGTAGGGACACGCGAGCCAAATGCAGGTTGGCTATCCTAGATTACTTGTTTGCCCGGGAAACTATCAAAGCCACAAACAGTAACGGCTGTGTGGGGGAAAAACCGACTTCTTCAGTATGTCATGGAGATGTGAGCATACAGAGGCTGCCTGATGGAACCCAATACTTCATCAAATTCAGTACACAGCATTGGCCATATTACCAAGTAGACAACAGAAAAAGGATGGCCCCCAGAGGGGTCTCTAGATCCTCAAATTTTGCGTGACCTTTTTAACTTCTGCAAGTGCTCAAAAGGGTGAAAGGAGATTCCCCTATGTGGAAGCCCTTTCCCTCCTTAACTCACATCCTGAACTATGCTTCTCCAATAGATTTTTATCCTCAGCCTTCTGCTCCAGACTCTCTGCTGTCACTCCCACCTCAGCAACGTGATTTCTCCCCTCCAATTACTAGATCAGAATCCCAAACCTCCACCAGTTCTCAGACAATTGCCCGCTTGTGAGGTAGCAGGTACTGAGGTACCCCTCCACCCACTCACTCCTCTCTCTTCCTGTCAGTGCCCACACCGGGTCCCACCAGGTCCTCTTTCCAGCTAACCCAAAGCTCAAACGAGCTCAGGAGAGCTCTCAGACCCTTATCCAAGATGTAATATAAATGGCCATTAAAGTTGCTTTGTCATCACTGAAAACAGGTTACTAAA
Source organism: Callospermophilus lateralis (assembly GCF_048772815.1). Lineage (NCBI taxonomy): Eukaryota > Metazoa > Chordata > Mammalia > Rodentia > Sciuridae > Callospermophilus > Callospermophilus lateralis. The sequence continues at coordinate 207,734 of NW_027512831.1, forward strand.
ATTTAAAGTCCCTCACAGGATTTTGGGATACTCACTCCCGTTTTCTGCTCTTCTCTACCTGTTCTACTGCTCAAGTTTTTTGCTAGGAAATTCCCAAACACCTTTCCAATTATTCTTTTACATCTCTCTTTTTCCTCATTCTCAGATCCTCGGAGCTTCTCTCAGCCCCACCTTCCCCGTATTCCCCCTCTGTACCAGGCCCACAGAAAAGTCTTAAATGTCCTTCTCCAGAAGTCTTCACCATGGCTGACTTTAGAACTTTCAGCATAGAGTTTCTATAAAGAGTTCAATGTAGATAAACTTTCTCTTTTTGTATTGCCCTGTTATACTTGGCCACTGGCTAAAAAACTCAGTACTTCTAAGCTAGACAACCCCTAACTAGTTTTTCACAAAATATGTGAACAAGTCCTCTGGCCTTCAGCTGGGGCTTCACAGATATGGCCACATTTCTAAGATAAAGAAATTACCAACTGGGCTCCGTTGTAACAGCTGGCAGGGGGAAAATAAGAAAGGGAATAAAAAAGCTCTCCTCCTCCCAGGTGTCCTTGAAAATTTAACTTGCCCAGAACAGAGGAAAAATCAGAAACATATACTGCTTTTTTGAACTTCTGCAGACTGTAAACTTCTGAGCCCCATCCCTTATATGTTGGGTACACAATTCTGAAACTACCTAAACTTGAGTTTCAGGGGACTAATTGATTACAACAGAAGCAATGCCCTCTGAATCCAGTTGCAACAATATAGGACTGTTTCCCTGTCTTCAGTGCTATCTTAGGTGCCTTGCCTTGTCTCTCCCTAAAACAGCATAATTCTATATACTTAAACATTGTTTATGTTTTCATGAAATGGTCAACAGATGTGATTATTTTGAAATGTTGCAGATGTTTCCCAGAAAGCTCTATCATGACGCAGGTTCGTTTGAAGATCAAATAGGGGGGGCATACAACCGGTTCTACTGGGAACTTGTATCCCTCACTTTAGCCATCCTATTAGGAATAGGAGTTGCTGCACGGGTGGGCACAGGAACCACTGCCATTGTCCATGGGACACAACAAATGACCCAATTAGAAGAAGCAATAGAGCAAAACTAAGATATTAGAAACCTCCATCAGAGCTTTGCATGAATCTTTAACCTCTCTCTCTGAAGTTGTTTAAAGAACAGTTGAGGGTTGGACCTCCTCTTCATTAGAGAAGGGGGCCTTTGTGCTGCATTGAGGGAAGGATGTTGTTTTTATGCTGACCATACTGGAGTTGTAATAAAATCTATGAGTAAATTTAAAAGACACCTTGAAGAGCATCAACAAGAGAGAGAGGCCCAAAAAGGGTGGCTTGAGTCTTGGTTCACACACTCCTCCTGGTTAACTACATTTTTATCAACCCTGGCCGGTCCAATAATAATCCTCATATTATTGCTAACTATAAAATCCTGTTTGCTCAACCGTGTAATTTCTTTTCTCCAGGCTCAAATTGGACGAGTTAAACTTATGGTAATACCCCACTAGCAGACATAGAATGTGACACCCTCCAATGATCATTTTTATGATTAAAAGTAGCCAGAAGAAGAAGTGGGGAATTAAAGTTTAATAAAATAGGTACTTGTCACTTCTTGTTTTTCTGTATCCTTAACAAAACACTATTGAAATCTTGAGAAATGCTTGCAAATCTTGTTCCCAGAATGTTCTGTCCCCAACTGCCCAACTGCAGAATGTACTCCCTCACCCAGGTGAATGCAAACCACCCTCTCACCCTGACCCATCAATAAAATTCCCTCCCTGCCCTCTCCAGGGAAAGTATATAAGCTCTATTTAAGCTATTCTCAGGGCTATCTGCTCTATTCAAGTGATCTCTGAGCCCCAGCATGCTGGACACCCAAAAAACCCTTTGATGTTGCAAGAGATAGTCTGTTGGTGGTCTCCTCCTCTGAAGCTCGCCCCAAATTTACTTGGATGATTGAATGTAGAAGAGAACATTCAGTCAAAAACGATAGTCTGTAGCATTAGGAAGATAGTCAGTACTTTTATGAAGAAGGGTGAGTATAGGAATTGGAAAAAAATTTCTCTAGCAATAGGGTTTCGATTAGAGAGTGAATGTAAATGTCAGCACAGGTGAAGAGTCAGTCACAATGATGAACTGGGGAAAATATGTAGGAAAGCAGATATCAATAGAGACATTACAAAATCAGGCAAAGTATAAAGTGAGTGATAGGATTAGATATTTTGAACAGGGTTGAGTTTAAAATATATAATCTTAGGAAGAAACAAATATGTAGTCACAATTAGGATTGACATTTGAGAGCATTAGGCAAATTTCAGGTGGATGAATATTTCTCAGAATAATCTTGTGAATAGTTGATTATAAATCCACATAATAAACATGAATGAATTTAGGGAGTGTATATAAGACACATATATTTCATATTTTGAAAAATCTGGAGAGTGTATATATATATATATATATATATATATATATATATATATATATATATATATATATACAAAACACACACAGACAAAAAAGTAGCAAAATATATGTCAATCAAAATTCATTATAAAATATATATCATCCACAGATCTAAAAATATTAATTTTACTGAACATGGATTTATGTATAATGCTGTTCAACTAGCAAGCTCAACCATAGGTTGAATATCCAATTCCAACAAGTTTAGTAGGAGTGATCTCTTCTAACAATTTGTATCTGCCAAGTCAGCCACCTCACAAGAATGTACGTGTGGTACCAGGGAGGAATCTATATGTGCATATAAGAATACAGAGAAAGGGAGACAGGAATTCACATATTTGTTAACCTTAAAAATACATGGACAACAATTTCCACAATAAATTGACTAGATTCATAACTCCAACTCTGTATCATGCAAAAGAAAAGTACAACAATACACCAGGCCTACTCTGAACTGCTTGTATTTCGATTCTGTTTGGGTTATTTTTCTCCATCATATTAGAATTAGTAGTCAGAGTCTGGTCGGGTATGGGTTAGAGTCAGGGATTCAGTATTTTGAATGGAAAATAGAAAACTGAATCCAATGTTTATGCAAATATATGCTACAGAAAATTCTTCCCACTCTCCTCCAGAACAATGCCTTGACATTACCTTCGCCCCAAGTAAGACACAATTAGAAGAGAAGAGTTAGAAAATCTGTGAATACCTATCAGGAATGGAAAATGCTCCAGATTTCACATCTTTGGAGGCGGTAGAGGAGTTTCCAAAAGTAAGGGACAGGGTAAACACTCCACAAATATGGAGCTCTGCTGGCCTAAAGACTTTTTGAGAATCTGCCTTTGAGGTTGGGCACTTAAAATATATGTTGTTTTCAGGAGCTTTAGCTTTATTTGTAGTGAGACAATCAAAGCTCGATCTGCATCTATGTGACCTGGAGGACATGGTTATTTATTTTTCAATAAAAATGAGGCAGCAGTGCTGAATTCTCTCTTTGTAGGTAAACTGTGGCCACTGAGGGCTAAGTGTCTCCCTGTGTGGACTGTGAAACAACTTGGTCATCCTCCAATTATCGTGGTGTTTCTTGCTGCTGCACTGGGAGTTTGGAATTTGCTTCATTAAATACAACGAGTTCAAATGGGAAACAGTGCTGAAGGGAGTTCTGTCAGCTGTGGTGTGCAGGGTCTCCAGGAGAATGCACCAACCAGGGTTCTATCCCACGTAGCTTGCCCCCTTGACAATAGCAACATGATTCTGAACATTGCCCTAAAACCTCTCCATATAAAAATATGCCTTTACGTATATGGGTCTGATGGCTGCACCATGTCAGTCTCAAGCCATTTGGAAGCCAGTGGAAGATCCACATGGCCCCACCACAGATGTTTTATCACTCACTTGCGTAACACTTCTCTAGGCCCACTACTCACTAGGCTTCTACTTACCAGCATCTCTGTTCTACACCATTTTCCTGAAACCCAGTCAATCAAGGCCCTGTCTGGTATATTCATGATCATCAACAGGACATCAAAGGTCCTCCAGTGACATCTGGTCATGGGAATTTTAAAAATTTCATGGTAATTATCTAGCAATTTTTAACGGATGAAGTTGGAGGCACTGTGGTTTGCAATTCATTCAGGAACCATTAAAGGGTTAGAAAGCTAATTTCAGGGAAAGCTCTGGAGCACTCTCACAGGCAAGGCTACCCAAAGAGTGGCCAAAAAGTCACATGAAGCGAGGCCAATTGAGGTCTATAAAGCGAGGTCCATGTGTGTTTTGAATCTCAATAATGCATGCCAAGTCTTTCAGAATAAAATCATGTAATATCCTGGCTGAGATTCGCAGTGTTCTGTGGAAAGCCAACCTGTGCCTAGATCTCAGGTTCCAATGGCAACTTCATGCCTGGCCTCCTAAAATCCCAACACAATTCATGGCAATACTTCTCTCAGGTCAGTTCCAGAACTCAGTCTATAAGGAGAATCACACCAGAGTTCAAGTCCAGGTGGACCCAGACAACTCTTCCAACCGCGACTCAAATGAAAACAATTAAAACCAAAATACTCCCTCATGGCCCTATTCTTCTTCCATATAGACACTAATCATAACCTCTTCCTGGAGTTTTCCATGAGTTGTGCAGCCCAAGAGAATGTCCAAAATAAGCTTCTTGCACCTCTTTTGCCTAACTTCAGGGTGGCCTGGGCACCCTTCCTGTGAATCAGGAGTGATCAAATAGGCCTGCCCTTAATACTGTTCCGCTTCTCCAATTTGAGGCTCTCTGACTGTGGGGTCTAGATTCTTTATGTGAATTGGAGTCATGAGAAAAGCCAAGACAGTGTCCAAAATCAGCTCGCTTGCCCCTCATTTGCCTAAAGTCAGGGTGGCCTGGACACCGTTTCTGTGAACGAGGAGTGATCAAATAAGCCTGCCGTTAATACTTCTGTGTTTCTCCAATTTGACGCCTACTGATTTCAGGTATCAATTCTTTATGTGATTTGGAGTTATGCGAAAACCCAAGCACCTCTGCAGGGAATTGAAGAACTCATTTGACCCAAAGAATCCCTATTCTCACTTGATGGAGTTCAGGAAATTAACAGAGGAAGGCAAGAGACTTCATCCATAATGAATGATTTTTTTTTTGCCATTATGGCTTTGGACGCACACATGGGACCATTCTTTAGATCCATCAGGTGCTGAGAATCTAAGTCATAGACACAAACATGGCCAAGAGACTAATTCAGACACATACCTTCCCAAAGCAATTAAGCAAAGAGCCACAGGTGATGACATTCATTTCCATTTGAAAACTGTTTACTTCAGGCTTCACAAAGTGGTGGATTGAGGCAAAGAACTTCCTGACATTCAGTGCAAAACAACAATAAGTAAGCAAAAGGCCCAAAGCAGGGTTTCTCCACTGAGACTTTCCTGGTCACACTGATATCTGCATTTTCTGAGATGCTCGCCATTCTTTTCAGCTATCCAGTACATGGCCATGTCACAGAGTTTGGAGGTGGTACATATTTTGGACACAAATCCATGAGCCTATTCTGGATAGTGGCCAGAATTCAGGAAGAAAACAGCAACTTAGAAAGATAGCAGGTGTTGCACATCAAAAAGACAAGCTGCACTCCATTCATATATTGGGCAGGTTGAATTATGGGAAGATTTACACTAGACAGTACACATCCATTAATGCATTCTCTTTTCCAATATCTACAACAACGGACACAGTGGGATACACAGACATAGAAACACTTGCCTTGTCAAATGACTTACTAGAAACTGTCCACTCCAAACCAAACTAACCGCCTTTCCCATCTATTCTCAGAACATGAGACAAAACAATAAACCCATACCCACTCCCACAAAGGCACCTCCTTCCCCCAATTAGGTCTGTGACTATCCAGATTGTCCTCTGACAGGTGGGCCATACTATGTTCCCCTGAAATGGTCCGTCTTCTCTAAGATCTGGTGAAATATAAGTATGAAAACAGAAATCTAGGTATGATTTGAAGCCCAGAAGGGTTTTTCCCTTGATTGGGATACTTAGCTTTGAATTATGCTCTGCAAAGTTGTCTCAGATAATTCGATATACAATGGCATAGGACCTTTTACATTGGATGATTGAATGTAGAAGAGAACATCCAATCAAAAAGGGATAGTCGGTAGGATTAGGAAGATAGTCGGTAGGTTTAGAAAGAAGAGTGATTAAAGGATTTGGACCAAAAGTTCTTTAGCAATAGGGTTTCGATTATAGAGTGAATGTAAATGTCAGCACATATGAAGTGTCAGTCACTAGGATCAACTTGGGAAAATATGTAAAAAAGCAGATATCAATAGAAACATTATGAAATCAGGCAAAGTATAAAGTGAGTGATAGGATTAGACATTTTCAACAGGGTTGAGTTTGAATATATAAATTAGGAAGAAACAAATATGTAGTCACCAATAGGATTGACAATTGACAGCATTAGGCAACCTGGACATGGATGTTTTTAGTAATCCATGTACACTTTACATTTAGGCTTTGGTACAATCATAAATGTGACCTTTACATTTTTTTGTCCAGAATATTACTTTGATTAAATGTATATGTACATCAGGTGACATGAGTATGTCTTCCACCATTTCTGCGAGCAATATATTGAAGATGTAAAATTAGAATCGGGGGTACAAAGAGGTGTACCCTGTGTCTATGAATATAGAGATAAAGCATGAATAGACCCTAATGTGAATAAATAATATAACTTTTTTCAACTTTAAAAAATGAATTGATCTAATATCTGAAAAATTAAAGGAAATCGTATATTGATATACAATCATTCATTCCAACCAGGTATATATGTAATGGAAATATTTGTGTTTTGGTTTATCATGAAGAGTGTGTGAGTTTTGCTTCAAAATGATTATGGAAATTCAAAATAATGTGTTTTGAAAGAAGTCTCATGAATAGACCAGTCGAGAAACCCTGACAATACATGTGTTCTGAAGCAAGAAGTGGTGAAAGTTGAAACAAATGCATATTAATTTGTGAACTTGTGGATGAAATGTATGTCCTATGATGTGCAAAAACTGAAGAAATAATAATGTACCAGTGTCGAATACAAATGAATAAAGAATTACATATCATGTCCCATAGGAATCTACTTGCATTGATGTTAGACTGGGTCAGTTACTGTAGAATAATTAGGATTTGTATGCATCATTCCCTGAAGTTAGTTTTCAGTACTAGGAAACAAATATGTATTTCAGGTGGATGAATATTTCTGAGAATAATCTTGTGAAATGTTGATTAAAAATCTACATACATGAACATGAATGAATTTAGAGAGTGTATATTAGACACATATATTTCATATTTTGAAAAATCTGGAGAGTGTATACACACACACACACACAAATAAAAAACACTCACAGACATTAAAAAGTAGCAATATAAATGCTAATCGAAATTCATCAGTAAATATATATCATCCACAGATGCAAAAATGTTTATTTTACTGAACATGAGTTTATGTATAATGTTGTTCTACTAGGACGCTCCCTATAGGTTGAATTTTCAGTTCCAACAGCGTTTAGGAGGAGTGATCGATTCTCACAATTTGTATCTGCCAAGTCAGCCACCTCACAAAGATGTACATGTGATACCTGGTAGGATTCTATATATGCATATAAATATATAAGTGTGAATAGGCTAAAGAGAAAGGGAAACATGAATTCTCATATTTGTTAACTTTAAAAACACATGGAGATCTTTTTCTATTAAACATTGACCAGATTTATAACTCCTACCTTGTATAATGCAAAATGCAAGTCCAACTATACAACATGCCTCCAACGAACTGCTTGTATTTCTATAGGTTTGTGTTATTTTTCTCTATCATATTAGGATGAGTTGTCTGAGTCTAGTAGGTATGGGTTAGTGTCAGGGATTCAGTATTTCAAAAGGAAAATTGGAAATTGAATCCAATTTGTATGCAAATATATGCTGCACAAATATCCTCCCCTCTCATCCAGAACAATGCCTTGAAATTACCTTCACCCCAAGTAAGACACAGTTAGAGGAGAATAGATAGAAAATCAGTGAATACATATCTGGAATGGAAAATGCTCAGGAGTTCACAACCTTGGAGGTTGTAGAGGAGTTTCCAAAAGTAAGGGACAGGGTAAACACTCCACAAACATGGAGCTCTGCTGGCCTAAAAACTTTTAGAGCAACTGCTTCTGAGTTTGGGAACGTGAAAATTATGTTGTTGTTAGGAGAATTGGCTTCCTTTGTAGTGAGACCATCAAAGCTGGGTCTGCCTCTATGTGACGTGGAGGACATGGTATCTTATTTTCCAATGAACATGAGGTAGCAGTGTTGATTTTCTTCTTTTTAGGTAAACTGTGGCCTCTGGGGACTAAGTGTCTCCCCGTTGGACTGTGAAGCCATTTGGTCCTCCTCCACTTTTTGTGGGGTTTTTGCTGCTGAACTGGGAGTTTGGTATTTGCTTCATGAAATTCAAGGAGTTCAACTGAGACACAGTGCTGGAGGGAGTTCTGCCATCTGCGGTGGTTAAGAGTCTGCAGAAGAACGCACCAACCACGCTTCTATCCCTCAAAGCTTGCCACATTGCATCCTTGTCCATAGCAACCTGATTCTGAACATTGCCCTGAATCCTCTTCATATAACAAGATGCCTTTAATTACAAGGGTCTGCTGGCTGATTCATGTAATCCACAAGCCATTTGGAAGCCAATGGAAGATCCACATTGCTCCAACAGAGATGTTTTATCAAACTCCTGCCCACCAAAGCTCTAGGCCCACTTCTCAGCAGGCTGCAACTTTATGGCACCTCTGTTCTACACCATTTTCATGAAACCCAGTCAAGCAAGGCACTGTCTGGTACATCCATGATCAGCAACAGGACATCCAAAGGTTCTCCAGTGCCACCTGGTCATGGGAATTTCAAAAATTTCATGGTATTTATTTAGACATTTTTCAAGGATGAAGTTGGAGGCACTGTGGGTTTCAATTCATTCAGGAACCAGTAAATGGTGAGCAAGATTATTTCAATGAAAGCTCTGGAGAACCCTCACAGGCAAGGCTTCCCAAAGAATGGCCAAAAGGTCACATTAAGCCAGGCCCATTGAGGTCTACAATATGAGGTCCATGTGTGTTTTCACTCTCAACTATGGCTGCCAAGTCTTTCGAATGAAATCATGTGATATCTTGGCTGAAATTCCCAGAGCTCTGTGGAAAGCCACTCTGGGGCTAGATCTCAGTTTCCAAGGGTGACTCTCATACATGGCCTCTTAAATCACAACACAATACATGGCAATACTTCTCTGAGATCAGTTCCTGAACTCAGTCTATAAGGGGAATCACACCAGAGTTCAAGCCCAGGTAGACCTTGTTATGTCTTCCAACTGTCACACAAATATCCACAATTAAATCCAAAACACTTCCACATGGCACTCATCTTCTTCCATTTACACAATCATCATAACCTCTGGCTGGAGGTTTCCATGAGGGGTGCAGCCCAAGACAGTGTCCAATATAACCTCCCTTGTCCCTCTTTTGCCTAAAATCAGGGTGGCCAGGACATCCTTCCAGTGAACCAAGAGTGATCAAATAGGCCTGCCATTAATATGGCACTGCTTCTCCAATTTGAGGCCTACTTACTGTGTGTTTTAGATTCTTTATGTGAATTGGAGTCTCGAGAAAAACCAAGCACTTATGGGCTAGCCTCTGCAGGGTTTTGAGGAACACATTTGAACCAAATGATCACTGTTCTCACATGATGGAGAACAGGACACTTACAGAGGAAGGCGAGAGACTTCATCCACACTGACTGCTCTTTTGTCCATTTTCGTTTTGGATGCACACATGGGATCCTTCTTTAGATCCATCAGGTGCTGAGAATCTAAGCCACAGTCTCACACAGGGCCAAAAGACTGATTCAGACACATCCCTTTCCAAAGCAATTAAGCAAAGAGCCACAGGTGATGCCCTTTCATTTCCATTTGAAAACTGTTTCTTTAGGCTCTACAATGGTGTGGCCTGAGGCAAAGGCCTTCCTGACATTCAGGGCAACAGACCAATTGATGAGCAAAAGGCCCAAAGCAGGGTTTCTTCACTTAGAATTTCCTGGTCAAACTGATATCTGAGTTTTCTGAGATGCTCCCATTTCTTTCAGCTATCCAGTACATGGCCATGTCACAGAGCTTGGAGGTGGTACATATTTTGGACACAAAACCATGAGCCTATTCTGGAGAGTGGCCAGAATTCAGGAAGAAAACCGGAACTTAGGAAGATTGTTGGAGTTGTCCACCCATAAGTCAAGCCGCAGTCCATTCATAAATTGGGCAAGTTGAGTCTAGACAGGACACATCCAATGATTCATTCTCTTTTCTAATATCTAAAACCACGGACACAGTGGGATACACAGACAAAGAAACACTGGCCTTGTCAAACGACTTACCAGAAACAGTTCACTCCAAACCAAACAAACCGCCTTTCCTACCTATTCTCAGAACATGAGACAAAATCTCAAACCCACACCCACACACACAAAAGAAGCTCCTTCCCCCAAGTAGGTCTGTGACTATTGGGAGTGTCCTCTGACTGGTGGGCCAAACTATGTTCTGATGAAATCGCCTGTCCTTTGTCACATATGGTCTCCTTGGCCAAATCTGTGAAGTTGTCACTAGCCAGCGGTGAGCCACTACCTGCTTTCTCAGGAAAGGCCCCTCTTTAGAGCTTTCCTGACATTTGTTCATCCTCACCTCAGTAGGTACCAAGAAAGACTGACTCTGTCCTTGGTAAATCCAAAAAATACGACCACTGGGACTGGGACTGAGACTGGCTCTGGGTGCCTGGCTTCCCGGATTCCAAGTTCAGAGAGTTCCATCACCAAGGAAGTGAGGTGAGATTACTTCCTTCAGGAATTCTTTGAGGTCATTGCCTTGGCAACCACTTTGTCCTAACTGTTGCTTACAATACTCCTATGAGATGGAGGCTGCCCTTTCTTCCTGTGACACTTTTACAAGTTAGAATGGTATATCAACCATAGGGACCCCGGAATAGCTCTCCACACATGCCTGGTTTGGTCTATCTTCTCTACATTAACAAGAGAGAGGCTTATTCAGACACAACCCTTCATCCTGGGAAGGTTGTTTGCGATGGAAGATGACATTTGCTCTCTCAGGTCCTTCATAGCTGCCTACATCTTCTCCAGGGATCAAGTCTGCATGGACATTTGAGGTTCTCAGCAGGAGGAAGATACCCTACACTCCTGTATTGTAAGACGAACTCTGTCCCTGCTCTTCTGCAAAGTTAGATTAAGGTAAGAGTGTATGCTTAGGGTTAATAACATGTTCAATTTGGGTTACGAATCATTGCGAAGGATGATTAATAGTATTGGGAACCTGCGATGTTTATAAGATTATAGAGGTGAAATATAAGTATGGAAACAGAAATCTAGGTAAGATTTGAAGCCCAGAAGGGCATTAGGCCCTTGATTGGGATACTTAGCTTATAATTACGTTCTGCACAGATGTCTCAGATAAATCGATAATCAATGGCATAGGACCTTACACCTTGGATGATTGATTTTAGAAGAGAACATCCACTCAAATTGAGATAGTCGGTGGGATTAGGAAGGTAGTCAGTATCTTTAAGAAATAGAGTGAGTATAGGATTTGGGGCAAAAGTTCTGTAGCAATAGGGTTTTTGTTATAGAGTGAATGTAAATTTCAGCACATGTGAAGAGTCAGTCACATGATGAACTGGGGAAAATATGTAAAAAGGAAAATATCAATACAGACATTATGAAATGAGGCAATTATACAGTGAGTGATAGGATTAGACATTTTCAATAGGGTTGACATTGAATACATAATCTTAGGAAGAAACAAATATGTCATCACCAATAGGAATGACATTTGAAAGCATTAGGCAACCTGGACATTTATCGTTTTAGTAATCCATGTTCACTTTCCATTTAGGATTTGGTACAATCATAAGTGTGATCTTTGCATTTTGTGCCCAGAAAAATATTGTGATCAAATATGTATGTAGATCATATGACATGAGTATTTCTTCCACCATTACTGGGAGCAATATTTGAAGACATATAAATTAGTATTGGGGGTACAAAGTGGTGTACCCTGTGTCTTTGAATATAGAGATAATGCATGAATAGACCATACTGTGAATAAATATTAAAACTGGTTCCACTTTAAATAATGGATTGAATTGATATCTGAAAATATATAGGAAATCATATATTGACATACAATCATTCACTCCAACCAGTTATATATCTAATGGTAATCTTAGGGTTATTGTTTATCATGAAGTGTGTGTGAGTTTTGTTTCAAAAGTGATTATGGAAATCGAAAATAATATGTTTGGAAAAAAGTCTCATAAAAAGACCAATCAAGAAATATGGAGGAATTCATGTGTTCTGAAGCAGGAAGTGATTGAAAGTGAAACAAGTGCCTATAAATTTTCTAAATTGTGAATGAAATATATATCCTGTTATGTGCATAAACTGATGAAATAGTAATGTACCAGTGTTGAATAAAAGTGAACGTCAAAATACACATCATGTCCAATAGGAATCTACTTGCATTGATGTTAAACTGGGTCAGTTACTGTAGAAATATTAGAATTGCATGCATTATTCACCAAAGAGAGTTTTTTTTTATTTTTATTTATGGTTGTTCAAAACATTACATAGTTCTTGATATATCATATTTTACACTTTGATTCAAGTGGGTTATGAACTCCCATTTTTACCCTGTATACAGATTGCAGAATCACATCAGTTACACATCCATTGATTCACATATTGCCATACTAGTGTCTGTTGTATTCTGCTGCCTTTCGTATCCTCTACTATTCCCCCTGGCCTCCCCGCCCCTCCCCACTTCTCTCTCTACTCCCTCTACTGTAATAAATTTCTCCCCCTTGTATTATTTTTCCCTTTCCCCTCAATTCCTCTTGTATGTAATTTTGTATAACCCAGAGGGTCTCCTTCCAATTCCATGCAATTTCCCTTCTCCCTCCCTTCCTCCTCTCATCCCTGTTTAATGTTAATCATCTTGTCATGCTCTTCATCCCTATCTGTTCTTAGTTACTCTCCTTATATCAAAGATGACATTTGGCATTTGTTTTATAGGAATTGTGTAGCTTCACTTAGCATAATCTAGTCTAATGCAATCCATTTCCCTGCAAATTCTATGATTTTTTATTTTTCAATGCAAAGTAATAATCCATTGTGTATAAATGCCACATTTCTTTTATCCATTTTTCTATTGAAGGGTATCTAAGTTGGTTCCACAGTCTTGCTGTTGTGAATTGTGCTGCTATGAACATCGATGTAGCAGTGTCCCTGTAGCATGCTCTTTTTAGGTCTTTAGTGAATAGACCAAGAAGGGCAATAGCTGGGTCAAATGGTGGTTCCATTCCAAGCTTTCCAAGAAATCTCCATACTGCTTTCCAAATTGGCTGCACCAATTTGCAGTCCCACCAGCAATGTACAAGTGTACCTCTTTTCCCACATCCTTGCCAGCACTTCTTGTTGTTTGACTTCATAATGGCTGCTAATCTTACTGGAGTGAGATGGTATCTTAGGGTGGTTTTGATTTGCATTTCTCTGACTGCTGGAGATGGTGAGCATTTTTTCATGTACTTGTTGATTGATTGTATGTCCTCATCTGAGAAGTGTCTGTTGAGGTCCTTGGCCCATTTGTTGATTGGGTTATTTGTTATCTTATTGTCTAATTTTTTGAGTTCTTTTTATACTCTGGATATTAGGACTCTATCTGAAGTGTGAGTAGTAAAGATTTCTTTCCAGTATGTAGGCTCCCTATTTACCTCTTATTGTTTCTTTTGCTGAGAAAAAACTTTTTTAGTTGAGTAAGTCCCATTTGTTGATTCTAGTTATTAACTCTTGTACTATAGGTGTCCTATTGAGGAATTTGGAGCCCAACCCCACAGTATGTACATCGTAACCAAATTTTTCTTCTATCAGACAGTGTGTCTCTGATTTGATATCAAGGTCCTTGATTCATTTTGAGTTAACTTTTGTGCATGGTGAGAAAAAGGGATTCAGTTTCATTTTGTTATATATGGATTTTCAGTTTTACCAACACCATTTGTTGAAGATGCTATCCTTCCTCCATTGCATGCTTTTAGCTCCTTTATCAAATATAAGATAGTTGTAGTTTTGTTGATTGGTTTCTGTGTCCTCTATTCTGTACCATTGGTCCACCTGCCTGTTTTGGTACCAGTACCATGCTATTTTTGTTACTATTGCTCTGTAGTATAGTTTGAAGTCTGGTATCGCTATACCGCCTGATTCACACTTCCTGCTTAGCATTGTTTTGCAATTCTGGGTCTTTTATTTTTTCATATGAATTTCATGATTGCTTTCTCTATTTCTACAAGAAATGCCTTTGGGATTTTGATTGGCATTGGATTAAACCTATAGAGAACTTTTGGTAATATCGCCATTTTGATGATGTTAGTTCTGCCTATCCATGAACAGGGTATATTTTTACATCTTCTAAGATCTTCTATTTCTCTCTTTAGGGTTCTGTAGTTTTCATTGTATAAGACTTTCACCTCTTTTGTTAGGTTGATTCCCATTTTTTTTTTTAGGATATTGTGAATGGAGTGGTTGTCCTCATTTCCATTTCAGAGGATTTGTCACTGATATACAGGAATGCCTTTGATTATGCGTGTTGATTTTATATCCTGCCACTTTGCTGAATTCATTTATTAGCTCTATTAGTTTCTTTGTAGAACCTTTTGGGTCTGCTAGGTATAGAATCATGTCATCTGCAATAGTGATAATTTAAGTTATTCTTTTCCTATTTATATGCCTTTAATTTCTTTCATCTGTCTAATTGCTCTGGCCAGTCTTTTGATAACTATATTGAACAAAAGTGGTGAGAGCAGGCATCCCTGTCTTGTTCCAGATTTTAGAGGGAATGTCTTCAATTTTTCTCCATTCAGAATGACGCTAGCCTGCGGTTTAGCATAGATTGTTTTTACAATATTGAGGAATGTTCCTGTTATTCCTAGTTTTTCGAGAGTTTTGAACATAAAGGGATGCTGTACTTTGTCGAATGCTTTTTCTGCATCTATCTAGATGATAATATGGTTTTTATTTTTAAGTCTATTGATGTGGTGAATAACACTTATTGATTTTCGTATATTGAACCCTCCTTGCATCCCAGGGATGAACCCTACTTGATCATGGTGCACATTTTTTTGATATGTTTTTTTATCTGATTTGCCAGAATTTAATTTAAGATTTTTGCATTTAGGTTCATTAGAGATATCGGTCTTTAGTCTTCTTTCTTTGAAGTGTCTATCTGGTGTAGGAATCAGGGTGATATTGGCCTCGTAGAATGAATTTGGAAGATCTCCCTCTTTTTCAATTTTCTGAAATAGCCTGAGTAATTTGTCTGCAACACAAAGGTGAATGGCATCCTGAAATTACCTGTTCTATAGCTGAATGAGCTTCGATCAGTCAAAAACAGCGATGGTGACATCAGCTCTCCAAGATAGTGGCCGCTGGCTTCCTCTGTGGTCTGACCGGTGTGGAGAACCGAATTGGACCGCATCCTTACCCATCTCAAACAAAGAATTCAGCACTTAGCACAGTGACTGCATACCTGGCAGGAGCCCACAGAATCCACACCGCTGTATATTTGCATTGCTATCTCTTCGTTTCCCAGTGCGTGCCGCAGACTCTAGCCACAGACCGATTTCCTGAATAAGCAGCATGACGCTCCATGCGGACAAATCACTCGTGTTTGAGCTCGCGTAGCTGATCCTCATGAGATGGAAATATGTCCACTAGGTTTTGGAGCACCCCAATTTTGCTGGAAATTTCTAACAAGATATATTTTAGCCGTTATAACTCGTCATTCTCCCGCACAGTGACGCGGTACATGGGGGTGATGCACTCCCTTCACCACCATCATATGATCCCCCGAAGTTAGTTTTCAGTACTAAGAAACAAATATGTATTTCAGGTGGATGAATATTTCTGAGAATATTCTTGTGAAAACATGATTATAAATGCACATACATGAATATGAATGAATTTAGGGAGTGTATAATAAGAAAAATATACTTCATATTTTGAAAAATCTGGAGAGTGAATATATATATATATATATATATATATATATATATATATATATACACTCACAGACATTAAAAAGTAGCATTATGTATGCCAATCGAAATTCACATGAAATAATATATCATCCACAGATCCAAAAATATTCATTTTAATGAACATGGATTTATGTTGTTCAACTAAGAAGCTCACTCATATGTTGTATTTTCAGTTCCAACAGCGTTTAGTAGGAGTGATCTCTTCTCACAATTTGCAGCTGCCAAGCCAGCCACCTCACAAAATGTACGAGTGATACCAGGTAGAATTCTAAATGTGCATATGAAAATACATGTGATGAATAGGCTACAGAGAAAGGGAGACAGTTATTCACATATTTGTTAACTTTTAAAACACATGGAGAACTATTTCAATTAAAATTCGCTAGATTTATAACACCTACCATTTATCATACGAAAGGCAAGTCCAACTATACACCATGCCTCCTGTGAACCTCTTGTATTTCTATTCTGTTTGGGTTATTTTTCTCCACCATATTAGAATTAGAAGTCAAAGTCTAGTAGGGTATGTGTTAGTGTCAGGGATTCAGTATTTTGAATGGAAAATTGGAAAATGTATCCAATGTGTATGCAAATATGTGCTACACAAAAAATTCCCACTCTCATTCAGCACAATGCCTTGACATTACCTTCGCCCCACATAAGACACAATTAGAGGAGAAGAGTTAGAAAATCTGTGAATACATATGTGGAATGAAAAATGCTCAGGAGTTCACAAATTTGCAGGTGGTAGAGGAGTTTCCAAAAGTAAGGGACAGGGTAAAAACTCCACAAACATGAAGTTCTGCCAGCCTAACATCTGGAGAAACTGCCTCTGAGGTTGGGCAATGAAATATATGCTGTTGTCAGGAGCATTAGTTTCATTTGTTGTGAGACCATCATAGCTGAGTCTTCATCTATGTGATCTGGATGACATGGATTCTTATTTTCCAATGAACATGAGGCAGCAGTGCTGAATTTTCTATTTGTAGGTAACCTGTGGCCACTGGGGTCTAAATGTCTCCCCTTGTGGACTGTAATTCCATTTGGTCATCCTCCACTATTCGTGGTATTTCTTGCTGCTGAACTGGGAGTTTGGTATTTGCTTCATGAAATACAAGGAGTTCAACTGGGACACAGTGCTGAAGTGAGTTCTGTCAAGTGTGGTGGGTCAGGTTCGTCAGGAGAATGCACCAACCAGGCTTCTATCCCACATAGCTTGCCCCATTTTCCATAGCAACCTGATTCTGAACATTGCCCTAAAACCTCTCCATATAACAATATGCTTTTACATATAAGGGTCTACTGGCTGCAAAATGTCAGTCACAATCCATTTGGAAGCCAATGGCAGATTCACATGCCCCCACCACAGATGTTTTATTACACACCTGCCATCCACTACTCTAGTACAACTACTCAGCAGGATCCAACTTACTGGCATCTCTGTTAAACACCATTTTCATAAAACCCAGTCAATCAAGGCACTGTCTTGTATACTCATGATCAGCAACAGGACATTCAAATGTTCTCCAGAGCTACCCGGTGATGGGAATTTCAAAAATTTCATGGTATTGATCTAGCCAATTTTCAAGGATGAAGTTGGAGGCACTGTGGATTTCAATTCACTCAGAAACCATTAAATGGTGAGGAAGCTCATTTCAATGAAAACTCTGGAGAATTCTTACAGGCAAGGCTTCCAAAAGTGCCCAAAAGTCAGATTAAGCCAGGCCCATTGAGGTCTACAATGTATGTTCCATGTGTGTTTTGACTCTCAAATATGGCTGCCAAGTCTTTAAGAATAATATCATGTGATATCCTGGCTGAGATTCCCTGAGCTCTGTGGAAAGTCACCTTGGGCCTAGATGTCACTTTCCAAGGACAACTCTCATGCATGGCCATCTAAAATTCCAACACAATTCCTGGCAATAATTCTCTGAGATCAGTAAAAGAACTCAGTCTCTAAGGGGAATCACACCAGAGTGCAAGCCTAGGTGGACCCAGTGATCTCTTCCAACCGCCAGACATATGTCCACAATTAAAACCAAACACTCTCACATGGCCCTCATCTTCTTCCATATAGACACTCATCATATCCTCTGGCTGGAGGTTTCCATAAGGGACGCAGCCCACGACAGTGTCTAAAATAAGCTCCCTGCCCCTCAATTGCCTAAAGTCAGGGTGGCCTGGACTCTCTTCCTGTGAACCAGTAGTGATCAAATAGGCCTGCCTTTAATATTGCTTGGCTTCTCCAACTTGAGGCCTTCTAGCTTTGGGGTTTAGATTCTTTAAGTGAATTGGAGTCATAAAAATCAAGCACCTATGGCCTAGCCTCTGCAGGGCTTTGAAGAACTCATTTGACCCAAAGGATCCCTATTCTCACTTGATGAATATCAGGAACCTACCAGAGAAAGGCAAGAGAGTTCATCAACAATATCTGATCTTTTTGCCATTTTGGTTTTGGATGCACGCATAGGATCTATCTTTAGATCCATCAGGTGCTGAGAATCTAAGCCACAGCCTCACACAGGGCCAACAGGCTTATTCAGACATATCCCAATCCTAAGCAATTAAGCAAAGAGCCACAGGTGATGCCCTTTCATTTCCATTTGAAAACTCTTTTCTTCAGGCTTCACAAAGTGGTGGCTTGAGGCAAAAAACTTCCTGACATTCAACAGAACAATAGGTAAGCAGAAGGACCAAAGCAGGGTTTCTCCACTGAGACTTTCCTGGTCAACAGATATCTGAGATTTCTGAGATGCTAGCCATTTCCTTCAGCTTCCAGTTCATAACAATGTCACAGATCTTGGAGGCGGTACAAATCTTGGACACAAAACCATGATACTATTCTGGAGAGTCGCCAGAATTGAGAGAGAAAACAGGAAATTAGGAAGCTTGTAGGTGTTGAACATCCATAAGGCAAGCCAGAGTCCACTCATGAATTGGGCAGGATGAATTCTGGGAAGCTTTCTACTAGACAGAACACATCCATTGATGCATTGTCTTTTCTAATGTCTACAACAATGGACTCAGTGGGATACACACACACATAGGAACACTCGCCTTGTCAAAGGACTTAATACAAATATTCCACTCCATACCAAACAAACCGCCTTTCCTACCTATCCTCAGAACATGAGACAAAACCACAAACTCACACCCACACCCACAAAGGCACCTCCTTCCCCCTAGTAGGTCTGTGACTCCCCGGAGTATCCTCTGACTAGTGAGCCATACTATGTTCCTCCAAAATGACCTCTCCTGTCTCAGATGATGTCTGCTTGGCCAACTCTGTGAAGTTCTCAAGAGCCAGCGGTGAGGCACTACCTGCCTTCTCAGGAAAAGCCCCTCTTCAGAGGTTTCCTGGCATTTGGCCTTCCTCACATCTGTAGGTACCAAGAAAGACTGACTCTGTCCTTGGTAAATCCAAACATGTCAGACCACTGGGACTAGGACAGAGACTGTCTCTGGGTGCCTGGATTCCTGGATTTCAAGTTCAGAGAGTTCCATCACCAAGGAAGTGAGGTGAGATCACTTCCTTCAGGATCTGAATTATGTCACTGCCTTGGCAACCACTTTGTCCTAACAGTTGCTTCCAAAATACTATGAGGTGGAGGCTGCCCTGATTTTCATGGGACACTTTCTCTAGTTAGAATGTTATATCAACCGTAAGCACCCGGGAACAGCTTCCACACAGGACTGGTTTGGTCCATGTTCTATACATTAAGAAGAGAGAGATTGATTCAGACACAACCCTTCATCCTGACCAGGATGATTGCCATGGAAGATGACTTTTGCTTTCTGAGGTAATTCATAGCTGCCTTCATCTTCACCAGGGATCACTTCTGCATGAACATTTGAGTTTCTCAGCAGGTGAACATCCCCTAGATTCCTGTAGTTTAATACACACACTGTTCCTGCTCTCCTGCAAAGTTAGTGTATGGTTAGGGTTAATAATATGTTCGATTTGGGTTAGGAATCATTCTGCAGGATGAATAATGAGATTGGGAACCTGCGATATTTATAAGAATATATAGGTGAAATATATGTATGAAAACGGGAATCTAAGAAGGATTTGAAGCCCAGAAGGGCATTGAGCCCTTGATTTGGATACTTAGTGTTGAATTATGTTCTGTACAATTGTCTCAGTTAAATCGAAATACAGTGGCATAGGACCTTGTACCTTGGATGATTGAATGTAGAAGAGAACATCCAGTCAAAAAGGAATAGTCAGTAGGATTAGGAAGATAGTCAGTAGGTTTAGGAAGAAGAGTGAGTATATGATTTGGAATAAAAAGCTTCTTTAGCAATAGGGTTTCATTGGGAGAGTGAATGTAAATGTCAGCACATGTGAAGAGTTAGTCACAATGATGAACTGGGGAAAATGTGTAGGAAAGCAGGTGTCAATAGAGACATTACGAAATCAGGCAAAGTATAAAGTGAGTGATAGGATTAGACATTTTCAACAAAGTTGAGTTTGAATACATAATCATAGGAAAAAACAAATATGTCGTCACGAATGGGAATGACATTTGAGAGCATTAGGCAACCTGGACATGGATGTTATTAGTTATCCACGTTCACTTTCCTTTTAGGCTTTTGTACAATCATAAGTGTTACATTTTTATGTTTTTTTTTGTTCAGAATATTACTGTGATAAAATGTATATGTAGATCAGGTGACATGAGTATTTCTTTCACCATTTTGGGGGGCAATATTTTGAAGACGTATACATTAGTATTAGGGGTACAAAGAGGTGTACCCTGTGTCTATTAACATAGAGATAATGCATGAATAGACCATACTATGAATAAATAACGAAACTGATTCCACTTTAAATAATGGATTGAATTGATATGTGAAAATATATAAGAAATCTTATATTGATATACAATCATTCATTCCAACCAGTTATATATCTAATGGTAATATTAGGATTATGGTTTATGAACAATGGTGTTTGAGTTTTGCTTTATACGTGATGATGTTAAACAAAAATAATGTGTTTGGAAAGAAGTCTCATGAAAAGACCAGTCAAGAAACATGGAGGGATACATGTGTTCTGAATCAGGAAGTGATTGATCGTGAAACAAATGCCTATAAATTTTCTAATTTGTGACAGAAATATATATCCCATGATTTGCATAAACTGAAGACATAGTAACGTACAAGTGTTGAATAAAAATGAAAGTCAAAATACACATCATGTCCCCTAGAAATCAACTTGCATTGATTTTAAACTGGCTAAGTAACTGTAGAAATATTAGGGTTTGTATGCACCATTCACTGAATTTAGTTTTCAGTACTAGGAAACAATATGTATTTCAGGTGGATGATTATTTCTGAAAATAATCTTGTGGAAAGTTGATTATAAATCCACAGATATGAATATGAATGAATTTAGGGAGTGCATAATAAGACACATATATTTCATATTTTGAAAAATCTAAAGAGTATATATATATATATATATATATATATATATATATATATATATATACATATACATATATATATACACACACACGCAAAAGCACAGATATTAAACAGTAGCAATACAGGAGATCCATTATGAAGGCAGGCATGGAGAAATCAAGTCTCTGATCTCTTCAGCTGCGCGGGCATAGGGAGTCGTAAACTGTCTAAATGCTGTTTGCTCAGAATCACTAGGCAATATTGACCTGTTGTGAATCTGGGGTGAACAGTCTGGGCCCCTCAGAACACACACAAAGCCCGGATTGGCTGCATTCAAGCTTAGATTCGTCTGGTTTTTGTGACTCAGCACTAACATTCCCGCTGAAATAACTGGTCGGGCTTTCTGAATTGAGAGTTAAAAGCCAACTGAGCCTTCATAGGCAGTGGCCACAGGATTGAAATGGGGCTTGGGAGAGATAGTCAGGACCCACCTGTTGCATTGGTCACCCAGCAAAGGGAACGAACGGTCACCATTTGAATGGGATACCACCATGGCAGAGAACTGACGTCACAGGCGGAGGAGATAACTTCATTGAAACCAGCGCGACAAGTGTGTAATCCCATTGCCATATCTCTCAACAATGCAGGGAAACCTCAAGGGCCCTTCCCACCTCTGCCGTAATGGCCCCTCCCAGCTCTCCAAGGAGCGCGATACCCAGACCTAGGGAATCAAGATTGGCTCGGGACTCGCGGCGTGGAATTCCCTGCTACCGCTCCCACCAGTGCTGACAATTGAGGTCTCTTACACCACCTACCGGGGCCATGGCTCCTGAAGGGCAAGCAAATTCGCTGGAGGTTCTCAGCCCCAAGCTCTACGAACTTATTGTCTGAGGAAGGCAAACAAGGAGAGTGTGCCCAGGCGTTCATGGAAACAGGGCTACCAGGAGCAGAGGCCTGGTTTGTAACCAGTATTGTGGTGAGCATCACAGGTGAGTGGGGCCTGGCTTGAGGAAGCACAAGAGAAAGCCCTAGGCACTCAGAATTGGAGACCCGCCCAGTCTGGGAGGAAGAGCTGCTGCACAGTGATTGGTTCTCACTTTTTGAGAGGAGAAGCTTGGCCCAGTGCGCACAGCTCCACCTACTGGAAGAGAAGTTATTTGAACTCTAGGACTGCATGTATTATTATTATTTTTTTATTTGTTTTTTTTTTCTTTCATTTTCATTTTTGTTATTGTTGTTCTTTAACTTTTTTAAATGTTTTTATTTTTTAATTTTTTTATTTTATTATTATTATTATTATTTTAAATTTTAATTTTCAATTTTTTAATCATCATCATTACTTAAAACTTTCTTTCTTTATTTTCTATTTTTTTCTTTTGTCTTTTCATTTCTTTTCATTTTTCTTATTCCCCCTTCCTTGAATTCTACCTGCCTACTCTCATTCTCTTTAGTGACTTCTCCCTTCAATTCTAATATCTTTCCTCCCAAGCATCAAATGAATTTATAAGAGTAAGCAGTAACTCAGTAGTCAAACAGAAGAAGAAGTAACATGAGCAGCATATAAAAACAAAGAAGAAAAGGATTACGAACAATGAAGGACAGCCTAAATATTCAAGAGCACCTAGAGTCATCAGAAAAATGGTCATATAAAGAACTCAAGTAATACCTTAGACAGATGGAATGGAACCTTAAAGAGGATACGAGACAGCAAAAACAAACAGTGATAAAACGCATTGAAAATGAATTACATAAACAGATAAAATGAGAAATTAAGCATCTTTATCAGGAGATAGAGATTATTAGAAAAATCAAACAATAATTCTAGAAATCAAGGAAATGATAAACCAAATTAAAAACTCAATTGAGAGTATCACTAACAGAGTAGAGCAAGTAGAAGACAGAATGTCAGATAATGAAGACAAAATATATCATCTTGAAAAAAGTCTAGCCAACAAAGAAATGCTGTAAAAAATTATGAGAAAACATTCAAGAGATATGGGATAACAAAAAAAACAAACTAATGAGTCATATGGATAGAGGAAGGTACAGAGATTAAAACCAAGGGAATGAGAAACCTGGTGAATGAAATAATTACAGAAAACTTTCCAGAAATAAAAATGGAAACGGATAAACAAATTGTAGATGCTTACAGGACACCGAGCACACAAAATCACAGTAGACCAATGCCAAGACACATTGTTATAAAGATATCCAATATACAGAACAAAGAGAAAATATTAAAAGCTACCAGAGAAAGGAGGCAGATTACAATCATTACAATCAGGGGTAAACCAAAAAGTTTAACAATGGATTTTTCATCATAGACGCTGGAAGTGAGAAGATCCTGGAACAACGTACTTCAAACACTGAAAGACAATGGATGCCAACCAAGAATTATGTATCCAGCAAAATTAAGCTTAAGATAAGACAATGAGATAAAAATATTTCATGATAAACAAAAGCTAAAAGAATTTCAGCCAGATAACCAGCATTGCAAAGCATCTTGAGCAAAACACTACACGAGGAAGAAATGAAAATCAACAACGAAAACCATCAGTGAGAAGTGCCTCAGTAATGACAGAGGGAAGGGGAAAAGCAAATCATGGAGAATCAAACTAATTAAAAAATATATATATAAAAACATGGGTGGCAGTACAAACCATATATCAATAGTAACTCTAAATGATAATGGCTTAAACTCTCGAATAAAGTGACATTGGCTTGTAACTTGAAATAAAAAAAAAAAATCCAACAATATGTTGCCTCCAAGGGACACATCTGAATGGAAAAGACATACACAGGCTGAAGGTGAAAGATTGGGAAAATTTATACCATGCACACGGTCCTCGAAAGCAAGCAGGGGTGGCCATCCTCCTATCGAATAAAATCGACCTCAAGACTAATTTAATCAAAGGGATAAGGAAGGACTTTATATATTGTTAAAAGAAACCATTCACCGACAAGACATAACAATTATCAATATTCACGCAGCAAATAATGGTGCTGCGACGTTCATAAAACAATTTATCCTCAAGTTCAAGAATCAAATAGACCACAATACAATAATTATGGGTGACTTCAACTCACCTCTCTCACCATTGGACAGATCCTCCAAACAAAAGTTGAATAAAGAAACTATAGAACTCAATATCACAATCAATACCCTATACTTAACTGACATATATAGAATATATCAACCATCATCAAGTGGATATACTTTTTTCTCACCAGCACATGGATCCTTCTCAAAAATAGACCATATGTTATGCCATAGGGCAACCCTCAGTAAATATAAAGGGGTGGAGATAATACCATGAATTTTTTGTGATCATAATGGAATGAACCTGGAAACCAATGATAAAGAAGGAAGAAAAAATCATACATCACATGCAAAATGAAGAATATGTTACTGAATGATCAATGGGTTACAGAAGACATAAAGGAGGAAATCAAAAAATTCTTAGAGATAAATGAAAATACAGACACAACATATCAGATTCTATAGGACACAATGAAAAGAAGTTTTAAGAGGTAAATTCATCGCCTGGAGGTCATTCCTCAAAATAGAAAAACAAACAAACAAACAAATGAGCTCACACTTCATCTCAAAGCCCTAGAAGAAGAAGAGCAAAACAACAGAAAATGTAGCAGAAGGAAAGAAATAATTAAAATCATACCGAAATTGAAACAAAAGAAACTATTGAAAAAATTAACAAAACTAAAAGGTGCTTCTTCAAAAAGATAAATAAGATCGACAGACTCTTAGCCATGCTAACGAAGAGAAGAAGAGAGAGAACTCAAATTACTAAAATACGGGATGAAAAAGGCAATATCACAACAGATGCTACATAAATACAGAAGAAAATTAGAAATTATTTTGAAAAACTGTATTCCAATAAAATAGAAAATAGTGAAGACATCGATAAATTTCTTAAGTCATATGATTTGACCAGACTGAGTCAGGAGGAAACACACAATTTAAACTGACCAATATCAATGGATGAAGTAGAAGAAGCAATCAAAAGACTACCAACCAAGAAAAGCCCAGGAACGGATGGGTATACAGCAGAGTTTTACAAAACCTTTAAAGAAGAATTAATACCAATACTTTTCAAGTTATTCAGGAAATAGAAAAACTGGAAGCTCTGCCAAATTCATTCTATGAGGCCAACATCACCCAGATTCTGAAACCAGACAAAGACACCTCAAAGAAAGAAAACTACAGACCAATATCTCTGATGAACCTAGATGCAAAAATCCTCATTAAAATTCTGGCGAATTGAATACAAAGGCACATCAAAAAAATTGTGCACCATGATCAACTTGAATTCATCCCTGGGATGCAAGGAGGCTTCAATATATAGAAATCAATAAATGTTATTCACAACATCAATAGACTTAAAGATAAGAACCATATGATCATCTTGATAGATGCAGAAAAACCATTCAACAAAGTAGAGCATTCCTTTATGTTCAAAACATTTTAAAAACTAGGGATAACAGGAACTTACCTCGACATTGTAAAAGATAACTATGTTAAGCCTCAGGCTAGCATCATTCTGAATGGAGAAAAATTGAAGGCATTCACTTTAAAATCTGGAACAAGGCAGAGATATCCTCTATCACCACTTCTATTCAATATAGTTCTCGAAAAACTGGCCAGAGCAATTAGAGAGATGAAAGACATTAAAAGCATAAAAATAGGAAAAGAAGAACTTAAATTATCACTATTTGTAGATGACATGATTCTATACATAGAAGACCCAAAAGGGTCTACAGAAAAAACTACTAGAACTAATAAATGAATGCAGCAATGTGGCAGGATATAAAATCAACATGCATAAATCAAAGGCATTTCTGTATATCAGCGACAAAACTTCTGAAACAAAAATGAGTCAAAACACTGCATTCCCAATTTCCTCAAAATAATTAAATACTTGGGAATCAACCTAACAAAAGAGGTGAAAGATTTATATAATGCAAACTACAGAACCCTAAAAAGAGAAATAGAATAAGATCTTAGAAGATGGAAAAATATACCCTGTTCATGGATAGGCAGAACTAACATCATCAAAATTGCTATATTACCAAAAGTTCTCTATAGGTTTAATACAATGCCAATCAAAATCCCAAAGGATTTTTTTTTGTAGAAATAGATAAAGCAATCATGAAATTCAAATGGAAAAATAAAAGACCCAGAATAGCAAAAGCAATTCTAAGCAGGAAGTGTGAATCAGGCAGTATAGTGATACCAGATTTCAAACTATATTACAGAGCATTCATAACAAAAACAGCATGGTACTGGTACCAAAACAGGCGGGTGGATCAATGGTACAGAATGGAGGACACAGAGACTAATCAAAAAATCTACAACTGTCTTATATTTGATAAAGGAGCTAATGGCCTGCAATGGAGGAAGGATAGCATCTTCATCAAATAGAGTTGGGTAAACTGGAAATCCATATGCAACAAAATGAAACTGAATCCCCTCCTCTCGCCATGCACAAAAGTTAACTCAATGTGGATCAAGGAGCTAGATTCAAATCAGAGTCTCTGCGTCTGATAGAATAAAAAGTTGGCTCCTATCTACATATTGTGTGGTCAGGCTCCAAATTCCTTAATAGGACACCCATAGAATAAGAGTTAATAATAAGAATCAACAAATGGGACTTACTTAAACTGATTTTTTTTTCTTAAAGAGAGAAACAATAAGAGAGGTAAATATGGAGCCTACATCATGGGAACAAATTTTTAGTCCTCACCCTTCACATGGAGCCCTAATATCCAGAGTATACAAAGTATACAAAGAACTCAGAAAATTAGACAATAAGATAACCAATAACCCAATGGGCCAAGGACCTGAACAGAAACTTCTCAGAGGAGGACATAGAATCAATTAACAAGTACATGAAAAAATGCTCTCCATTTCTAGCAGTAAGAGAAATGCAAATAAAAACCACCCTAAAATACCATCTCAATCCAGTGAGATTGGCAGCCATAATGAAGTCAAACAACAACAAGTGCTGGCGAGGATGTGGGGAAAAGGGTACTCTTGTACATTGCTGGTGGGACTGAAAACTGGTGCGGCCAATTTGGAAAGCAGTATGGAGATTCCTGGGAAATCTGGGAATGGAAGCACCATTTGATCCAGCTATTGCCCTTCTCGGACTATTCCCTGAAGACCTTAAAAGAGCGTACTACATGGATACTGCCACATCGATTTTCATAGCAGCACAATTCACAATTGCTACACTGTGGAACCAACCCAGATGCCCTTCAATAGATGAATGGATAAAAAAATGTGACTTTTATATACTATGGAGAATTACGCAGCACTAAAAAATGACCAAATCTTGGAATTTGCAGGGAAATGCATGGCACTGAGCAGATTATGGTTAGTGAAGCTAGCCAATCCCTAAAAAACAAATGCCAAATGTCTTGTTTGATATAATGAGAGCACCTAAGAACAGAGCAGGGAGGAAGAGCATGAAGAAAAGATTAACATTAAGCAGAAACATGAGGTGGGATGGAAAGGGAGAGAAGAGGGAAATTGCATGGTAATGGAGAGAGACACTTATTGTTACACAAAATTACATATAAGAGGTTGTGGGAAAATAAACAAGGAGAGAAATGATTTAGAGTAGGTATGGTAGAGAGAGAAGATGGGATGATAGGGGAGTGGGGATAGTAGAGTATAGGAAAGGTAGCAGAATACAACAGTAACTAATAGGGCATTATGTAAAAATATGGATGTGTAACTAATGTGATTCTGCAATCTGTATTTGGAGTAAAAATGGGAGTTCATAACCCACTTGAATCTAATGTATGAAATATGATATGTCAAGAGCTTTGTAATGTTTTGAGCAACCAATAAAAGAAAAAAAAAGTAGCAATATATATGCCAATAGAAATTCATCATGAAATGTATATAATCCACAGATCGAAAAATATTCATTTTACTGAACATGGATTCATGTATAATGTTTTTCAACTAGGAAGCTCACCCATAGGTTGAATTTTCAGTTCCAACAGCGTTTAGGAGGAGTGATCTCTTCTCTCAATTTGCATCTACCAATTCAGCCACCTCACAAGTGTATACGAGTGATATCAGGTAGAATTCTATATGTGCATATAAACATACATGTGCTGAATAGGCTACAGAGAAAGGGAGATAGGGATTCACATATTTGCTAATTTTAAAAACACATGTAGAACTATTTCAACAAAAAATTGACTAGACTTATAACTCCTACATTATATAATGCAAAAGGCAATTCCAACTATACACCATGCGTCCTTTGAACTGCTTGTGTTTCTTCTCTTTTTGGCTTATTTTTCACCATCATATTAGGATTATTAGTCAGAGACTAGTAGGGTATGGGTTATAGTGTCAGGGATTCAGTATTTCAAATGGAAATTGAAAAATGAATCCAATGTGTATGTAAATATGTGCTACACAAAAATCTTCCCACTCACATCCAGAACAATGCCTTGACATTACCTATGCCCCAAGTAAAACACAATTAGAGTAGAAAAGTGTGAAAATCTATGAATACAAATATGGAATGGAATATGCTCGGGAGTTCACAACCTTGGAGGTGGTAGAGGAGTTTCCAAAAGTAAAGGACAGGGTAAACACTCCACAAACAAGGAACTCTGCTGGCCTAAGAATTCTTGGGAAACGGCTTCTGAGGTTGGGCACTTGAAATATATGTTGTTGTCATGAGCTTTAGCTTCCTTTGTAGTGAGACCATCAAAGCTGGGTCTGCATCTATGTGACCGAAAGACATGGTTTCTTATATTCCAATGAACATGAGGCAGCAGTGCTCAATTCTCTCTTTGTAGCTAAACTGTGTCCATTGGAAGCTAAGTGTCTCCCGGTGGGGACTGTGAAGACATTTGGTCATCCTCCACTTTTCGTGGTATTTCTTGCTTCTGCACTGGGAATTTGGTATTTGCTTCACAAAACATAAAAAGTTCATCTGGGATACAGTGCTGGAGGGAGTTCTGTCACATGTGGTGGGTCAGGGTCTGCAGGAGAATGCACCAACCAGGCTTCTATCCCACATAGCTTGCACCAATAACCATAGCAACCTGATTCTGAATATTGCCCTGAAAACTCTCCATTTAACAAGATGCCTTTACATATAAGGGTCTGATGTCTGCACTATATCAGTCACAAAAAATTTGGAAGCCAATGGCAGATTCACATGGCCCCAACATGATGTTTTATCACACACCTGCCCACCACTGCTCTAGCCCCCCTACTCAGCAGGCTCCAAATTACTGGCTTCTCTTGTTCTACACCATTTTAATGAAACCCAGTCAAAAACAAGGCACTGTCTGGTATACACATGATCAGCAACAGGACATCAAAAGTTTCTGCAGTGCCACCTGGTCATGGGAATTTCAAAAATTTAATGGTATTTATCTAGCAATTTTTCAAGGGTGAAGTTAGAGGCACTGTGGGTTTCAATTCATTCAGGAACCATTAAGAGTTGAGAAAGTTCATTTCAATGAAAGCTCTGGAGAACTCTCACAGTCAATGCTTCTCAAACAGTTGCCAAAAGGTCTCCTAAAGCCAGGCCAATTGACATCTACAATGTGAGGTCCATGTGTGTTTTGACTCTCAAATATGGCTGCTAAGTCTTTCAGAATAAAATCATGTGATATCCTGGCTGAGATTCTCAGGCCTCTGTGGAAACCACCCTGGGCCTAGATCTCAGTTTCCAAGAGTGAGTCTCATGCGTGGCCTCCTAAAATCCCAACACAATTCATGGCAATACTTCTCTGAGGTCAGTTTCAGAACTCAGTCTCTAAGGGGAATCACACCAGAGTTCAAGCCCAGGTGGCCCCATCATCCCTTCCATCCGCCAAAAAATGACCACAATTAAAATCAAAACACTACCACAGGGCCATCATCTTCTTCCATGTAGACACTCATCATAACCTCTAGCTGGAGGTTTCTATGAGCCCAAGGTAGTGTCCGAATAAGCTCACTTGCCCCTCATTTGCCTAAAATCATGATGGCCTGGACACTCTTCCTGTGAACCAGGAATGATCAAATATTCCTGCTGTTAAAGTGTTCCACTTCTCCAATTTGAGGCCTACTGGCTGTAGGGTATAGATTCTTTATGTGATTTGGAGTCATGAGAAAACCCAAGCAAATATGGGCTAGCCTCTGCAGGGATTTCAAGAACTCATTTGACCCAAAGGATCCCTATTCTCACTTGATGGAGGTCAGGAACCTAAAACAAGAGGGCAAAAATATTCACCCACAATGACTGCTCTTTTGTCCATTTTAGTTTTGGAAACACATGGGATCTTTCTTTAGATCCATCAGGTGCTGAGAATCTAAGCCACAACCTCATACAAGGACAAGAGGCTGATTCAGACACATCCCAATCCAAATCAATTAAGCAAAGAGCCACTGGTGATGTCCATACATTTCCATATGAAAACAGTTTTCTTCAGGCTACACAAAGGGGTGGCCTGAGGCAAAGACCTTCCTGACATTCAGGGTAATAGAAATAGAAGTAAGCAAATGGCCCAAAGAAGGGTTTCTCCACTGAGACTTTACTGGTCACACTGAAATCTGAGTTTTCTTAGATGCTCCCATTCCCTTCAGCTATCCAGTACATGGCCATGTCACAGAACCTTGTGGTGTTACATATTTGGGAAACAAAACCATGAGTCTATTCTGGAGAGTGGCCAGAATTCACGAAGAAAACAGGAACTTTAGAAGATAATAGATGTTGCCCATCCATAAGGCAAGCTGCAGTCCATTCATTAATTGGGCAGTATGAATGCGGGGAAGCTTTCAACTAGAGACAACACATCCATTGATGCATTCTCTTTTCTAATGTCTACAACCACGGATACAGTGGGATACACAGACTTAGAAACACTCACCATGTCAAACGACTTACTAGAAACAGTCCACTCCAAACCAAACAAACCACCTTTCCTACCTATTCTCAGAACATGAGAAAAAACCACAAACTCACACCTACAACGGCAAAGGCACTTCCTTCCCCCAAATAGGTCTGTGACTATCCGGAGTGTCTTCTGACTGGTGGGCCATATTATGTTCCCCCAAAATGGCCTGTCCTGTTTCAGATCTGGTCTCCTTGGCCAACTCTGTGAAGTTGTCAGGAGCCAAAGGTGAGCCACTACCTGCTTACTCAGGAAAGGCCCCTCTTCAGAGCTCTGCTGGCATTTGGCCATCCTCACATCAGTGGGTACCAAGAAAGACTGACTATGTCTTTGGGAAAAGCAAACAAGTTAGCCCACTGGAACTGGGAGTGGGACTGGCTCTGCGTGCCTTCCTTCCTGGATCCCAGGTTCAGAGAATTCCATCACCAAGGAAGTGAAGTGAGGTCACTTCTTTCAGGAACAGAATATGCTCACTGCCTTGGTAACCACTTTGTGCTAACAGTTGCTTCCAGGGTTCCCATGAGATGGAGGCTGCCCCAACATCCTGGGACACATTCAGAAGTTAGAATGGTATATCAACCA
This sequence comes from Callospermophilus lateralis, assembly GCF_048772815.1. Taxonomy (NCBI): domain Eukaryota; kingdom Metazoa; phylum Chordata; class Mammalia; order Rodentia; family Sciuridae; genus Callospermophilus; species Callospermophilus lateralis. The sequence continues at coordinate 239,798 of NW_027512831.1, forward strand.
TAGGCACCAGGGAACAGCTCTCCACAGAGGCCTGGTTCAGTCCATCTTCTCTTTATTAAGAAGAGAGAGGCTGATTCAGACCATCAATTAATCCTGACCAGGTTGTTTGCCATGGAAGATGACTATTGCTCTCTCAGGTCCTACATAGCTGCCTATATCTTCTGCAAGGATCATTTCTCCATGGATCTTTGATGTTCTCAGCAGGTGGAAGATCATCTACATTCCTATATTGTAAGACCCACACTGTCCCTGCTCTTAAGTAAGTTATACTGAGGTAACAGTGTATGGTTAGGCTTAATAACTTGTTCAATTTGGGTTACAAATAATTCTGCGGGATGAATAATGGTATTGGCAAAATGCGATGTTTACAAGAGTATATATGTGAAACATAAGTATAAAAGCAGAAATCTAGGTAAGATTTGAAGCCCAGAAGGGCATTGGGGACTTGAGTGGGATACTTAGCTTTGAGTAATGTGCAGCACAGATGTCTCAGATAAATCAATATACACTGGAATCGTACCTTGTACCTTGGATATTGAATGTTGAAGAGAACATCCAGTCAAAAACCGATAGTCGGCAGGATTAGGAAGGTAGTTGGTAGGTTTAGAAAAATGAGTGAGTATAGGATTTGGACCAAAAGTTCTTTAGCAATAGAATTTAGTGTAGAGAGTGTATGTAAATGTAAGCACATGTGAAGAGTCAGTCACAATGATGAACTGGGGAAAAATATAGGAAATCAGATATCAATAGAGACATTAGGAAATCAAGCAAAGTATAAATTGTGTGATAGGGTTAGACATTTTCAACAGGTTTGAAGTTGAATATATAATCTTAGGAAGAAACAAATATGTAGTCAAAAATAGAATTGATATTTGAGAGCATTAGGCAACCTGGACATGGATGTTTTTAGTAATCCATGCTCACTTTCCATTTACGCTTTGGTACAATTGTAAGTGTGACCTGTGCTTTTTGTGTCCAGAATATTTCTGTAATAAAATGTGTATGTAGATCAGGTGACAATCGTATTTCTTCCACCAATTCTGGGAGCAATATTTTGAAGACTTACAAATTAGTATGGGGGTACAAATAGGTGTACCCTGTTTCTATGAATATAGACATAATGCATGAATAGACCATATTGTGAATAAATAATATAACTGGATCCACTTTAAATAATGAATTGAATAAATATCTGAAAATTTATAAGAAATTTTATATTGATATGCAATCATTCATTCCAACCAGTTATATATCTAACGATCATCTTAGGGTTACGGTTTATCATGAAGGGTGTGTGAGTTTTGGTTCAAAATTGATTATGGAAATAGAAAATAATATATTTGGAAAAAAGTCTCATGAATAGACCAGTCAAGAGACATAGAGGAATACATGTGTTCTGGAGCAGGAAGTGATTGAAAGTGAAACAAATGCCTATAAATTTGCTAACTAGTGAATAAAATATATATCCTATGATGTGCATAAACTGATGAAATAGTAATGTACCAGTGTGGAATAAAAATTAACGTCAAAATACACATCATGTCCCATAGGAACCTACATGCATTAATGTTAAACTGGGTCAGTTAATGTACACATATTAGGATTTGTATGCACCTTTTACTGAAGTTAGTTTTCAGTACTAGGAAACAAATATGTATTTCGGGTGGATGAATATTTCTAAGAATAATCTTGTGAAAACATGATTATAAATGCACATACATGAACATGAATGAATTTAGGGAGTGTATATAAGACACATATATTTCATATTTTTAAAAATATGGAGAGTATATATATATATATATATATATATATATATATATATATATACACACACACACACAAACACAGACATTAAAAAGTAGCAATATATATGCCAATCAAAATTCATCATGAAATATATATCATAAAGATGCAAAAACATTCATTTTAGTGAACATGGGTTTATGTATAATGTTGTTCCACTGGGAAGCTCACCCATAGGTTGAATTTTCAGTTCCAACAGCGTTTAGGAGGAGTGATCACTTCTCACAGTTTGTATCTGCTAAGTCAAATATCTTACAAGGATGTACGTGTGATACCTTGTAGGATTCTATTTGTGCATATAAAAATACATGTGCTGAATAGGCTCCAGAGAATGGGAGACCGTAATTCACATATTTGTTAACTTTAAAACACATTGAGAACTATTTCAATTAAATATTGAATAGATTTATAACACCTACCCTTTATCATGCAAAAGGCAAGTCCAACTCTGAACTGCAAGTATTTATGTACTGTTTGGGTTACTTTCTTCCATCATATTAGGATTAGTAGTCAGAGTCTAGTAGAATATGGGTTAGTGTCAGGGATTCAGAATTTCAAATGGAAAAAAGGAAAATTAATCTTCCAACTCTCATCCAGAACAATGCCTTGTCATTACCTTCGCCCCAAGGAAGACACAATTAGAGTAGAAGAGTTACACAGTCTGTGATTACATTTCTGGAATCGAAAATGCTCAGGAGTGCACAAACTTGGAGGTGGTATAGGAGTTTCCAAAAGTAAGGACAGGGTACACACTCCACAAACATGAAGCTCTGCTTGCCTAAAACTTTTTGAGAAACTGCCAGTGAAGTTGGGCACTGAAATATAGGTTGTTGTCAGGAGTTAAGCTTCCTTTGTAGTGAGACCCTCAAAGCTGGGTCTTCATCTATGTGACCTGGAGGACATCGTTTCCTATTTTCCAATGAACACGAGGCAGCAGTGCTCAATTCTCTCTTTGTAGGTAAACTGTGTCTCCCTGTGTGGACTGTGAAACAATTTGGTCATCCTCCACTTTTCGTGGTGTTTCTTGCTGCTGCACTTGGAGTTTGGTTCATGCTTCACAAAATACAAGGAGTTCAACTGGGAAACAGTGCTTGAGGTATTTCTGTCACGTGTGGTGTGTCAGGGTCTGCAAGAAAATTCACCAACCAGGCTTCTATCTCTCAAAGATTGCCCCCTTGTCCATAGCAACCTGATTCTGAACATTGCCCTGAAACTACGCCATATAACAAGATGCCTTTACATATAAGGGTCTGATGTCTGCACTCTGTCAGTTACAAGCCATTTGGAAGCCAATGGCAGATCCAAATGGCCCCACCATGATGTTTTATCACACACCTGTCCACCACTGCTCTAGGCCCACTACTCAGCAGGCTCCAAAATACTGGCATCTCTGTTCTAAACAATTTTCATGAAACCCTGTCAATCAAGGCACTGTCTGGTACACTCATGGTAAGCAACAGGACATCGAAAGTTTCTGCAGTTCCACCTGGTCATGGAAAATTCAAAAATTTCGTGGTATTTATCTAGCCATTTTTCAAGGATGACTTTGGATGCACAATTATTCAGGAACCATTAAATGTTGAGAAAGTTCATTTCAAAGAAAATTCTAGAGAACTCTCACAGGCAAGGCTTTCCAAAGAGTGGACAAAAGGTCACTTGAAGCCAGGACCATTGAGATCTACAATGTGAGGTCCTATGTCTTTTGACTCTCAACTATGGCTGCCAAGTCTTTCAGAATAAAATCATGTGATATCCAGGCTGAGATTCCCAGTTCTTTGTGGAAAGCCACCCTGGTCCTAGATCTCAGGTTCCAAGGGCGACTCTCATGTGTGGCCTCCTAAAATCCCAACACAATTCATGGCAATTCTTCTCTGAGATCAGTTTCAGATCTCAGTCTCTAAGTGGAAACACACCAGAGTTCAAGCCCAGTTGACCCAGTCATCTCTTCCAACCGCCACACCAATGACCAGAATTAAAACCAAAACACTCCCACATGGCCCTCATTTTCTTCCATATAGACACTCATCATAACCTTGGCTGGAAGTTTTTATGAGGCACACAGCCCAAGACAAAGTCAAAATAAGTTCCCTTGCCCTTCATTTGTCTAAAGTCAGTGTTTCCTGGACAACGTTCCTGTGAACCAGGACTGATCAAAGAGGTCTGCCATTAATACTGTTCTGCTTTTCCAATTTGAGGCATACAGACTGTCGGGTATAGTTTCTTTATGTGATTTGCAGTCATGAGAAAACCCAAGCACCTATGGGCTAGCCTCTGCATGACTTGAAGAACTCAGTTGACCCAAAGATCCCTGTTATCACTTGATGGAGATCAGGAACCTTACAGAGGAAGGCAAGAGACTTCATCACAATGACTTCTCTTTTGGCCATTTTGGATTTGGATGCACACATGGGATCTTTCTTTAGATCCATCAGGTGCTGAGAATCTAAGCGATAATCTCACACTGCACTAAGAGGCTGATTCAGACATATCCCTTTGCAAAGCAATTAAGCCAGGAGCCACAAGTGATGCCCATTTATTTCCATTTGGAAACTGTTTTTTTCAGGCTTTGGAAATGTGTGGCTTTAGGCAAAGTCCTTCCTTTCATTCAGGGCAACAGAACAATAGGTAAGCAAAATACCAAAGCAGATTTTCTCCACTGAGACTTTCCTGGTCACACTGATATCTGAGTTTTCTGAGATATTCACCATTCTCTTCAGCTATCCAGTACATGGCCATGTCCCAGATTGTGGAGGAGATACATATCTTGAACACAAAACCATGAGCCTATGGGAGAGTGACCAGATTCAGGAAGATATCAGGAATGTAGGAAGGTAATAGGTGTTGCCCATCCATAAGGTAACCTGCAGTCCATTCATAAATTGGACAGGATGAATTCTGCGAAGAATTCTACTAGACAGGACACATCTATTGATGCATTCTCTTTTCTATTGTCTACAACCACAAATACAGTGGGATACCCAGACATAGAAACACTCACCTTCTCAAAGGACTTACTAGAAACAGTCCACTCCAAACCAAACAAACCGACTTTCCTACATTTTCTCGAAACTTGAGTCAAAAATCACAAACACACAAACACACACACACACACCCACAAAGGCACCTTCTTTCCCCAAATAGGTCTGTGACTATCCGGAGCATCCTCTGTCTGGTGGGCCATACTATGTTTCCCCGAAATGGCTGTCCTATGTCAGATCTGGTCTTCTTGGCCAAAACTGTGAAGTTATCAGGAGCCAGCGGTGAGCCACTGCCTGTTTTCTCAGGTAAAGCCCCTATTCAGAGCTTTCCTGGCATTTGTCCATCTTCAATTTAGTAGTTGCCAAGAAAGACTTACTCTATCCTTCTTAAATCCAAAAATTTGAGACCACTGGGACTTACACTGGACTGCTTCAGGGTGCCTGGCTTCCTGGATTCCAAGTTCAGAGTGTTCCATCAACAAGAAAGTGACATGGGTCACTTCGTCTAGAACTGAATGAGGTCACTGCCTTGGCAACCACTTTGTCCTAACAGTTGCTTCCAAGGGTCCATGAGATGGATCCTGCCCCTACTTCCTATGACACTTTCACAAGTTAGAATGGAATATCAACCATAGGCACCCGGGAACAGCTCTCCACACAAGCCTGGTTTGGTCCATCTTCTCTACATTAACAAGAGAGAGACTGCTTCAGACACACCCCTTCATCCTGACCTGTTTGTTTTTTTTTGTCATGAAAGATGACTTTCGCACTCTCAGGTCCATCATAGCTGCCTACATCTTCTTTAGGGATCATTTCTGCATGGACCTTTGAAGTTCTCCGGAAGTTGAAGATCTCCTACATTCCTGTATTGTAAGACCAACTCTGTCCCTGCTCTTCTGTAAAGTTAGATTGAGGGAACAGTGTTTGGTTACAGTTAATAACATGTTTGATTTGGGTTAGGATCATTCTGCTGGATGAATAATGGTATTGGGAACCTGCAATATTTATAAGATTATATAGGTGAAATATATGAATGAAAACAGAAATCTCGGTAACATTTGAAGCCCAGAAGGGCATTGGGTCCTTGATTGGGATACTTAGCTTTTAATTATGTTCTGCACAGATGTCTCAGATAAATCTATACACAATGGCATAAGATCTGATACCTTGGATGATTGAATGTTGAGGAGAACAACCATTCAAAGAGGGAGAGTCGGTAGGATTAGGAAGATAGTTGGTAGGATTATAAAAAAGTGTGAGTATAGCATTTGGACAAATAGTTCTTTAGCAATAGGTTTTCAGGTAGACAGAAAATGTAAATGTCAGCATATGTGAAGAGTCAGTCACAGTGATGAACTGGGGAAAATATGTAGGAAAGCAGATATCAATAGAGACATTAGGAAATCAGGCAAAGTATAAGTGAGTGATAGCAAAAGACATTTTCAACAGGCTTGAGATTGAATATATAGTCTTAGGAAGTAACAAATATGTAGTCACCAATAGGATTGACATTTGAGAGCATTAGGCAACCTGGACATGGGTTATTTTCATAATCCATACTCACATTCCATTTAGGCTTTGGTACAATCGTAAGTGTGACTTTGCATTTTGTGGCCAGAATATTACTGTGATAAAACGTATATGTAGATCAGGTGACATGAGTATTTCTTGCACCATTTCTTGGAGCAACATTTGAAGGGGTATAAATTAGTATTGGGGGTACATATAGGTGTACCATGTATGTATGAATATAGAGATAATGCATGAATAGACCATACTGCGAATAAATAATATAACTTGTTCCAACTTTAAATAATGGATTGAATTGATATCTTAAAATACACAGGAATCATATATTGATATACATACATTCATTCCAACCAGTAATACATCTAATGGTAATATTACGGTTGTGGTTTATCACCAAGAGTGTGTGAATTTTGCTTCAAATTTGATTATGGAAATCGAAAATAATGTGTTTGGAAAGAAATCTCATGAAATGAGCACTCAAAAACAAGGAGGAATACATATGTTCTGAAGCAGGAAGTGATTGAATATGTTACAAATTTCTTTAAATTTGTGAACTTGTGGATGAAATGTATATTCTATAATGTATAAAAACTGCAGAAATAGTAATGTACCAGTGTTTAATAAAAATGAACGTCAAAATACACATCATGTTCCATAGGAATCTACTTGCATTGATGTTAAAGTGGGTCAGCTACTGTAAAAATATAAGGATTTGTTTGCACCATTCATTGAAGTAACTTTTTAGTACTAGAAAACAAATATGTATTTCAGGTGGATGAATATTTTTAAAATAATCTTATGAAAAGTTTAATATAAAACCACATACATGAACAAGAATGAATTTAGGGAGTGTATAATAGGACACATATATTTTATATTTTGAAAAATCTAGAGAGTATATATATATATATATATATATATATATATATATATATATACACACACACACACACACAAAACACACACAGAGACATTAAATAGTAGCAATATATATGCCAATTAAAATTCATTGTGAAATATATATCATCCACAGATCCAAAATATTAATTTTACTGAACATGGATTTATGTATAATGTTTTTCAACTAAGAAGCTCACTCATAGTCTGAATTTTCAGTTCCAAAAGCATTAATGAGGAGTGATCTCTTCTCACACTTTGTATCTGCCAAGTTAGCCACCTCTCAAGAATATACGTGTGATACCAGGTAGGATTCTATATGTGCATATAAAAATACATGTGCTGAATAGGCTACAGAAAAATGGAGACAGGAATTCACATATGTGTTAACTTTAAAAACACATGCAGAACTATTTCAACAAAAAATTGACAAGATTTATAACTCCTACCCTATATCATGCAAAAGGCAAACCAACTATCCACCATGCCTCCTCTGAAGTGCTAGTATTTCTATTCTGTTTGGGTTACTTTTCTCCATCATATTAGAATTAGTAGTCAGAGTCTAGTAGGGTATGGGTTAGTGTCAAAGATTCAGCATTTCGAATGGAAAATTGAACAATGAATCCAATGTGTATGTAAATATGTGCTACACAAAATTATTCCCACTCTCATCCAGAACAATGCCTTGACAATTCCTTCACCCCAAGTAAGACACAATTAGAGGAGAAGATTTAGAAAATCTGTGAATAAATTTGTGGAATGCAATATGCTCAGGAGCTCACAACCTTTGAAGTGGTAGAGTAGTTTCCAAAAGTATGGGACAGTGTAAAAACTCCACAAACATGGAGGTCTGCTGGTCTAGAGATTTCTAGAGAAACTGCCTGTGAGTTTGGGCACTTGAAAAATGTGTTGTTGTCAGGAGCTTTAGCTTTCTTTCTAGGGAGACCATAAAAGCTTGGTCTGGATCTATGAGACCTGGAGGACATGGTTTCTTATTTCCCAATGTACATGAGGCAGCAGTGCTGAATTCTCTTTTTAGGTAAACTGTGGCCACTGGGGAATAAATGTGTGCCAGTGTGCACTGTGAAGCCATATGGTCATCTTCCATTTTCGTGGTGTTTCTTCCTGCTGCACTGGGTGTTTGGTATTTGCTTCACGAAATACAAAGAGTTCAACTGGGTCACAGTGCAAGAGGAAGTTCTGTCATGTATGGTTGGTCAGGTTTTGCAGGAGGATCCAAGAACTAGGATCCTATCCTACATATCTTGCCCCCTTGACCATAGCACCCTGATTCTGAACAATGTCCTGAAACCTCTCCAAATAACAACTTGCCTTTACATGGAAGGTTCTGCTGGCTGCACCATGTCAGTCACAAGGCATTTGAAACCAATGGAAGATACACATGGCCCCACCACAGATGTTTTATCACATACCTGCCCACCACTGCTCTAACCTACTACTCAACAGAGTCCAACTTACTGGCATCTCTGTTCTACACCATTTACATGAAACCCAGTCAATCAAGGCACTGTCTGGTATATTCATGATCAGCAACAGGACATCAAAAGGTTTTCCAGTGCCACCTGGTGATGGGAAATTCAAAAATTTCATGGTATTTATCTAGCCATTTTTCAAGGATGAAGTTGGAGGCACTGTGAGTTTCAATTCTTTCAGGAACCATTAAATGGTTAGGAAGCTCATTTCAATGAAATCTCTGGAGAACACTCACAGGTAAGGCTTCCCAAAGAGTGGCCAAAAGATCATATGATGTTATGCCCATTTAGGTCTACAATGTGAGGTCCATATGAGTTTTGACTCTCAACTATGGGTGCCAAGTCTTTCAGAATAAAATTTGTGGTATCCTGGCTGAGAGGCTCAGTGCTCTGTGGAAAGCCACCCTGGGCCTAGAACTCAGTTTCCAAGGGCAACGCTCATGCCTGGCTTCCTAAAATCTCAACACTATTTATGGCAATACTTCTCTGAGGTCAGTTCCAGAACTCAGACTCTAAGGGAATCACACCAGAGTTCAAGAACATGTGGACCAAGTCATCTCTTCCAACCGCCACCCAAATGACCACAATTTAAACCAAAACACTCCAACGTGGCGCTCATCTTCTTCCATATAGACACTCACAATAACCTATGGCTGGAGTTTTCCATGAGGGGCACACCCCAAGACCGTGTCCAAAATAAGCTCTCTTACACCTAATTTGCCTAAATTCAGGGTGGCCTGGACACCCTTCTTGTGAACCAGGAGAGATTAAGTAGGCCTCCCGTTAATACTGCTCCGCTTCTTCAATTTGAGGCCAAATGACTGTGGGGTTTGGATTCTTTATGTGAATTGGAGTCTTGAGAAAACCCAAGCAAATATGGGCTAGCCTCTGCAGGGCTTTGAAGAACTCATTTGACCCAAAGGATCCCTAATCTGACTTGATGGAGGTCAGGAAAGTTACAGAGGAAGGCGAGAGACTTCATCCACAAGGACTGCTCTTTTGGCCATTTTGTTTTTGGATGTAAACATGGGATCTTTCTTTAGATCCATCAGGAGCTGAGAATCTAAGTCACAGCCTCACACAGGGTAAATAGGCTGATTCAGACACATCCTTTCCAAAGCAATTAAGCAAAGAGCCACAGGTAATGCCCATTCATTTCCATTTGAAAACTGTTTTCTTCAGGCTTCAAAAAGTGGTGGACTGAGGAAAAGACCTTCCTGACATTCAGGGCAACAGAAGAATAGGTAAACAAAAGGCCCCAAGCAGGGTTTCTCCACTGAGACTTTCCTGGTCACACTGATATCTGAGTTTTCTGAGATGCTCACCATTCCCTTCAGTACATGGTCATGTCACAGAGCTTCGAGGTTGTACATATCTTAAACAGAAAACCATGAACCTATTCTGGAGAGTGGCCAGAATTCAGGAATAAAACAGGAACTAAGGAAGATAGCAGGTGTTGCACATCAATAAGGCAAGCTGCAGTCCATTCATAAATAGGGCAGGATGAATGCTGTGAAGCTTTCTACTAGACAGGACATATTCATTGATGCATTCTCTTTTCTAATGTCTACAACCACGGACACAGTGGGATACACAGACATAGAAATTCTCGCCTTGTCAAACGACTTACAAGAAACAGTTCACTCCAAACAAAACAAACTGCCTTTCATACCTATTCTCAGAACATGAGACAAAACCACAAACCCACACCCACACAACAAAGGCAGCTCCTTTCCCCAAGTAGGTCTGTGACTATCCGGAGTGTCCTCTGACTGGTGGGCCTTACTATGTTCCCTGGAAATAGCCTGTTCTGTCTCAGATCCGGTCTTTTTGGCCAACTCTGTGAAGTTGTCAGGAGCCAGCGGTGAGCCACTGCCTGCTTTCTCAGGAAAGGCCCCTCTTCATAGCTTTCCTTGCATTTGGCCATCCTTACATCAGTAGGTCCCAAGAAAGACTGAGTCTGTCCTTGGTAAATCAAAATAAGTTTGACCACTGGGACTGGGACTGGGACTGGCTCTGGGTGCCTGGATTCCTGGATTCCAAGTTCAGAGAGTTCCATCACCAAGGAAGTTAGGTGTGGTCACTTCCTTTTGGAACTGAATGAGGTCACTGCCTTGGCAACAACTTTGTCTTAACAGTTGCTTCCAAGGTCACCATGAGAAGGATGCTGCTCCTACTTCCTGTGACACTTTCACAGGTCAGAGTGGTATGTCAACCATAGGCATGCAGGAGCAGCTCTCAACACATGCCTGCTTTGGTACACCTTCTCTACATTAAGAAGAGAGTGGCTGATTCAGACACATCCCTTCATCCTGAGCAGGTTGTTTGCCATGGAAGACTTTTGCTCTCTCAGGTCCTTCGTACTTGCCTACATCTTCTCCAGGGATCATTTCTGCGTGGACCTTTGAGGTTTTCAGCAGGTGGAAGATCCTCTTTAATTCTGTATTTTAATACCAATTCTGTCCCTGCTCTTCTGTAAAATTAGATTGAGAGAACAGTGTATGGTTAGGATTAATAACAGGTTCGATTTGGTTTAGAAAGGAAACTACACGGTTGAGCAAACAGGGTCCTAACGTTAGCAATAATATGAGGATTTTTAATGGACCGGCCATGGAAGATAAAAGCGTAGTTAATCAGGTCACTATGTGAACCAAGACTCAAAGCTCCCTTTTGGGGCCTCTGTCTCTCTTTGACGCTCTTCAAGTCGTTTTCTTAATTTACTCATAGATTCTTTTACAACTCCAGTATTGTCGGCATAAAAACAACATTCTTCCCTCAATGCAAGCAAAAAGGCACCTTTCTCTCATAAAGAGGAGGTCCAACACTCGCCTGCTTTGTAAAACAACTTCAGAAAGAGAGAGGTTAAAATTCCTGTAAAGCTGTGATGTCGGTTTTTAATGTCTTTAAACTTTGGCATATTTCTGCTTCTAATTGTGTCTTTGTTGTGTCTCATGGACTAGCCCACCCCTTCAGCAACTATTATTTCTAATAGGATGGCTAAAGTGAGGGATACAGGTTCCCAATGGAACCGGGTTGAATGCCCCCCTAGTTGATCTTTAAATGAACCTAAGTCATGATAGAGAACTCTGGAAAACATCTGCATCATTACATAATTAATCACATATATTGACCATTTTATGAAAACATAAATAATGTTAAAGTGTATAGAATTATACTGTTGTAGGGACGGACAAGGAAAGGGACCTAAGATAGCACCAAACACAGGAAAACAGTCTTATTTGGTTGCATCCGGATTTAGAGGGCATTGCTTCTGTTGTAATCAATTAATCCCCTGAAGCCCAAGTTTCGGTAGTTTTAGAATTTGTACCCAACATGTAAGGGAAGTGGCTCAGAAGTTCACAGTCTGTAGAAATTCACAGAAATCAGTTTTTGTTTTTGTTTTTGTTCCTCTGTTCTGGGCAAGTTAACTTTTCAAAGACACCTTGGAAAGGGAGAGCTTTTTTGTCTCTTTTTTTCTCCCTGCCAGCTGTCACCATGAAGCCCAATTGGTAACTTTTTTATCTTAGAAATCTAGCCATCTCTGTGAATCCCCAGCTCAAGGCCAGAGGCCTTGTTCACATATTTTGTGAAAATCTAGTAAGGCGGTGTCAAGCTTAGGGGTGGTGATTTTTTCAGCGAGTGGCCAAGTAGAACAGGGCAACACGAAAAGTGGAAGTTCATCTACATTGAACTCTTTCAGAGGGACTCTTTTGCTGAAAGACCTAATGTAAGCCTCGGTGAAGACTTCTGGAGAAGGTTATTTAAGACATATCTATGGACCTGGTACAGAGGGGGAAGACGGGGAAGGCGAGGCTGAGAGCAGCTCCGTGGATCTGAGAATGAGGAAGATGAGATGTAAAAGAATAATGGAAGAGGGGTTTGGGATTTTCCTAGAACAAAACTTGAGCAGTAGAACAGGTAGAGCAGAGGTGAAGATGGGAGTGAGTATTCCAAAAAGCCTGTGAGGGACTTTAAATTCTTAGTAACCTGTTTTCAGTGATGACAAAGCAACTTTAAAGGCTATTTTTATTACATCTTGGATAGGGGTCTGAGGGCTCTTCTCAGCTGGTTTGAGCTTTGGTTTAGCTTCTTAGAGGACTTGGTGGGACCTAGTGCAGGCACAGACAGAAAAAGAGAGGAGTGAGTGAGTGGAGGGGTACCTCGGTACCTGCTACCTCAGCAAGGGGGCAATGGTGTGAGAACTGGCGGAGGTTTGGGTTTTTGATGTAGTAATTGGAGGGAAGAAATCAGGTTGCTGAGGTGGGAGTGACAGCAGAGAGTCTAGAGCAGAAGGCTGAGGGTGAGGAACTATTGGAGAAGCATAGTACAGGATGTGAGTGAAGGAGGGAAAAGGATTCCACATAGGGGAATTTTCCCCTTTTGAGCACTTGCCGAAGTTAAAAATGTCACGCAGAATTTGAGGATCTAGAGAACCCTCTGGGGGCCATAGTTTTTGGTTGTCTAATTGGTTATATGGCCAATGCTGTGTACTGAATTTGATGAGGAGTTTGGGTTCCACCAGGCAGCCCCGGTATGCTCACATCCCCATGAATTACACAAGAAGTTGGCTTTTCCCCCACACAGCCATGGCTGTTTGTGGCTTTGATAGTCCGTCGGGCATATATAGTAATCTAGGCTAACCAACCTGAATCTGGCTCGCGTTTCCGTGCATCCATAATGTTTGTTTCAATTATCTATGGTATGGAAGGGATTTAATGGAACTTTAGTGGGATCCTCTTCATTGGGGTTATCTCAATAGGAAAGACCTATACCAAGCTGAAAAATGTCTGGGTGGAGAGATAGCCACCAGGTCCCTAAGGGGGCTGTATGCGAGATAGACCATACTTCTTGTCTAGTAGGATTTCAGATCAGCCTTCACTGCTGAACAGGCTGATGAGGGTTAGGAGTACTGGTGGCCAAGGGGAGAGTCTATAGTCTTGTCCACATAGCGAATACGCAATTTGAAATGGTTACCAGTTTTTTCCAGTTTCCAACCAGAGTCTGGACACAGCGAAGGCTTGAGATGAGAGGCATGGATCCAAAAAGTGATTCTGTCTACTTTTATGCCTGTAGGTGTTATAAGTAGCACCTGGTATGTTCCTTTCCAGCGGGGTTCTAGGGATAACACCTGATGTTGTCTTATGTTGACGAAGTCTCTTACTTGATATTGATGTGGAATCCCCTCGTCCCCAGGTTGGTAGGCAGTGGCCAGCTGTTTCCACAGTTATCACTGAGTTCTTTCAATGGCTTTAAGTCTGTCAAGCAAGGGGTGTGGAAGGGATTGTTAGGCCTTAGAGTTGGGGATTAGGTCCCTTACTGGATGATGGGCATCATAGAGAATTTCATAGGGGGTGAGGTTACACAAAGAAACTGAGGGAGTATTTCTCGCATGAAACAGTGCATAAGGCAGGAGCATAGTCCAATCTTTTATGCCGGTCTCTAAGCTTAATTTTGTTAAGGTCTGTTTAATGGTTCTATTTATTTTTTCTACCTCTCCTGAGCTCTGGGGTATATAAGCATAATGTAACTTACAATTAATCCACACCTGACTTACCTGGGCCATGAACACAAGTCCATTATTAGACCCTATTATCTTAGACAGACCGTATCTTGGAAAAATATCTTCCAGGATCTTCTTGAGAACCATTTGCGCCGTTTTTTTTTTTTTTTTCTGTGTGTGTGTGTGTGTGTGTGTGTGTGTGTGTGTGTGTAAGGCTTCAATCCATCCTGAGAATGTATCCACAAAGACTAGGAGATATTTAAGTCCATACCTTGCTGGCTTAATTTCAGTAATGTCCACTTCCCAGAATTGTCCTGGTCTGGTTCCTCGTAGGTGCTTTCGTCTAAGAAACTTGGAAGGGTAAGCATTAAACAATTGACTGACCCGACAGGCTTTTGTTACCAGTTCAATTATTTCCTTTCGCTGTGCGTCAGTTAGTGGAAAACTCTGTTCTTAATCCTACAGGAATGCCTGCAGTTTCTTTGAACCAAGGTGAGTGAGTTGATGTACATTTTTAACGTAGTGTAGGGCTTTCTGTAATTGCAGGCTGAGCTCAGTAAAGTTGAGGCGTTCAATGTCAGTGTCCTTAGATGTTATCTAAAACTTCCTGGTACTTAGGGGTCCATTGGAATTGGGCATCTCCCTTTAACAGCGGGTATAAAGGAGCAGCTAAGGACTCAAACCCATTTATCCATAACCTGCAAAACCCAGCAATCCCAAGAAACTCTTAGTTGTCTGCTGTAAGATGGGCTTGGTATCTGCTCAATGGTTTGTTTTCTGGGCTCAGTGAGCCATCGTTTACCGCCCCTAAGGAAATAGTCGAGGAAGATTACTTCTTGCTGGCAAATTGGGCAATTTTGGCCGAAGCTCTATACCCGAGTTGAGCAAGCTCGGATAATAGTGCTTGGGTCCCAGTTCAGTTTTCCTTGGTGTTGGATGCCAGTAGCAGGTGATCCACATATTGAAGCTGGGTGAATTCGGGGTGTGTAGTTCTGAAATTGTTGAGATCTCTGTGAAGGGCTTCATCAAAGAGAGTGGGGGAGTTTTTGAACCCCTCTGCAAGTCTAGTCCAAGTTAGTTGACTAGACTTTCCGGTTTCTGGGTCTACCCACCCAAAAGCAAAGAGCAACTGACTATCTTTATGCAGAGGCAAGCAAAAGAAAGCTTGTTTTAAGTCCAGAACAGTATACCATTTCTGCTCAGGGTTCAGAGTGCAAAGCAGATTGAACAGATTAGGTACCGTGGGGTAAATGTCCTGCACTCTGTTGTTGATCTCTCTTAGGTCTTTAACAGGGTGATAGTCCCTGGTTCCTGGCTTTTTCTTCTAATAGCAGGGGAGTGTTCCAGGCCAATTGACAGGGCCTTAGGACCCCTAAGGCCAGATATTTCTGAATATAGGGCCTTATCCCATCTTTAGCTTTTTATGCTTAGAAGATATTATTTGACATTGATTGGGGAGGCTGAGGTTTTTAAATCCACTGTTATTGGAGGTTGTTTCACGGCCAGGCCTAACACAGCAGTTTTTGCCCATGCATCTCGGTAATCTGTTATCCATTTCTGGGGTAGCTTGCCTGTTTGATCAGTCTTGGGGGGTGTGAAGAGTGGACGTTCATCTTCTACTAATATAGTGAAAGCCGTGACTATAGGAGTTTTTACTGAAGGATTTAGAAATTTCATTTGGGGGCCTTCAGGGTTAAAAGTTATTTTGGCCCAGAGCTTGGTGAGCAGATCTCTGCCCATCAATGGGTGAGGGCATTCTGGGATTACTAGGAAGGAGTGATGGATTTTTCCTTTCCCCAGGTCCATGGTCCTCTTAGAAATCTAAGCCCGATATTTACTGCCGTTAGCCCTTTGAACTACAGACCTTTTATTTGATAGACGGCCCAATGGGGCCTTAAGGGCTGAGTATACTGCTCCTGTATTCACTTCAAAGTTTACTGGGGTCCCCTACACTTCAAATCTTACCCTGAGCTAGGGGAAAGAATCTGAGCCCCAACTTTCTTAGTCATCCCCCAGAGTCAGAATGGCTGGCTGGCATGTCTGTCTCTTTATAGGGCACTCTTTGGCCCAGTGTCCTTTTTTTTACAGTAGGCACATTGATCTGAGGCCAGGGTGGCCTGTGGCACGGGCCCAGGTATCGCTTCCTGTCACCTTATGTCTTAATTTCTGGCCTCTTTCTTGTTGTGACCAGGATCTTAGTCAATGCCTTAGTCTTTCTTTTGCTTCTCTCATCCTCCCTCTGCTCCCTTTCTTTTTCCCTGTTTCTCTCTTATAGTATACTTTTTCGGCTTCTCTGACTAAATCTCTCTTTTAACTTTTTTTTTTTTTAATATCCATGGCAGCTTCAACAATTAAGGCCATCGTGACAGATGCCTTTTGATCTGCTGCCTGAGGATCGAAAGGAGTATATCTCTTATATGCCTCCATAATTCTCTCTAGAAACATAGAGGAAGATTCATCAGGCCTTTAAATAATTTCTCTTACCATGGCCAAATTAGTTGGTCACCTAGCGGCCCCTTGGATACCCGCAATTAGAGCCTGGCAATAATTGGACAGATGCTCCCTATCTTCAAAGGTGTTGGGGTCCCAGTTGGGTTGGTTAAAGGGGAAGGCAGCTTTTATTATGTTGGGAAGTTGTGTTGGTCGCCCATCAGGTCCGAGGATATTTTTTTCTAGATTCCAGGAGGTTTTTCTCTCATTCCTCTGTCATGAAGAGAGTCCCTAGGAGTTGTTGGCAGTCATTCCAAGTAGGCAGGTGTGAAAACGTTGGCGAGTTCTCTGAGTTTTTTTAGCCGGGCCAGCTTCCTCCAGGGAAGGAGGCGCTGTGTGTGTCATGGGACAGTCATCTGGAGGGCGCTGGGCCATTCTGGCTTCCTCGAATGGTGGAGAGGCTGAGTCAGCAGCAGGGGAATTACTTACAGGGTTTTGGGGGTTGGGGGACAAGGGCAGAGGATAAGGACGAGTAGAGTCTTGAGACTCAGGGAGAACAGAGGGTGGAGGTTGAGGAACAGAGAGTTTGAGAGATAGAATCATAGGGGAAGGAGTAGTAGTGGGTGCAGGGACAAGGAAAGGCTTCACCCATGGAGGAGGAGATTTGCAGAGGTCCTGACAAGTTAAGATATATGGCTATTGATCTGGATGTCTATGTGGCCCCGGCTGAAAGACAATATCTCAGACTTTTCAAATTAGTGCGAAGTAGAAACATCCTTCTAGAGGCCATCCGACTACAAAGGTGGGTTATTCTGAGACACAGAATCTGCCAGGTCTGGTGTTTTAATGAAAAAGAAAGATTGTGAGCCCTTAAGCAGACTTTGGTCCAGTGATTAAGGGTCAGGGACAGAGGCATTGAAGTGCTCTGTCCCATAATGAAATATACACAGACAGTGAAAGCAACAACACATGACACAGACAAGACAAGACAATAAAGACAGGCAATGGACGTCCAATACTGAGACCAGGACTGAGTAGCCGGCAAAACCTGATGGGCTGGCAATTCCGAATCTGAAAGAAAATATCACTGAGTCGAGGAGACTATGGTCCCTTGATTTCCCGAGTCCATCCCCCAGGGACATGGCCTGTGGCTCTGTGACATGTGTGTCAGCCACCGGGGGAGAGAGCTCACGCTCTTTACCAATAGCCATTTTGTCAAACCCTAACCTGAATCCTGAAACCAGAAAGAGGGGCCTTATTTACCCCCAGAGCATCCCGTTGGGGGTCTTTCATCTGCAGCTGCAGGATCTCGCTGGGGCCACCAGAAGTAAAGGTCGGGTGAGCATCGATGAAAGAGACCACCAAGAGACTGTCTAATGCAACAGCAAAGGGTTTATTGGGAGTCCGGCATGCAAGGGCTCAGAGCTCGCTTGAACAGAGCAGAGAGCCCTGAGAACAGCTTAAGAAGTGCTTATATATTTTCCTTGGAGAGGGCAGGGAGGGAAGTTTATTGATGGGTAAGGGCGAGTGGGCGGTTTGCGTGCAAATGGTTGATGGAGTACATTCTGCAGTTTGGCAGTTGGGGGCAGCACATTCTGGGAACAAGAAGAGCAAACAGTTCTCAAGATTTCAACAGTGTTTTATTAAGCATACAGAAAAACAGGAAGTGACAAGTACCTATTTTATTAACCTTTCAATATAAGTATGAAAACAGAAATCTAGGTTAGATTTGAAGCCCAGAAGTTCATTTGGCCCTTGATTGGTATACTTAGCTTTGAATTACGTTCCGTAGAGATGTCCCAGAAATATGGATATACAATGACACAGGACCTTGTACCTTCTCAGAGGTCAGTTCCAAAACACAGTCTCTAAGGGGAATCACACCAAAGTTCAAGACAAGATGGACTCAATTATCTCTACCAACCACCACACAAATGGCCACAATTAAAACCAAAACACTCCCAAATGGCACTCATCTTCTTCCAAATAGACACTCTTCATAACTTCTGGCAGGAGGATTCCATGAGAGGCGCAGCACAAGACAGTGTCCCAAATAATCTCCCTTTCCCCTCATTTGCCAAAAGTCAGAGTGGCCTGGACACCCTTCCTGTGAACCAGGAGTGATCAAATATGCCTGCCATTAATACAGCTCTGTTCTTCAATTTGAGGCCTACTGACGGTGGGGTTTAGATTCTTTATTTGAATTGGATTCATAAGAAAACCCAAGAACCTATGGGCTAGCATCTGCAAGGCTTTGAAGAACTCAATTGACCCAATGGATCCCTTTTCTCACTTGATTGAGGTCAGGAACCTTACAGAGGAATGCGAGAGACTTCATCAACAATGACTGATTTTTTGGCCATTTTGATTTTGGATCCACACATGGGATCTTTCTTTAGATCCATCAGGTGCTGATAATCTAAGCCACAGGCTCACACAGAGCCAAGAGGCTGATTCAGACACATCCCTTTACAATGCATTTAAGCAAAGAACCACAGGTGATGCCCATTCATTTCCGTTTGAAAACTGTTTTCTTCAGGCTTCACAAAAGCGTGGCCTGAGGCAAAGACCTTCCTGACATTCAGGGCAACAGAACAATAGGTAATCAAAAGGCCCTTCACAGGGTTTCTCTACTGAGACTTTCTGGGTCACAGTGATATCTGACTTTTCTGAGATGCTTGCCATTCTCTTCAGCTATCCAGTACATGTCCATGTCACAGTGCTTGGAGGTGGTACATATCGTGGATGCAAATGCATGAACCTATTCTGGAGAGTGGCTAGATTTCAGGAAGAAAACAGGAACTTAGGAAAATAGCAGGTGTTGCCCATCGATAAGGCAAGCCCTAGTGCACTCATAAATTGGGCAGGATGAATGCTGGGAAGCTTTCTACTTGACAGGAAACATCCATTGATGCATTCTCTTTTCTAATGTCTACAAGCACGGACACAGTGGGATACACAGACATAGAAACACTCGCCTTGTGAAACAACTTACTAGAAACAGTTCACTCCAAACCAAACAAACCGACTTTCCTGCCTATTCTCAGAACATGAGACAAAACCACAAACACACATCCACACCCACAAAGGCACCTCCTTCCCCAAGTAGGTCTCTCACTCTCCAGATTATCCTCTTACTGCTGGGCCATACTATGTTCCCCCGATATGGCGTTTCCTGTCTCAGATCTGGTCTCCTTGTCCAACTCTGTGAAGTGGTCAGGAGCCAGCTGTGAGCCACTACCTACTTTTTCAGGAAAGGCCCCTCTTCAGAGAACTCCTGGCATTTGGCCATCCTCACATCAGTAGGTACCAAGAAAGACTGACTCTGTCCTTGCTAAATCGAAGCAAGTGAGACACTGGGACTGGGACTGAGACTGACTCTGTGTGCCTGGCTTCCTGGATCCCAAGTTCAGAGAGTTCCATTACCAAGGGATTGAAGTGAGGTCACATCCTTCAGGAACTGAATGAGGTCACTGCCTTGGCAACCACTTTGTCCAAACAGTTGCTTTCAAGCGTACCATGAGAAGGAGGCTTACCCTATTTTCTGTAGCACTTTCACAAATTAGAATGGTATATCAACCATAGGCACCAAGGAACCGCTCTCCACACAGGCCTGATTTGGTCCATCTTCTTTATATTTGGAAGAGAGCATTTAGTCCAGGGAGCACTGCAGTGAACCTCTGCACTAAAACTATTAGCAAGCACCTGATGGAGGACGCCTCCATAGGTAAGTGGCTCCTTTATAACATCTGATATCTGGTTAAGGGAGATCTCTTCTGATGACAGAGATGTGGCACGGGGAGGCTCACATATACTTCTGTCCAGGACAGTAACGAGAATCTTTCTGTCCTCTGTTCTGTTCTGTAGGGAATTCCTCTGGAACTGTAGAGAGGTGCCGACGGGCACGCATGCGCTCCTACCCTGGAGCTTTAGCAAGATGTTGCACTCTTGCCCTGTTTCTGTGTTTAGGCGCTGGGTTTCTGTTTTTTTGTGTTCTGTGTTCTATTTTTTGGTTTTTTGTTTGTTTGTTTTTGTTCGTTTTGTTGTGTGATATTGGTGGTAAAAACTTAAGTATATTGGACATGAAAATCAGAAATAAAGAGATTAAGCCTGACACCCCTTTGGACTGTGTTTTAAGGAACTGCAATGAACTTTATCCCCCATTGTAAAGCAGGATGATAGAAGCCCCTAGCTGGCTGCCTGGAGCACACCCATTGCAGAGGGCTATGCCTGCTGGGGACCTAAGAACTGAGTATCTCCCAGGTTAACAAGTGAAACTCCTTTAAAACCCCTTGTCCCTCCAGATAAAGAGAGTCACAACTTTGGCAGAGTCCCCTGTGTTTCTCCTTTGTTAGCCAAGCAATAAAACTCCTTTTTTCTTTTTCTCAAAACCCAGTCCTCATTATTAAATTGGTATTAATTGGCTTCAAGGTCAGGAACCAAACTTTAAGTTACAAATCTTGTACCCCCCCTCTGCCCCGGATCTTTGTGAGAGCTATCTACTGAAATGTTAGGAGATAGAGCATGCTTGATGTGGAACTGAATCAGAGGAGCTAATCCTGTATGTAAAAGGGGAAACTGAGGGACTCCCAGCAGCTGCCAAAGCCCTGTTGATTCAGGGAATTACCTCCTTCCTTCCCTGCACTGTAAGGATTATGCCACCTCTGTCTTGTTAAAAAAAGAGAAAAAGAAAAAGGTGACACTAAATGCAGTAAAGTCACCATGGAGACACTTTATTTTACATTTCAGGTTGCCCTTCTGTGAAAACATCTGGTCCCCTTGTGGGGACATCTATGGTGCCACTGCTGTAGGAGATTTTTCTCTTATCTGCTCTGGTTTAAAGGGTTCTGTCTGACAGCCATAGTCTGAACCTCCTTTCTGTCTGTATTGTGTCTTAGTTTTTGGCCCTTTAAGACATCTGCAATAATGTGTTGATATTATAAATTGTTTTTGGGGAATGATCTTAGCTGAATGTGTGTCTAAATGATGATGTTTTATTTTAACAATCTGGTAACTGAATGGGTTTTTGAAGCATTGCACAATCTTGGAGTAAAAAGTCGGGTTTAGGTAATTGTTTAGTTTATGATTTCAGATAATTCATGCCAGAGAACTTAAATACTTAGGATGGATAACTGAAGAACTCTACTTCCAAGTTGGCAAGAAACTTCCCAATCATACGGTCTTTTTTTTTTTTTTTCACCAATTTTGAATTGGGTAGCCTGGGAAAATGTCACTGTGTGTACCAGTGCATTAATTTGGACATAAATAGTAAATCATAGTATGGTGTCTGTTGACAAAACAAGATGTAAAGATATAAAATTTTGTGAATTGTATCTTAAACTTGTATCATAATTTTCAACATCTGAACCTGAAAATTATGGTTAAAATGCCTTAGTCCTGAGATGTCTGTTCAGAATAGCAGTTTTTTTGCTGCTCCTTCCAGACCTCAGCCATGGCTTATGTTGAAATGCAAATGAAAGAAGCCTGCAAGCTTTGTAGGAGAGTGATTTGAGGTCTAAGGGAAAAAAAGGTAAATTGTATGTTATTTACTAATTACTGGCAAGTCATTTTTTCTAGGACTCTTATTTTTTTTCTTAGATACTTTATGTTTTTTGACCTCATGATTTTGAGCATACAGACCTAGGTTAATGTTTTTCTGATCAGTTCTATCTTTGACAAACTGTGGACTTTTTGAAACATTGCAATAAAGATTTCAACTACGAAAAGCTACAAGGCCTTTACTATTATTATGTGTGCACAAATTGTTATGTGTTGTATGTCTATATATACATATATCCGTATATCATATATATGATACACAAATTAACATATATAAGGAGCGCTCATAAAAAAATAGCGCTCGTAAAAACAAATTTTAAAAAAGTGGATCCAAAGATCTTTAATTCACGTGATTTAAATGTTTCAATTTAAATTGGATAAAGAGATAAAAACAAATGTCTTTAAATTTAAGCTTACAAAGTTTTCTAGGTGTTCAAACATCTAACAAAATATTAACATCTACAAAATGTCTAATATGCCTTGGCTCTAGTACCTTTCCTTCAACATAAAAATGGTTTACACTGTTCAATACATTTCTCTAACTTTTTGATAAATAAGTAAAGTAAATTTGATATGGGATTACTCATTCATGAGTACTTTTGTTAGATATCTGATTGATTTACTAAGATCTGTATTTTTTTTAGTAAACTCTGTATAAGATTGTAAAAATCAGTCATGTGTTAATGAGACAAAAATTTCTTAAAACATAAGTTTACCCATAACATTGAGTTTATTAAGATTTATGTTTTCTAGAGCAAGCAACCATAAAAATTAAACAACTGATTAAATAAAAACTGTTATTTTAGAGCACCGTACTGCCATTTCTTTAAAAGCCAAACTTGATTAATGTAGAAACATAAATGTAATTGTTATGCTATTAATGTTTTCATATCTTACAGGTATGGAAGTCTGTAAGGTAGAAACGTTTAAAGAGTATTATATCAAGCTGGTGCTCTGAAGTTGTGTGGTAAAAAATATATTGTGGATTTATTTACCTGTTATCAATAAGATATGTAAATTTTTATGTTACTTTTTACATTGGGGAACAATTTAAATGTATTTTTAAGTTAATTAGAGCCTAATCTTTGTAAAGGTTAAAAACTTTCAGCCTTTCTTTAATTCATGTTTTAAATGTGATATCATATGGTGTTAGCTAATGTTCATGTGACCTCAAACAATTTATTTAAACATTGTCAAATGATATTTAAAAATAAAGATCAGCTTTAGAACTAAAATAGTTAAGATTTATAAAGAGCCCTGCCTTTCCTGAGATAAGGCTGTGTGTCCCATCTTACTACATGTGAGAATGACTATGAAACGATTAGGTCAGATAATATTTCTTTAAAGTTATGTTAAAAAGTTTTTTTTTATTGTCAATATTCCTAGGATCTCAAACAGGGGATATAATGTATAACTCAGCCAAAAAATTCAGGGAAGATATTACACGAACTAAGTATTTTTACTTTTGTTAATTTTAGTTTGAAATTTTCTTATAAGTGATCTAAAGATTCCCTGTTAGTGTTTTACAAATGCGTTGCTATAAGAACACAACATGGGTTTATTCAAGATAATAAGTCATCAACTACAATACAGACAGAATAATACAGATCCCAATTAATAAAAAGGTAATTATAAAGTTATAGACATTAAAGCCCAGTACTCTTAATGTAAGGCTGTTAAAATTTATTTGCTGGATTTTTAAGATTAGGATTTAAAATGAATGTTAAATGAAAAGGGCCAAGAAAACCAATATTTGGCTCTTGCCCTCTGAGTCAGTCTGAATCCAGGGAACAGGGGACTTCTCTAAAGAGCTTTGCAACTCTGGGCCACATCACCTCCTGATCAGGGAGATTAATGAGACCACTGAAGAACAGAAAGCCAATCAGTGCATTTGTTACAAAGAGGAGAGTCATCAGAGAAAGGAGACATCCCTGATGCTTCTGAGGGAAGCCAAATGGTCAAGCAAGACCTGGACCCACCTAGCGCAAATGGCACTAGCAGAACTGAGAATCTCCTCTCAAGTTTCCCCAGAATTGATTCCCACAAAAGCTCAGCTGACTGTTAACAATAGATAGAAACAAAAGTCAGTTTGACTGCTTCATCTTAAACACTTAGCAAAGACAGTTAAGACCAAAATACAGCCACTCCTGGGCATTTTAAATAATAATAATAATAATAATAATAATAATAATAATAATAATAATAATAAAATTTTAAGGTATGCACTTTATCTTATCCTCCCAAAATAAGTAAGACTGGAGGCTACAAAGAAGGATTCTCACACAGGAATGCCTAATACTTATAAAAAGAGACTATCAAGAAGAGCTGCCACAGGCAGAAGTTTTCAGTTTAAGACCTACAGATATTCCTAACCTACACAGGTAGGCTTGGTGTTTGCTAGTACGATTATCCAGCCATGAGTAACATAATTAAAGGTTTCTCTATTAGACGCAGAGGTCATATTAGTAAAAGGATTTTTACAAGATCAGATGACATTAAATTATTAAACTGTGTCTTATTGGGAGGGCCAACTGTAACACTTAAAGTTTAATATTAAGTTGACAGTCCTGATAATTGGGGATATTAAAGACTGGTGAGGGAATTTCTATGCAGTGACATGTTCCAGCTGCTGCAACATTTATTCAGTACTCATGGTTTTTGTTTCACTCATAGAAGAATCCATTCACAGATGACTTTACAACCTGTTCTTCCCCAACCTGACTTCAAACCGAACTGACTTCTAAAGGGCAACTCATGTCTCTCAACTGACTTCTAATAGTCAACTCATGTCCCTCACGACGAGCCCACTCACGTCACCCTGTCTCAGGAGAGAAGAAGAAAAAATTAGTGATGCCACTCTTTTTACAACAATGGAGAGAAAGATAATAGACTATCAATATAAATAATTAATTAAGTCAGGTAAAATCAGGGAGATCGGTTTTGGGTGAGTTGTAAAATTTTGGAGACTCTTATCAGAGGGATAAAAATTTCCTCAGTGTTCTTCCCATAATCTATCAAAGATTTGAAAGGGACACAGAGAAAAGGGGGAAATTGTAGACCCAACCTGATCTTTTATTAAAATTGGGAGCCATCATGCCACAAAGCCATGAAAAGATAATTTTGGCTTTACCATAAATTACTTCAAATTCTGAACCTGCGTGGAATGCCTGCCCACGTCTTGAACTCACGCATGCCCAGCTCTCTGACCAGATAGCAGCCCTCTCTGAAACTTTAGTGACACATCATAAATATTTGCCTTCTCTGGCCAGACAACAACCCTCTCTGAGGCTCTAATGGTCCTCATGAATTCTGATGTAGGGACAGCAAAAAAATTGTAAACTACCTTTAATGTGATGTTTATCAGAGTTCTGTTATCTGTAACCCCCCTTTTGTGTAACTTTCTGGGCTATAAAACTGGGCTATAGGAAAGCTGGGGATGCTGTCTTGTTCCCACCATTTTGGGAGGGAGAGGCAGCATGGCGGGTGGAAATAATAAGCTTAATTTTATTTGATTTTAATTTGAGTCAGTGGTCTTTTCTAGCATCCTGGTCTAACAGGTAAACACTCCAAAGACGTGGAGCTCTGCCGGCCTAAAGACTTCTTGAGAAACTTCCTCTGAGGTTGGGCACTTGAAATATATGTTGTTGTAAGGAGATTTAGCTTCCTTTCTAGTGACACCATAAAAGCTGGGTCTGCATCTACGTGACCTGGAGGACATGGTTTTTTGTATTCTAATGAACATGAGGCAGCAGTGCTGAATTTTGTATTTATAGGTAAACTGTGGCCACTTGGTGCTCAGTGTCTCCCCGTGTGAACTGTGAAGCCATTTGGTCATCCTCCACTTTTCGTGGTGTTTCTTGCTGCTGCACTGGGAGTTTGGTATTTGCTTCATGAAATACAACGAGTTCAACTGGGACCCAGTATTGGAGGGAGTTCTGTCACTTGTGGTGACAGAGAATGCACCAACCAGGCTTCTATCTCACAAAGCTTGCCCATTTGTCCATAGAAATCTGACTCTGAACTTTGCCCAGAAACCTCTCCATGTAACAAGAAGGGTCTGCTGGCTGCACCATATCAGTCACAAGCCATTTTGAAGGCAATGGAAAATCCTCCTGGCCACACCACAGATGTATTATCACACACCTGCCCACCACTGCAATAGGCCCACTACTCAGCAGGGTCCAACTTACTGGCATCTTTGTTCTACACCATTTTCATGAAACCCCGTCAATCATGGCATTCTCTTGTACACTCATGATCAGGAAAAAGACATCCAAAGGTTCTCCAGTGCCACCTGGTTAAGGGAATTTCAAAAATTTTATTGTATTTATTTAGCCATTTTTCATGGATGAAGTTGGAGGCATTGTGGGTTTCAGTTCATTCAGGAACCATTAAATGGTGAGGAAACTCATTTCAATGAAATCTCTGGAGAAATCTCACAGGCGAGTCATCCCATAGAGTGGTCAAAAGGTCACATGAAGCCAGGCCCATTGAGGTCTTCAATGTGACGTCCATGGGTGTTCTGACTGTCAACTATGGCTGCCACATCTTTCAGAATAAAATCATGTGATATCTTAGCTGAGATTCCAAGGCTCTGTGGAAAGTCACCCTTCTTTTTTGATCTCAGTTTCCAAGGGGAAATCCAATGTGTGGCCTCCTAAAATCTGAACACAGTTCATGGCAATATTTCTCTGAGATCAGTTCCAGAACTCAGACTCTAAGGGGAATCACACCAGAGTTCAAGCCCAGGTAGACCCTGTCATCACTTCCAAGCACTACACAAATGATCACAATTAAAACCAAAACACTCCCACAAGGCCCTCATCTTCTTCCATATAGACACTCATCATAACCTGTGGCTGGAGGTTTCCATGAGGGGCTCAGCCCAAGACAGTGTACAAAATAAACTCCCTTGCCCATAATTTGCCTAAAGTCAGGGTTGCCTGGATACCCTTCCTGAGAACCAGGAGTGATCAAATAAGCCTGCCATAAATACTGCTCTGCTTCTCCAATTTGAGGCCTACTGACTCTCGGGTATAGACTCTTTATGTGAATTGGAATCATGAGAAAACCCAAGCACATATGGGCTATCATCTGCAGTGTTTTGAGAACTCATTTGACACAAAGGATCCCTATTTTCACTTGATGGAGGTTAGGAACGTTACAGAGGAAGGCGAGAGACTTCGTCCACAATGACTGCTTTTTTGGCCATTTTGGTTTTGGAAGCACACGTGGGAACTTTCTTTAGATCCATCAGGTGCTGAGAATCTATGCAACAGCCTCACACATGGCCAAGAGTCTGATGCAGACACATTCCTTTCCAAAGCAATTAAGCAAAGAGCAACAGATGATGCCCATTAATTCCCCTTGAAAACCGTTTCCTTCAGGCTTCACAAAGGAGTGGCCTGAGGCAAAGACCTTTCTGACATTCAGGGCAACAGAACAATAGATAAGCAAATGGCCCATTGCAGGGTTTCTGGAATGATATCTGAGTTTTCTGAGATGATCCCATTCCCTTCAGCTATCCAGTACATGGCCATGTCACAGAGCTTGGAGGTGGTACATATCGTGGACCCAAAACCCTGAACCTATTCTGGAGAGTGGCCAGAATTCAAGAAGACATACAGGAACTTAGGAAGATAGTAGTTGTTGCCCATCCATTAGGAAAGCCACATTCCATTCATAAATTGGGCAGGATGAATGCTGTGAAGTTTTCTACTAGACAGGACACATCCATTGATGCATTCTCTTTTCTAATGTCTACAACCACGGACACAGTGGGATAAACAGACATAGAAACACTCGCATTGTCAAAAGACTTACTAGAAACAGTCCACTCCAAATCAAACAAACCGACTTTCCTATATATTCTAAGATCATGAGACAAAACCACAAACTCACACGCACACCCACAAAGTCAACTCCTTCCCCCAAGTAGGTCTGTGACTATCCGGAGTGTCCTCTGACTGATGGGACATACTACGTTTCCCCGAAATGGGCTGTCCTATGTCACATCTGGTCTCCTTGGCCAACACTGTGAAGTTGTCAGGTGCCAGTAGTGAGACACTACCTGCTTTCTCAGGAAAGGCCCCTCTTCAGAGCTCTCCTGGAATTTGGCTATCCTCACATCAGTAGTTACACAGAAAGACCGATTCTGTCCTTGGTAAATCCAAACATGTGTGGCCACTGGGACTGGGACTGGGAATGACTCTGGGTACCTGGCTTCCTGGATCCCAAGTTCAGAGAGTTCCATCACCAAGAAAGTTATATAGGTCACTTCCTTCAGGAACTGAATGAGGTCACTGCCTTGGCAACATCTTTGTCCTAACAGTTGCTTCCAAGTGTCCCAATAGATGGAGGCTGCCCCTACTTCCTGTGACACTTTCACAAGTAAGAATGGTATATCAAACATAGGCACCCGTAAACAGCTCTCCACACAAGCCTGGTTTGGTCCATCTTCTCTACATTAAGAAGAGAGAGACTGCTTCAGACACACCCCTTCATCCTGACCTGTTTTTTTTTTTTTTTTTTTTTTTGTCATGAAAGATGACTTTCGCTCTCTCAGGTCCTTCATAGCTTTCTATATCTTCCCCAGGGTTCACTTCTGCATGGACCTTTGAGGTTCTCAGCAGGTGGAAGATCTCTTACATTTCTATATAAGAACAACTTTGTCCTTGCTTTTCTGTAAAGTTAGGTTGAGGAAACAAAGTATGGTTAGGATTAATAACATGATTGATTTGGGTTAGGAATCATTCTGCTGCATGAAAAATGATATTGAGAACCTGCAATATTTATAAGGATATATAGAGGTGAAATATATGTATGAAAACACAAATCTACGTAAGATTTGAAGCCCAAAAGGGCATTGGATCCTTGATTGGGATACTTTACTCTGAATTATGTTGTGCACATGTGTCTCAGATAAATCTATACATAATGGCATAGGACCTTGTACCTTGGATAATTGAATGTTGAAGAGAACATCCAGTCAAAAAAGGATAGTTGGTAGGATTAGGAAGATACTTGATAGGATTAGAAAAAAGAGTCAGTATAGGATTTGGACAAAAACTTCCTTAGCAATAGGGTTTCAGGTAGACAGAAAATGTAAATGTCAGCACATTTGAAGAGTCAGTCACAATGATGAACTGGGGAAAATATGTAGGAAAGCAGATATCATTAGAGACATTAGGAAATCAGGCAAATGATGAAGTGATTGATAGGATTAGACATTTTCAACAGGCTTGAGGTTGAATACATAATCTTAGGAAGAAACAAATATGTAGTCACCAATAGGATTGACATTTGAGAGCATTAGGCAACATGGACATGGGTGATTTTCATAATCCATACTCACATTCCATTTAGGCTTTGGTACAATTGTAAGTGTGACTTTGCATTTTGTGGCCAGAATATTACTGTGATAAAATGTATATGTAGATCAGGTGACATGAGTCTTTCTTGCACCATTTCTGGGAGCAATATTTAGAAGAGATATAAATTAGTATTGGGGGCACAAATAGGTGTACCATGTGTGAATATATAATATAACAGATTCCAACTTTAGAAATTGGAATAAATTGATATCTGAAAATACACAGGAAATGTCATATTGACATACATACATTCATTCCAACCAGTTATACATCTAATGGTAATATTAGGGTTGTGGTTTATCATAAAGTGTGTGTGAGTTTTGCTTCAAAATTGATTATGGAAATCGAAAATAATGTGTTTGGAAAGAAGTCTCAATAAATAACCAGTCAAAAGCAAGGAGGAATACATGTGTACTGAAGCAGGAAGTGATTGAATGTGTTTCAAATGTCTTTAAATTTGTGAACTTGTGGATGAAATGTATATACTATGATGTACAAAAACTGAAGAAATAGTAATGTACCAGTGTTAAATAAAAATGAACGTCAAAATACACATCATGCCCCTTTGGAATCTACTTGCATTGATGTTAAATTGGGTCAGTTACAGTAGAAATATAAGGATTTGTTTGCACCATTCAGTGAAGTGAGTTTTCAGTACTAGAAAACAAATATGTATTTCAGGTGGATGAATATTTCTGAAAATAATCGTATGAAAATTTGATTATAAAACCACATACATGAGCATGAGTGAATTATTTAGGGTGTGTATAATAGGACACATATATTTTATATTTGGAAAAATCTAGAGAATATATATATATATATATATCTCACAGAGAAACATTAGAAAGTAGCAATATATATGCCAATCAAAATTCATCGTGAAATATATATCATCCACCGATCCAAAAATATTAATTTTACTGAACATGGATTTATGTATAATGTTGTTCAACTAAAAATCTCACTCATAGTTTGAATTTTCAGTTCCAAAAGCGTTTAGGAGGGGTGATCTCTTCTCATACTTTGTTTCTGCCAAGTTAGCCACCTCACAAAAATGTACGTGTGATACCAGCTATGATTTTATATGTGCATATAAAAATACATGTGCTGAATTGGCTACAGAAAAAAGGAGACAGAAATTCACATATGTGTTAACTTTAAAAACACATGGAGTACTATTTCAACAAACAATTGACAAGATTTATAACTCCTACACTATATCATGCAAAAGGCAAGACCAACTATACACCATGCCTCCTCTGAACTGCTTGTATTAATATTATGTTTGGGTTATTTGTCTCCATCATATTAGGATTAGTAGTCAGAGTCTATTAGGGTATGGGTTACTGACAGGGATTCAGTATTTCGAATGGAAAATTGGAAAATGAATCCAATGTGTATGTAAATATGTGCTACACAAAAATCTTCCCACTCTCATCCAGAACAATACCTTGACAACACCTTCACCCCATGCAAGACACAATTAGAGGAGAAGAGTTAGAAAATCCATGAATACATATCTGGAATGGAATGCGATCAGAAGTTCACAACCTTGGAAGTGTTAGAGGAGTTTTCAAAAGTAAGGGACAGGGTAAACACTTCAAAAACATGGAGGTCTGTTGTCCTAGAGACTTCTTGAGATACTGCCTGTGAGGTTGGGCACTTGAAATATATGTTGTTGTCACGTGCTTTAGCTTCCTTTCTAGTGAAATCATCAACCTGGGTCTGCATCTATGTGACCTGGAGGACATGGTTTCTTATTTTCCATCCGTGGGTGGGCCCCTTGCTTAAGAGCTCTGGCTACTGGACAAATTTTACACAAAGAAGCCTCTAATCTGACTTTTGGGGCCCCTTGAACTATCTACTCCCCACATCACTTGAAAGATCTTTTACCTTAAAAGGGTCTTCAAACCCTCCCTACATCCAGAGTTCTGTCGCTCCTCACTTCCTTTCTGGAAAACCCTAATATTATTTTCCTCCCCTGCTCTGCACTGAACCCTGCCTCACTGCTCCCAATAACTCCCATGTCTCACACACCAACTCAAAATTGCTTGGAAAACTTAGATGATTTCCTCCCCTGTCATTCTTCCATTTTTGAGAGACCACTCACCAAGCCTGACCTTATCTGGTTTACTGACAGCAGTTCCTTTAGGCAGAATGGAACTCATTACTCTGGATACGCTGTATTTTAAGCCACTGAGATTATAGAGGCCAAAGTTTTGCCTTCAGGAACTACAGACCAGCAGGCTGATTTTATAGCATCCACTCGTGCCTGCCTTCTAGCACAAGGCAAATCCCTCACCCTCTAAAATGATTCAAAATATGTCTTCCATATCTTATTATCCCATGCTGCAATTTGAAAGAAGCGAGGCCTACTTACCACCAAAGGTAATGCGATCACTAATTCAGCTCTTATAACCAATCTGATAGAGGCCTCCCACTTACCCACCCAGTTGGGAGATGTCCATTGTAGGTCCCATCAGAAGGATGGCTCTCTTATCACTGAGGGCAATGCCAAAGCTGACCAGGTGGCACGAATGGCTGCTACCACTTCCAATCATGGCCCCCATGGTGGACATATAATGGCCACTTTAGACAGCTCATCTGAAGCCCCTACTTCTTTCAGTAAGAACAAGCATCTTTTCAAGTTCCTTCATACTCTATTCCTTTCCAATTCTCAGTCTTTGACCCTCTTTTTACAGAGTTTCTTCTTCCTCACTCCCTCTGACAAGCCATGCTACAGAATATAGCCTCTAATTGTCAGATCTGTCAGCGGACCAACCCTCATACTCCTTTAAGGCCCAAACGTTTCCCTTCCCAACAAGCCCGGGGACACATTCCCTCTACTGACTGGCAGGTAGACTTCACCAACATGCCCACAGTATGGCACACTAAATACCTCCTTGTCTTTGTGGACACTTTCTCTGGTTTGGTTGAGGCATTTCCCACTTCCAATAAAAAGGCTTCCACTTTAGCTTCAATCTTACTGACAGACATCATCCCCAGGTTTGGTATGCCCACTTCCCTACAATATGACAATGGCCCTGAGTTTACTTCTAGGATCACACAAAAGGTCTCTCAAGCCCTCTCCTTCAAGTGGCATTTCAACTGTCCATATTTCCCCCAGGCTTCAGGGAATGTGGAAAGGGTAAATCGTACTCTAAAGGAAGTCCTTACCAAATTGACAATGGAATTAAACATACACTGGGTCAAACTCCTTCCCTTGGCTTTGCTTCGAATCAGAGCTCTCCCTAAGAAACCATCTTTACTGTCTCCTTTTGAGATAATGTATGAAAGACATCTTATAACCCCTGCGTTGGTCATTTCACAAGGACCTCTCACCCGAGATTTGTCTTTGCCTCTCTTGCTTCATCTCCGCTCGGAACTCTGGAAATATCAGGACTGGCTTCTTCCAGACCCAGTCTCCTCTCCAAACACTCCTCCCTTAACACCTGTTAGTCTAGTCAATTATAATACCCCAGAGGAGAAAGGGACTCTTGCCCCAAAATGGGAAGGCCCCTATCCTGTCATTCTCTGTACCCCCACCGCCGCCAAACTCTCCTTACCAGACAACCGTCTCACTCCCTGGAATCACATGTCTAGGTTGAAGCCACATCACCAGGAGGCCCCACATGCTGACGACAGGGCCACCCCAGAGGAACTCCAAGAATCACCTCCTGAACCTCCCCTTTACTCCTGCTCTCCACACCCATCTCACCCATTTAAGTTGCGGCTCACACGGTTTTCCTTGCAGCCCAATTCCTCTTAAAGAAGGCACAATGAGCTCTCCCAACACCCTAGTCTTCTCTAACTGCTTGTTTTTTGTGCTCTGCTTATTTTCTGTGCTCTGTCAGGACTGGTCTTTACCCTCCTCACCTACCATGCATTTATTCACTCTTCGGGAACGATACTCAGAACATGGCATGCAGACGGTCCGCGGAGTGGATGCAACTACTTGCTTCATCCACAACTGCACCTCTATTTCCCTAAAATTGTCACCTTCAAGGACCTTCGTCCCTGGTAGCTGGAACTGGCCTTTCATTTGCTTCCTTTTTGATCAAACAAAAGATTATTGTCATTGGTGGCCTGAGATATATAATGGGTGCCCCTATTGGTCATGCAGGTTCCATGATGAACGTGGTAGCTATTCTTACCACTCACTCGGTTACCCTGAAGGGTGGACTTCTAGTTACATAAAGTGGCATAAAGGCTCTTCATCCAATAACAATGCATGGTATACTTTAGATAAACCTGACCCCAAGGCCAAACGTTGGGGCTATGTTGAGTTTGCTGTCTATGCTCAGACAACCTCAGTCAGACCCACAGGGTGGATTACAATTGGCCGCACCCTGATTACGCCACCTAAGGCAACCATCCAGGTAGTCGAACACATTAAGGACTCAGAATCAAAACTTCGAGATCGTATCCATAGCTCATCCAAAGAGGATTCAGAGCCTTCAACCCCCTCAGGTCCCTCTCCCACATGGCTCAATTTGCTACACCAAACGTTTTGATTATTAAACTCCACCCGTCTTTCTTTGCCTACTTCTCAGTGCTTTCTCTGTGCTTCACTTAGTCGTCCACTTCTAGCAGCAGTCCCATTAGCGGCAGAAAATATTCCAGCAAAACCCTACAATTTCTCTAAAAAGGACAAACCCTACATGTGACACGTAACCCACTGTGGGAAAGTTATTCCACCAATACTTTATTTCCTTTCATCTGTTTCCACCTGCCAATAATGAATCCTTTACCCGTTTGTTCCTTGAGCTACAACACCCCATAGAGCCCTGTGTTTAGGCAACCTGAACATTTCCTCTGGTGTAATGGGTCTTTAAGTACCTCAACCATCAATGTCTCTGGCACCTGTTTCTTGGTTACTGTAGTTCCTCAGCTATCTTTGTATACTCCCACCGAATTCCGACAGTTGGCCCTACCTTCCCGCACCCGTAAGGTAGTCTTTCTGCCGGTTCTGGTAGGCCTCATTTTAACAACCTCAGTGACGAGTCTCGGACTCTCTGGTGGAGCTATAGGTCATGCTCTATGGGCATCCAATGACCTTCAATAAAAACTGCAGGAAACACTCAATACCATGGCTGAGTCTCTGGGTTCCTTGCAGCGGCAGGTTACATCATTGGCACAAGTGGCTTTACAGAACCAAAGGGCAATTGATCTTCTCACTGCAGAAAAAGGGGTTACATGCCTATTCCTCAGAGACGAATTTTGCTATTATGTTAATGAATCTGGGCTAATAAAAAAAAATGTTGTTAAATTGCAGGAATTATCGACCGAATTTCTCAAACATCCCTCCTCCAATCCCATCATAGGGTTCTTCCAATCCTATCTTGCCATGTACTTACTACATATCTTGGGGCCCCTTATTGGGATGCTCCTTTTTGTGCTCTCTTGCCCTGCAAAATGAAGTGCCTTCAAACCCAACTGCAAAAAATTCCTAATCAAACTTTCAACCAGCTTTTGCTTAGGCACTACCAGCCTCTGATGACTTATGAACCCCCAACATCTCCAAGAGAACAGTAACTCAGTGATGAAGCTCACTACCAGGCATGATGGAATGCAATGGGTATCAGACAGCGGGAGACAACGAGCTCTGAGAACCTCTTAATCTGCCATCCTGGATTCATGAGTCTTTACCACCTTCTAAGATTTCTCATGGCCCTTGGCCTCTTCTATGTCAGTCCCCCAACATGGAACTTCTGCCAAAAAATGACATTTCCTTTAATTTTTATCTTCATTCTGTTTTTATTTGCTCTGATCTTCTTCAGGTGCTGGTGACGCCATGTCCAGGCAACGCTTCCAGTATTTCCTAGAGTCTCTGTTACAGGACCAGTGGCTGATACCAACAATCTCTTCCATCCAGGACTAGTTCCATGCCATCGACAACTTTGGCTTCAGGGAACATTCATTGACTTCACCCCTACGAAAGTAGCTGTCTATAGCCACTGGGTTTTATTTCTGGCTGCCATGATAATCCCAAACCTGCTCCATGAGCATTCCTCCACTTCTCTTTCTAGGCCCCACACCACCCCCACACAACAGGAAGCAGCCGGATCTGACAAATGACGCCCCACTTCCTAAGAAAACAAAAAGGGTGGAATGTTGGGAAAAGAATAAATGGCAGCCATACCCCAGAGAAAAACCTCAACATGGCGCCTAAGGACTTCTTCTTCCTACCTTCTTCATTTCTGCAGTGGCGCAAAAAGTTCCCACCCTTGTGAACTCTCACGTCAGCGCCAATTTCAAATCTCACTTGTGGGGAACCTTAGCCCCAATGAGAACTAATTCCTGGGCTCTGGAGCTGATATCTGAAAGAACTTGCCAATAAACGGGTTGCTGCCATTTATCTAAGCCATACCATCTCCCCCTTAGTTCTATATAAGCACACAGCTTTGAGCAATAAAATTGGAATTCTCCCGGTGAAGTGTCATTGCGTGGGGAATTATTTCACTCATGATCAGCAACAGGATATCCAAAGGTTCTCCAGTGCCACCTGGTCATGGGAATTTCAGAAATTTGATGGTATTTATTTAGCCATTTTTGAAGGATGAAGTTGGAGTCACTGTACGTTTCAATTAATGCAGGAACCATTATGTGGTGAGGAAGCTAATTTAAATTAAAACTCTGGAGAAATCTCACAGGCAAGGCTTCCCAAAGAGTGGCCAAAAGGTCACATGAAGCCAGGATCATTGAGGTCTACAATATGAGTTCCATATGTGTTTAGATTCTCAACTATGGCTGCCAAGTCTTTCAGAATAAAATCATGTGATATCCTGGCTGAGATTCTCACTGCACTGTGGAAAGACACCCTGGCACTCGATCTCAGTTTTCAAGGGAGGCTTCTCATGCGTGGCCTCCTAAAATCCCAACACATTTCATGGCAATACTTCTTTGAGGTAAATTCCAGAACTCAGTCTCTAAGAGGAATCATGCCAGAGTTCAAGCCCAGGTGGATCCAGTTATCTCTTCCAACCGCCAAACAAATGACCACAATTAAAACCAAACACTCCCACATGGCCCTCATCTTCTTCCATATAGACACTTATCATAACCTCTGGCTGGAGTTTTTCATGAGGGGTGCAGCCCAAGACAGTGTCAAAAATAAGCTCCCTTGCCCCTCATTTGCCTAAAGTCAAGGTGGCCTGGACACCCATCCGGTGAACCAGGAGTGATCAGATAGGCTAGCTGTTAATACTGCTCTGCATCTCCAATTTGAGGCCTACTGACTGTCAGGTATAGATTCTTTATATGATTTGGAGCCATGAGAAAACCCAAAAACCTATGGGCTAGCCTCTGCAGGGCTGTGCATAACTCATTTGACCCAAAGGATCCGTATTCTCACTTGATGGTGGTCAGGAACCTTACAAATGAATGCGAGAGACTTCATTCACAATAATTGCTCTTTTGGCCATTTTGGTTTTGGATGCACACATGGGATCTCTCTTTATATCCATCAGGTGCTGAGAATCTAAGCCACAACCTCACACAGGGCCAAGAGGCTGATTTAGACACATCCCTTTCCAAAGCAATTAAGCAAAGAGCCACAGGTGGTGCCCATTCATTTTCATTTGAAAACTGTTTTCTTCAGGCTTCACAAAGGGGTGGCCTGAGGCAAAGACCTTCCTGACATTCAGGGAAACAGAACAATTGATAAGCAAAAGGCCGAAAGCATGGTTTCTCAACTGAGACTTTCTTGGTCACACTGATATCTGTGTTTTCTGAGATGCTCGCCATTCCCTTCAGCTATCCAGGACATGGCAATGTCACAGAGCTTGGAGGTGGTACATATTTTGGACACAAAACCATGAGAATATTCTGGAGAGTGGTGAGAATTCTGGAAGAAACAGGAACTTAGGAAGGTAGCAGGTGTTGCCCATGGATAAGGCAAGCTGCAGTCCATTCATAAATTGGGCAGGATGAATGCCGGGAATCTTTCTACTATACAGGACATATCAATTGTTGCATTCTATTTTCTAATGTCTACAACCACGGACACAGTGGGATACACAGACATAGAAACACTTGCCTTGTCCAACGACTTACTAGAAGAAGACCACTCCAAATCAAACAAACCGTCTTTCCTACCTATTCTCAGATCATGAGACAAAACCACAAAATCACACCCACACCCACAAAGACACCTCCTTCCCCCATGTAACTCTGTGACTATCCGGAGTTTTCTCTGAGTGGTGGGCCATACTATGTTCCCCCAAAATGGCCTGTCCTATCTCAGATCTGGTCTCCTTGGCCAACTCTGTGAAGTTGTCAGGAGCCTGCGGTGAACCACTACCTACTTTCTCAGGAAAGGCCCCTATGCAGAGCTCTCCTGGTATTTGGCCATCCTCACATCTGTAGGTACCAAGAAAGACTGACACTCTCTTTGGTAAATTCAAACAAGTGAGCCTACTGGGTCTGGGACTGGACTGGCTCCGGGTGCCTGGCTTCCTGGATCCCAAGTTAAGAGAGTTCCATCACCAAGGAAGTGAGGTAGATCACTTCTTCAGGAACTGAATGAGGTCATTGCCTTGACAACCACTTTGTCCTAACAGTTGCTTTCAAGAGTCCCATGAGATGGAGGCTGCCCCTACTTCCTGTGACACTTTCACAAGTTAGAATGGTATATAAACCATGGGCACCCGGGAACAGCTCTCCACCTAGCACTGTTTTGGTCCATCTTCTCTACATTAAGAAGAGAGAGGCTGATTCATACACATCCCTTCATGCTGACAAGGTTGTTTGCCATAGAAGATGACTTTTCTCTCTCAGGTCTTTCGTAGCTGCCTACATCTTCTCAAGGGATCATTTCTGCATGGAACTTTGATGTTCTCAACAGCTGGAACATGCCCTACATTCCTGTATTTTAAGAGCAACCCTGTCCCTGCTGTTCTGTAAAGTTCGATTGAGAGAACAATGTATGGTTTTGGGTTAGTAACATGTTCAATTTGGGGTTAGGAATCCTTCTGCATGACGAATAATGGTATTGGGAAACTATGATATTTACAAGAATATATAGGGGAAATATAAGTATAAAAACAGAAATCTATGGAAGATATGAAGTCCAGAAGGGCATTGGGCCCTTAATTGGTACACTTAGCTTTGAATTATTTAAGGGAAATTGCTTGGAAATGAAAGGAGACCCTCAGATAAATCTATATACAATGGCATAGGAGCTTGTACCTTGGATGATTGAATGTCGAAGAGAACATCCACTCAAAAAGGGATAGTCGGTAGGATTAGGAAGATAGTCAGTAGGTTTACAAAGAACAGTGAGAATAGGATTTAGACCAAAAGTTCTTAAGCAATAGGGTTTCAGGTAGACAGTGAATGTAAATGTCAGCACAAGTGAAGAGTCAGTCACAATGATGAACAGGGGAAAATATGTAGGAAAATAGATATAAATAGAGACATTACTAAATCAGGCAAAGTATAAAGTGAGTGATAGGATTAGGCATTTTCAACAGGCTTGAGGTTGAATATATAATCTTAGGAAGAAACAAAAATGTAGTCACCAATAAGATTGACATTTGAGAGCATTAGGCCACCTGGACATGGAAGGTTTTAGTAATCCATGCTCACTTTCCATTTAGGCTTTGGTACAAACTTAAGGGTGACCTTTGATTTTTTTGTACAGAATATTACTGTGATAAAATGTATATATAGATCAGGTGACATGAGTATTTCTTCCACCATTTTTTGAGGAATATTTTGAAAACGTATAAATTAGTATTGAGGGTAAAAATAGGTGTACCCTGTGTCTATGAATATAGAGATAATGCATGAATAGATCATACAGTTAATAAATAATATAACTGGTTCCCCTTTAAATAATGTATTGAATTGATATCTGAAAATATATAAGAAATCATATATTTTTTTTAATTAATTTTTATTGTAGGTTGTTCAAAACATTACATAGTTCTTGATATATCATATTTCACACTTTGATTCAAGTGGGATATGAGCTCCCATTTTTACCCCAAATTTTTACAGATTGCAGAATCACATCAGTTGCAGAACCATTGATTTACATATTGCCCTTCTGGTGTCTGTTGTATTCTGCTGCCTTTTCTATCCTCTACTATCCCCCCTCCCCCCTCCCCTCCCCTCTTCTCTCTCTACCCCCTCTACTGTAGTTCATTTCTCCCCCTTATATTTTCCTCCTTTCCCCTCACATCCTCTTGTATGTAATTTTGTATACCCCTAAGGGTCTCCTTCAATTTACATGCAATTTCCCTTCTCTCTCCCTTTCCCTCCCACCTCTCATCCCTCTTTAATGTTAATCTTCTTCTCATGCTCTTCGTCCCTACTCTGTTCTTAGTTACTCTCCTTATATCAAAGAAGACATTTGGCATTTGTTTTTAAGGGATTGGCTAGCTTCACTTAGCATAATCTGCTCTAATGCCATCCATTTCCCTCCAAATTCTATGATTTTGTCATTTCTTAATGCAGAGTAATACTCCATTGTGTATAAATGCCACATTTTGTTTATCCATTCGTCTATTGAAGGGCATCTAGGTTGGTTCCACAGTCTTGCTATTGTGAATTGTGCTGCTATGAACATGGATGTAGCAGTGTCCCTATAGTGTGCTCTTTTTAGGTCTTTAGGG
This sequence comes from Callospermophilus lateralis, assembly GCF_048772815.1. Classification (NCBI taxonomy): domain Eukaryota; kingdom Metazoa; phylum Chordata; class Mammalia; order Rodentia; family Sciuridae; genus Callospermophilus; species Callospermophilus lateralis. The sequence goes on from NW_027512831.1 coordinate 279,986, forward strand.
AATAGACCGAGTAGGGGAATAGCTGGATCAACTGGTGGTTCCATTCCGAGCTTTCCAAGAAATCTCCATACTGCTTTCCAAATTGGCCGCACCAATTTGCAGTCCCACCAGCAATGTACAAGAGTACCCTTTTCCCCACATCCTCGCCAGCACTTGATGCTGTTTGACTTCCTAATGGCTCCCAATCTTACTGGAGTGAGATGGTATCTTAGGGTGTTTGCATTTCTCTGACTGCTAGAGATGGTGAGCATTTTTTCATATACTTGTTGATTGATTGTATGTCCTCCTCTGAGAAATTTCTGTTCAGGTCCTAGGCCCATTTGTTGATTGGGTTATTCGTTATCTCATTGTCTAATTTTTTTAGTTCTTTGTATATTCTGGATATTATGGCTCTGTCTGAAGTGTGAGGAGTAAAGATTTGTTCCCAGGACGTAGGCTCCCTATTTACCTCTCTTATTGTTTCTTTTGCTGAGAAAAAACTTTTTAGTTTGAGTAAGTCCCATTTGTTGATTCTAGTTATTAACTGTTGTGCTATGGGTGTCCTATTGAGGAATTTCGAGCCCGACCCCACAGTATGTAGATCATAGCCAACTTTTTCTTCTATCAAATGCCATGTCTCTGATTTGATATCAAGTTCCTTGATCCACTTTGAGTTAATTTTGTGCATGGTGAGAGAAAGGGATTCAGTTTCATTTTGTTGCAAATGGATTTCCAGTTTTCCCAACACCATTTGTTGAAGATGCTATCCTTCTTCCATTGCATGCTTTTAGCCCCTTTATCGAATATAAGATAGTTGTAGTTTTGTGGATTGGCTTCTGTGTCCTCTATTCTGTACCATTGGTCCACCCGCCGGTTTTGTTACCAGTACCATGGTGTTTTTGTTACTATTGCTCTGTAGTATAGTTTGAAGTCTGGTATAGCTATCCCGCCTGATTCACACTTCCTGCTTAGCATTGTTTTTGCTATTCTGGGTCTTTTATTTTTCCATATGAATTTCATGATTGCTTTCTCTATTTCTACAAGAAATGCCGTTGGGATTTTTGATTGGCATTGGATTAAACCTATAGAGAAGTTTTGGTATTATCGCCATTTTGATGTTGTTACTTCTACCTATCCATGAACAGGGTATATTTTTCCATCTTCTAAGATCTTCTTCTATTTCTTTCTTTAGGGTTCTGTAGTTTTCATTGTATAAGTCTTTCACCTCTTTTGTTAGGTTGATTCCCAAGTATTTTACTTTTATTGAGGATATTGTGAATGGGGTGGTTGTCCTCATTTAAATTTCAGAGGATTTGTCGCTGATATACAGGAATGCCTTTGATTTATGCGTTTTGATTTTATAGCCTGCCACTTTGCTGAATTCATTTATTAGCTCTAATAGTTTCTTTGTAGACCCTTTTGGGTCTGCTAGGTATCGAATCATGTCATCTGCAAATAGTGATAATTTGAGTTCTTCTTTTCTATTTTTATGCCTTTATTTTTTTTCGTCTGTCTAATTGCTCTGGCCAGTGATTCGAGAACTATGTTGAACAGAAGTGGTGAGAGAGGGCATCCCTGTCTTGTTCCAGATTTTAGAGGGAATGCCTTCAGTTTTTCTCCATTCAGAATGATGCTAGCCTGAGGCTTAGCATAGATTGCTTTTACAATATTGAGGTATGTTCCTGTTATCCCTAGTTTTTCTAGAGTTTTGAACATAAAGGGATGCTCTACTTTGTCGAATGCTTTTTCCACATCTATCGAGATGATCATATGGTTCTTATTTTTAAGCCTATTGATGTGGTGAATAACATTTATTGATTTCCGTATATTGAACCAACCTTGCATCCCAGGGATAAATCCTACCAGATCATGTTGCACAATTTTTTTGATATGTTTTTGTATCCGGTTCGACAGAAGTTTATTGAGGATTTTTGCATCTAGGTTCATTAGAGATATTGGTCTGTAGTTTTCTTTCTTTGAAGTGTCTTTGTCTGATTTAGGAATCAGGGTGATGTTGGCCTCATAGAATGAATTTGGAAGTTCTCCCTCTTTTTCTATTTTCTGAAATAGCTTGAAAAGTATTGGTATTAGTTCCTCTTTAAAGGTTTTGTAAAACTCTGCTGTATACCCATCCGGTCCTGGGCTTTTCTTAGTTGGTAGTCTTTTGATGGTATCTTCTATTTCCTCAATTGATATTGGTCTCTTAAGGTTGTCAATATCCTCCTGACTCAATCTGGGCAAATCATATAACTTAAGAAATTTATCGATGCCTTCACTATCTTCTATTTTGTTGGAGTATAAGGATTCAAAATAATTTCTGATAATCTTCTGTATTTCTGAAGTGTCTGTTGTGATATTGCCTTTTTCATCCCGTATGCTGGTAATATGAGTTCTCTCTCTTCTTCTCTTCGTTAGCGTGGCTAAGGGTCTGTCGATTTTTTTTATTTTTTCAAAGAACCAACTTTTAGTTTTGTCAATTTTTTCTATTGTTTCTTTCGTTTCGATTTCATTAATTTCAGCTCTGATTTTAATTATTTCTTGTCTTCTACTTCTTTTGCTGTTGTTTTTCTCTTCTTTTTCTAGGATTTTGAGTTGAAGTATTAGATCATTTATTTGTTGATTTTTTCTTTTTTTAAGGAATGAACTCCAAGCAATAAATTTTCCTCTTAGAACTGCTTTCAATGTGTCCCATAGATTCCAATATGTTGTGTCTGTGTTTTCATTTATCTTTAAGAATTTTTTAATTTCCTCCTTGATGTCTTCTATAACCCATTGATCATTCAGTAACCTATTGTTCATTCTCCAAGTGATGCATGATTTTTCCTTATTTCTTTTATCGTTAATTTTCAATTTCATTCCATTATGATCAGTTAAGATGCATAGTATTATCTCTACTCCTTTATATTGTCTAAGAGTTGCCCTGTGACATAATATATGATCTATTTTTGAGAAGGATCCATGTGCTGCTGAGAAAAAAGTGTAACTGCTTGATGTTGGGTGGTATATTCTATATATGTCAATTAAGTCTAGGTTATTAATTGTGTTATTGAGCTCTATAGTTTCCTTATTCAACTTTTGTTTGGAAGATCTGTCCAGTGGTGAGAGAGGTGTGTTGAAGTCTCCCATGATTATTGTATGGTGGTCTATTAGACTCTTGAACTTGAGAAGTGTTTGTTTGATGAACATAGCTGCACCATTGTTTGGGGCATATATATTTATGATTGTTATGTCTTGTTGGTGTATGGTTCCCTTGAGAAGTATGTAGTGTCCATCTTCATCCCTTTTGATTAACTTTGGCTTGAAATCTATTTTATTTGATATGAATATGGACACTCCTGCTTGTTTCCGAAGTCCATATGAGTGATATGATTTTTCCCAACCTTTCACCTTCAGTCTAAGTATGTCTTTTCCTATCAAATGCGTCTCCTGAAGGCAGCATATTGTTGGGTCTTGTTTTGTGATCCATTCTACTAGCCTGTGTCTCTTAATTGGTGAGTTTAAGCCATTAACATTTAGGGTTATTATTGAGATATGGGTGTTCTTCCAGCCATATTGGTTTATTTATGTTACTAAACATGGTTTGTTTTCCTCTTTGATTATTCCCCCCCCTTCACTGTACTACCTCCCGCTGTTGGTTTTCATTGACATTTTCCATTTCCTCTTCCTGTAATATTTTGCCGAGGATGTTTTGAAGAGATGGTTTTCTAGCTGCAAATTCTTTTAACTTTTGTTTATCATGAAAGGTTTTAATTTCATCTTCCATCCTGAAGCTTAATTTCACGGGATACACAATTCTTGGTTGTAACCCATTTTCTTTTAGTGTATGAAATATGTTATTCCAGGATCTTCTAGCTTTCAGAGTCTGTGTTAAAAGATCAGCTGTTATCCTGATTGGTTTACCCCTAAATGTAATCTGCTTCCTTTCTCTTGTAGCTTTTAAAATTCTCTCCTTATTCTGTATGTTGGGCATCTTCATTATAATGTGTCTAGGTGTGGATCTCTTATGATTTTGCACATTCGGCGTCCTGTAGGCTTCTAGGATTTGGGATTCTGTCTCATTCTTCAAGTCTGGGAAGTTTTCTCGTATTATTTCGTTGAATAGATTGCTCATTCCTTTGGTTTGGACCTCAATACCTTCCTGTATCCCAATGACTCTTAAGTTTGGTCTCTTTATGTTATCCCATATTTCTTGAATGTTCTGCTCATGGTTTCTTAACAGCTTTGCTGAGCTGTCTATGTTCTTCTCCAGTTGAAATACTTTGTCTTCATTGTCTGATGTTCTATCTTCTAAGTGTTCTACTCTGCTGGTAGTATTCTCAATTGAGTTTTTATGTTGGTTTATTGTTTCCTGAATTTCCAGGATTTCTGTTTGTTTGTTTTTTATAACCTCTATCTCCCTGAATAATTGATCTTTTGCTTCTTGGATTTGTTTATGTAATTCATTGTCGAAGTGGTCGAAGTGGTCTTTCATTGTCTGATTTTGCTGTCTAATGTCTTCCTTGAGACTCCAGATCATCTGAAGCATGTATATCCTGAATTCTTTATCTGACATTCCATCTGCTGCAGATATTACCTCTTCTAAAGTTGAATTGACCTGCATTGCTTGTGGTCCTTTTTTTCCTTGTCTTTTCATACTGATCGCGTTTCTTTCTGCTTGGTGAAACTGTTGTGTTATTGATTTTTCCCCCTATATATTTATATTGCTTTTGTATAGCTGCATCGTCTCCCTTGCAGGCTTTGGCGGTGGTTCTGCCCCTCCTTCAATTGAGGCAATGTGCCTACCACGCCGGGAGGCCGCTGTGCCTCTACTTTCGATGGGCCTGTTCTTTCGGTGGTCACAGGTCCGCCTACCTTGCAGGAGTGAGCAGCGGTTTTGCCCCTCCGCTGGCCACTAGGCCTGTTCTGTCTGTCGGTTGCAGGTATGTCTACCTAAAAGGCGCTGGTGGCGGCTCTGCCCCTCCCCCAACCGGGGTGATGTATCTGGCGGGCCACTGGGCCTGTTTTGTCGGTGGTCACGGTTCCGCCTACATTGCACGTGCGTGGAGCAGCTGTGTCCCTCTGAGAGTTGCTGAGCCTGACCTGCCGGTGAATGGCAAGTCTGCCTACCTTGCAGGCGCAGGGGTGGCTCTGCCGCTCCGCGGGTCACTGGGCCTGATCTGCTGGTGAGTTGCAGGTCTGCCTAACTTGCAGGCGCCCGGCGGCTCTGCCCCTCCCCCAACTGGGGTGGGGCGATGTGTCTGGCCGGCCGCTGGGCCTGTTCCGTTGGTGGTCATGGTTCAGCCTACCTAGCAGGCACGTGGGGCAGCTGTGTCCCTCCGCAGTTTTTTGGGCCTGACCTGTCGGTGGGTCGCAGGTCTGCCTACCTTGTAGGCTCGGGGGGTGGCTCTGCCGCTCTGCGGATTGCTGTGCCTGTTCTGCTGGTGGGTCGCGGGTCCGCCTACCTTGCAGGCACCCGGCGCCTCTGCCCCTCCCCCAACCGGAGCTATGTGTCTGGCGGTCCACTGGGCCTCTTTTGTCGGTGGTCACGTTTCCGCTTACCCTGCACGCGCGTGGAGCAGCTGGGTCTCTCTGAGAGTTGCTGGGCCTGACCTGTCGGTGGGTGGCAAGTGCGCCTACCTTGCAGGCCCGGGGGTGGCTCTGCCGCTCCGCGGGTTGCTGGGCCTGATATGCTGGTGAGATGCAGGTCTGCCTAACTTGCAGGCTCCCGGCGGCTCTGCCCCTCCCCCAACCGGGGTGGGGCAATGTGTCTGGCCGGCCTCTGAGCCTGTTCTGTTGGTGGTCAGCGTTCTGCCTACCTAGCAGGCTCGTGGGGCAGCTGTGCCCCTCCGCAGTTTCTTGGGCCTGACCTGCCGGTGGGTGGCAAGTGCGCCTATCTTGCAGGCCCGGGGGTGGCTCTGCCGCTCCACAGTTGCTGGGCCTGATCTGCTGGTGAGTCGCAGGTCTGCCTACCTTGCAGGCGCCCGGCTGCTCTGCCCCTCCCCCAACCGGGGAGGGGCGATGTATCTGGCCGGCCTCTGGGCCTGTTCTGTCGGTGGTCAGGGTTCCGCCTACCTAGCAGGCTCGTGGGGCAGCAGTGCCCCTCCGCAGTTTGTTGGGCCTGACCTGCCGGTGGGTGGCAAGTGTGCCTACCTTGCAGGCCCGGGGGGTGGCTCTGCTGCTCCGCGGTTGCTGGGCCTGATCTGCTGGTGATTCGCAGGTATGCCTAAATTGCAGGCGCCCGGCGGCTCTGCCCCTCCCCCAACCTGGGCGGGGCGATGGGTCTGGCCGGCCGCTGGGCCTGTTCTGTTGGTGGTCACGGTTCAGCCTACCTAGCAGGCACGTGGGGCAGCTGTGCCCCTCCGCAGGTTTTTGGGCATGACCTGCCGGTAGGTCACAGGTCTGCCTACCTTGTAGGCTCGGGGGGTGGCTATTCCGCTTTGTGGATTGCTGTGCATTTTCTGCTGGTGGGTCGCGGGTCTGCCTACCTTGCAGGCGCCCGGTGGCTCTGCCCCTCCCCCAACCGGAGGGATGTGTCTGGCGGTTCACTGGGCCTGTTTTGTCGGTGTTCACAGTTCCGCCTACCTTGCACACGCGTGGAGCAGCTGTTTCATTAGTGCCTGGGCACACTCTTCTTGTTGGCCTCCCTCAGGCCCTAAGTTTGTAGAGCTTGGGGCTGAGAAACCCCAGCCAATTTGCTTACCTTCTGGTAGCCACGCCCCCATATCTGGTGCAAGAGACCTCAGTTGTCAGCACTGGTGGGAGCGGTAGCCGTGAGTCCCACGCCGAGGCGAGTCGGTGCAAGAGACCTCAGTTGTCAGCACTGGTGGGAGCGGTAGCTGGGAGACCCGCGCCGCGCAGCTACCGCCGGCTCCTGTGCCAGTGCTGCCTCCGGGTTTTCTTGACTACCATGCCGGCAGGTCGCTGGACCTGTTACGGGCCCGGGCGGCGGCTCTGTTCGGCCCCTCTGGCCTCCACAGTATTCAGCAGGACCCGGACCGAGAAACAGTTTCCGCGGGTTCTTTATCACCGGGCCAAAACAGTTCCGGGAGCCAGAATTCGGCCTCTCCGGACTTGGTGCATGCTCCGACATGAGCAGGCTCCAAGAAGCAGTTTCAGCGGGTTCTATAGCCCTGGGCCAGAGTAGCTCCGGGAGCCAGAACTCCGACACTCCGGGCTCGGTGCGTGTTCTGATAGGAGCAGGCTCCAAGAAGCAGTTTCCGTGGGTTATTTAGCACTAAGTCTGAGCAATTTGTCTGCGAGATGCAGACAATTGTCAGCCTGAAATTACCTGTTCTATATCTGAAAGAGCTGCAATCAGTCGAAAACAAGGATGGTGACGTCAGCTCTCCAAGATGGTGGCCGCTGGCTTCCTCCGTGGTCTGACCGGTGTGGAGAACCAACCTGGACCGTTTCCTTTCCCTGTCTCCAACCCAGAATTCAGCTCCGAGCTCAGCAAATGCCTAGCTGGCAGGAGCCCACAGAATCAGCATTGCTGTATCTCTGCGCCACCAGCCTGTCATTTCCCAGCGCGCGCCGCAGACTCCAGCCATGGGGTGATCTGCCGAACAAGCAGCGCTCCATACAGACGGACAGATCGCTCGCATTTGAGCCCCTGAAGCTGATCCTCGTGCGATGAAAATCCTTCCACTAGGTTTTGGAGCACCCCAATTTTGCTGGAAATTCCTAACAAGATAGCTTTTAGCCGTTCTAACTCGTCATTTTCCCTCACAGTGACGCAGTACACGGAGTTACTGCACTCCCTTTGTGGCCATCTTGCCTCTCAAGAAATCATATATTGATATAGAATCATTCATAACAACTAGTTATACATCTAATTGTAATCCTAGGCTTATGGTTTATCATGAAGAGTGTGTGAGTTTTGCTTCAAAAGTGATTATGGAAATCAAAATAATGTGTTTTGAAAGAAGTCTCATGAAAAGACCAGTTTGAAACATGGCAGAACACGTGTTTTCTGAAGCAGAAAGTGATTGAAAGTGAAATATATGCTATAAATTTGTGAACTTGTGGATGAAATATATATCCTATAATGTGCATAAACTGAAGAAATAGTAATGTACCAGTGTTGAAATAAAAATGACCTTCAAAATACTTATCATGTCCCATAGGAATCTACTTGCATTGATGTGAAACTGGATCAGTTACTGTAGAAATATTAGGATTCATATGCACCATTCACTGAAGTTAGTTTTCAATACTAGGAAAAAAATACGTATATCAGGTGAATGAATATTTCTGAGAATAATCTTGTGAAAAGTTTTTTATAAATCCACATACATATTCATGAATGAATTTAAGGAGTGTATAATAAGACACATATATTAAATATTTTGAAATATCTGGAGAGAATATATATATATATATATATATATATATATATATATATATAACCACACACAGATTTTAAAAATTAGCAATATATATGCCAATCAAATTACACCGTGAAATACATATCATCCACAGATCCAAAAATATTCATTTTACTGGATATGGATTTATGTATAACTTTTTTCAACTAGGAAGCTCACCCATAGTTTGAATTTTCAGTTCAAACAGCGTTTAGGAGGAGTGATCTCTTCTCACACTTTGTATCTGCCAAGTTATGTAACTCACAAGAATGTACGTGTGATACCAGGTAGGATTCTAAATGTGCATATAAAAATACATGTGCTGAATAGAATACAGAGAAATGGAGACAGGAATTCACATATTTGTTAACTGTAAAAGCACATGGAAAACTATTTCAACAAAAAATTTACTAGATTTATAACTCCTACCCTATATAATGCAAAAGGCAAGTCCAAGTATACAACGTGCCTCCTCTGAACTGCTTGTATTTCTATTCTGTTTCGGTTATTTTTCTCCATCATATTAGAATTAGTATTCAGAATCTAGTAGGGTATGTGTTAGTGTCAGGGATTCAGTATATCAAATGTAAAATAGAAAAATGAAACCAATGTGTATGCAAATATGTGCTAAACAAAATCTTCCCACTCTCATCCAGAACAATTCCTTGACATTTCCTTCCCCCAAAGTAAGACACAATTAGAGGAGTAGAGTAATAAAATCTGTGAATAATATGCTCAGGAGTTTACAACCTTGGAAGTGGTAGAGGAGTTTTCCTAGTATGGGACAGGATAAAAACTCCATATATATGGAGCTCTGCTGGCCTAAATACTTCTTGAGAAACTGCCTCTGAGTTTGGGCACTTGAAATATATGTTTTTGTCAGGAGCTTTAGCTTCTTTCTAGTGAGACCATCAAAGCTGTGTCTGCATCTATGTGACCTGGAGGACATGATTTCTTATTTTCCAATGAACATGAGGCAGCAGTGCTGAATTCTCTCTTTGTAAGTAAACTGTGGCCACTGGGGGCTAAGGGTATTCCCATGTGGACTGGGAAGCCATTTGGTCATCCTCCACTTTTCGTGGTGTTTCTTGCTGCTGCACTGGGACTTTGGCATTTGCTTCATGAAATAAAAGAAGTTCAACTGGGACACAGTTCTGGAGGCAATTCTTTCATGTGTGGTTGGTCAGGGTCTGCAGGAGAATGCACCAACCAGGCTTCTATCCCACATAGCTTGGCCACATGTCTATAGCAACCTGATTCTGAACATTGCCCGGAAACATCTCCAACAAGAAGCCTTTACATGGAAGGGTCTGCTGGCTGCACCATGTCAGTCACAAGCCATTTGGAAGCCAATGGCAGATCCACATGGCCCCACCACAAATTTTTTATCACACATCTGCCTACCACTGCTCTAGGCCCACTACTCAGCAGGTTCCAACATACTGGCATCTCTGTTCTACACCATTTTCATGAAACCCACTCAATCAAGGCACTGTCTTGCATATTTACGATCAGCAACAGGACATCCAAAGTTTCTCCAGTGCCACCTGGTCATGGGAATTTCAAAAATTTCATGGTATTTATCTAGGCATTTTTCAAGGATGACGTTGCAGGCACTGTGGGTTTCAATTCATTCAGGAACCATTAAATGATGAGGAAGCTCATTTCAATGAATGCTCTGTAGAACTCTCACAGGCAAGGCTTCCCAAAGAGTGGCCAAAATGTCACATGAAGCCAGGCCCATTGAGGTCTACAACGTGACGTCCATGGGTGTTGTGACTCTCAACTATGGCTGCCAAGTCTTTCAGAATTAAATCATGTGATATCCTGGCTGAGATACCCAGGGCTCTGTGGAAAGCCAACCTGGGCCTAGATCTCAGTTTCCAAGGGTGATTCTCATGGGTGGACTTCTAAAATCCCAACAAATTTCATGGCAATACTTCTCTGAATTCAGTCTCTAAGGGGAATCACACCAGAGTTCAAGCCCAGGTGGTCCAGGTCATGTCTTCATACTGGACACAAATGACCAAATTTAAAACCAAAACCCTCCCATATGGCCCTCATCTTCTTCCATATAGACACTAATCACAACCTCTGGCGGAAGGTTTCCATGAGTGGCGGAGTCCAAGAGAGTGTCCAAAATAACTCCCTTGCCCCTCATTGGCGTAAATTCAGGGTGGTCTGGACACCCTTCATGTGAAACAGGAGTGATCAAATATGCTAGACGTTAATACTTCTATGCTTCTCCAATTTGTGGAAAACTGAGTGTCAGGTATATATTTTTATGTGATTTGCAGTCATGAGAAATCACAAGCACCTCTGCAGGTCTTTGAAGAACCCATTTGACCCAAAGGATCCCTATTCTCACTTGATGGAGTTCAAGAACTTTAAAGAGGAAGGCGACAGACTTCATCCACAAGGACTGCTTTTTGGCCGTTTTGGTTTTGGATGCACACATGGGATCTCTCTTTACATCCACCAGGTGCTGAGAATCTAAGCCACAACCTCACACAGGGCCAAGAGGCTGATTCAGACACATCCCTTTCCAAAGCAATTAAGCAAAGAGCCACAGGTGATGCCCATTCATTTCCATTTGAAAACTGTTTTCTTTAGGCTTCACAAAGGGGTGGCCTGAGGCAAAGACCTTCCTGACATTCAGGGGAACAGAACAATAGGTTAGCAAATGGCCCAAAGCAGTGTTTCTCCACTGAGACTTTCCTGGTCACACTGATATCTGAATTTTCTGAGATGCTCACCATTCCCTTCAGCTATCCAGTACATGGCCATGTCACAGAGCTTAGAGGCGGTACTTATCTTGGTCACAAAATCATGAGCCTATTCTGGAGAGTGGCCAGAATTCAGGAAGAAAACAGGAACTTAGGAAGATAGCAGGTGTTACCCATCCATAAGGCAAGCCGCATTCCTTTCATACATTGGGCAGAAAGAATTCTGGTAAGCTTTCTACTAGCCTGGACACATCCTTTGATGCATTCTCTTTTCTAATGTCTACAACCATGGACACAGTGGGATACACAGACTTAAAAACACTCGCCTTGTCAAATCACTTGTTAGAAATCGTCCACTCCAAACCAAACAAACTGCCTTTCCTACCTATTCTCAAAACATGAGACAAAATCACAAACACACACTCACACCCACAAAGTCACCTCCTTTCCCAAAGTAGGTCTCTGACTATCCGGTGTGACCTCTGACTGGTGGGCCGTACTATGTTCTCATCAAATGGCCTGTTCTGTCTCAGATCTGGTTTCCTTGGCCAACTCTGTGAAGTTGTCAGGAGACAGCGGTGAGCCACTTCCTGCTTACTCAGGAAAGGCCACTCTTCAGAGCTTTCCTGGCATTTGGCCATCCTCACATCAGTAGATACCAAGAAAGACTGACTCTGTCCTTGGTAAATCAAAAGAAGGGAGACCACTGGAACTGGGCCTGGGACTAGATTTGTGTGCCTGGATGCCTGGATCCCAAGTTCAGAGAGTTCCATCACCAAGAATGTGAGGAGAGGTCACTTTCTTCAGGAACTGAATGAGGTCAATGCCTTGGCAAGCACATTGTCCTAACATTTGCTTCCAAAGGTCCCATGAAATGGAGGCTGTCCCTAATTTTTTTGACACTTTCACAAGTTAGAATGGTATATCAAATATTGGTAACCAGGAACAGCTCTCCACAGAGGCCTCGTTTTGTCCTTCTTCTCTACATAAAGAAGAGAGAGGCTGATTCAGACACATCCCTTCATGCTGACCAGGTTGTTTGCAATGAAAGATGACTTTTGCTCTCTCAGTTCCTTCATAGGTGCCTACAACTTCTCTAGGGATCATTTGCGCATAGACCTTTGAGTTTCTCAGCAGTTGGAAGATCCCCTACATTCCTGTATTTTAAGACCAACTCTGTCCTTGCTCTTCTCTAAAGTTAGATTGAAGGAACAGTGTATGGTTAGGGTTAATAACAGGTTTGATTTGGAATAGAAATCATTCTGCTGGATGAATAATGGTATTGGGAATCTGCGATATTTTCAAGAATATATAGGTAAAATATAGGAATCTGAAAACAGAAATCTAGGTAAGATTTGAAGCCCAGAAGGGCATTGGGCCCTTGATTGCGGTATTAAGCATAGGACCTTGTAACTTGGATGATTGATTTTCAAAGAGAACTTCCAGTCAAAATGGATAGTCAGGAGTATTAGGAAGATAGTCGGTATGTTTATAAAGGAGAGTGAGTATAGGATTTGGACCAAAAGTTCTTTAGCTATAGGGTTTCGGGTATTGAGTGAATGTAAATGTCAGCACATGTGAAGAATTAATCACAATGATGAACTGGGGAAAATATGTAGGAATGCAGATATCAATAGAGACTTTAGGAAATCTGGCAAAGTATAGTCGGTAGTGAAATGTTAATAAAATAGATTCTTGTCACTTCCTGTTTTTCTGTATGCTTAATAAAACACTGTTGAAATCTTGAGAAGTGTTTTCTAAACTTTTTCCCAGAATGTGCTGTCCCCAACAGCCAAACTTCAGAATGTACTCCCTCACCCAGTTGCACGCAAACTGCTCACCCGCCCAGGCCCATCAATAAACTTTCCTCCCTGCCCTCTTCAAGAAAAGTATATAAGCTCTGCTTAAGCTGTTCTCAGGGTTCTCTGCTCTATTCAAATGAGCTCTGAGCCCCAGCATGCTGGACCCCCAATAAACCCTTTGTTTTTGCATGAGAGAGTCTCTTAGTGGTCTCTTCCCCCAATGCTCTTCCGATCTTTATATATGGAGGTTCCACTGAAATCCAGCAGCGGTGAACGAGAGACCCCAATGGGCTACTCTCAGGGTAAGTAAGGCGCCTCTTTCTGGTTTCAGGTTTCAGGTTAGGGCTTGGCAAAATGGCTGTCGATGAAGTGTGTGAGCTCTCTTTGATGGTGGCTGGCAGACGTGTCACAGAGCCACAAGCCAAGTCCCTGGGGGAGGCCACAGAGGACTCGGGAATCGAGGAATAATAGTCCCCTTGACTCAGTGATACTTTGTTTCAGATTCGGTATTGCCAGCCCATCGGGTTTTGCCGCCTGCTCAGTCTTGGTCTCAGTGTTGGACGTCCATTGCCTGTCTTTATTGTTTTCTCTTGTCTGTGTCCTGTGTCGTTGCTTTTACTGTTTGTGTATCTTTCATTATGGGACAGATCACTTCAATGCCTCTGTCCCTGACCCTTGATCTATGGACCAAAGTCCGCTTAAGGGCTCAGAATGTTTCTTTTTCAGTAAAACGCTGGACCTGGCAGACTCTGTGTGCCTCAGAATGGCCCACCTTTGGATTCGGATGGCCCCTAGAAGGATCTTTCTACTTACCACTAATTTAAAAAGACAGAGATATTGTCTTACAGCCAGGGCCACATAGTCATACTGATAAACAGGAATATACCTTAACTTGGCAGGACCTCTGCAAATCTCCTCTTCCGTGGGTGAAGCCTTTCCTTGCTGTGTCCCCGTTCCTACTCCTTCCCCCACGATCTCTCAACCCCTCTGCTCCTCCTCCTCCTCCACCCTCTGTTCTCCCTGAGTCACAAGATTTGACTCTACTGGACTCTCCTCCCCTTCCTTATCTTCTACCCTTGTCCCACAACCCCCAACACCCTCTAAGTGATTCTCCAGCTGCTGACTCAGCCTCTCCGCAATTGGAGGACGCTAAGCCAGCCCAGGGCCCTCCAGATAACTCCCCTGCGTCACACACAGCCCCTCCTCCCCTGGAGGAAGCTGGACTTGCTAAAGGAACTCGCTGGTGGCAAATGATTGAAAACCCTGGAACTCCCGTGTTGCTTCCCTCCATCCCTAAGGGCCAATGATTGACGATGGCCATGGGGAAAAAAATGGAAGCCTACCAGTATTGGCCTTCTCCTCTTCAGACCTATATAAATGGAAAAATAACAATCCCCCTTTTACCGAGGACCCAACCTGGCTCTCAGGTCTGGTGAAGTCATTGATGTTTTCACACCAACCTACTTGGGATGACTGCCAACAACTCCTAGGCACTCTCTTCATGACAGAGGAACAAAAGAGAATCCTCCTGGAGGCTAGAAAAAAGTATCCTCGGACCAAATGCGTGACCGACACAACTTCCCAACATATTCAAAGCCGGCTTTCTCTTGAAACGACCCAACTGGGACCCCAACACCTTTGAAGGTAGGGAGCATCTGTCCACTTATCGCCGGGCTCTAATAGTGGGTATCTTAGTGGCCGCTAGGTGACCAACTAATTTGGCCAAGGTAAGAGAGATTATTTAAGGGCCTGATGAATCTCCCTGTATGTTCCTAGAGATAATTATGTAGGCATATAAGAGACATACTCCTTTCGATCCTCAGGCAGAGGATCAAAAGGCATCTGTCACAATGGCCTTTATTGGGAAAGCTGCCCTGGATATTAAAAGAAAGTTACAATGCTTAGATGGATTACAAGATATGACTTTGAGGGATTTAGTCAGAGAACCCGAGAAGGTATACTTTAAGAGAGAAACTGAGGAAGAGAAGGGAGCTGAGTGAGGATAAAAGAAACAAAAGACAGACTAAGGCATTGACTAAGGTCCTGGTCACAACAACAAATAGGCCAGAAACTAAGAAACAGAGAGACAGGAAAGGATACCTGGGCACACACTAGAGGCCACCCCTGGCCTCAGATCAATGTGCCTACTCTAAAGAAAAAGGACACTGGGCCAAAGACTGCCCTAGAAAGAGACAGCCATGCCAGCCAGATATTCTGACTCTGGAGGAATACTAAGAAAGTCCGGGCTCAGATCCTCTCCCTGACCTCAAGGTAACTTTTGAAATGGAGGGGAACACAATAAACTTTGAAGTAGATACAGGGGCAATATACTCAGCCCATAAGGCCCATTGGGCCCTCTACCGAATAAAAGGTCTCTAATTCAAGAGTCTAACAGAAGTAAATATCGGGCTTTGACAACTATGAGGACCATGGACCAGGGAAAAGGAAAAATCCATCACTCCTTCCTAGTAATCCCAGAATGCCTGGCCCCATTGATGGGCAGAGTTCTGCTCACCAAGCTCTGGGCCAAAATAACTTTTAACCCTGAAGGCCCCCAAGTGGAATTTTTTAATCCTTCAGTAACTACTCCTATAATCATGGCTCTAACTATGTCAGTAGCAAATGTTCATCAACTCACTCACCTTTGTTCAAAGAAACTGCATTCATTCGTGAAGGATCAAGAACACAGTTTTCCACTAACCTACTCACAGCTAAAGGAAATAACTGAATGGGTAACAAAAGCCTGTCAGGTCCATTAATTGGTTAAAGCTTACACTTCCAAGCTTCCTGCAGGAAAGCACCTATGAGGAACCAGACGAGGACAATTCTGGGAAGTGGACTTTACTGAAATTAAGCCAGTAAGGTATGGACTTAAATAACTCCTAGTCTTTGAACATACATTTTCAGGATGTATTGAAGCCTTCCCCACACACACAAAAAAAAGAAATAAAAAAGAAGAAAAAAGAAACATCGCAAATGGTTGTAAAGAAGATCCTGGAAGATATTTATTCTCCCCTTGACCACCAGTAGTCTTAACCCTCATCAGCCCCTTAAGCTGCGATGGCTGATCACAAATCCTACTGGACACGAAGTATGGCCTATCTCGAATACAGCCCCCTTACGAAACTGGTGGCCATCTCTCCACCCAGTCATTTGTCAGCTGGCTATAGGTCTTTCCTATTGGGATATCCCTGATTAACAGGATCCCACTAAAATTCCATTAAATCCCTTCCGTACCATAGATAATGGAAACAAACATTATAGATGTAGGGACACGTGAGCCAGATGCAGGTTGGCTAGCCTAGATTACTATGTTTGCCCGGCAGACTATCAAAGCCACAAACAGTCACGGCTGTGGGGGGGGAGAGCAGACTTTTATTGTAAGTCATGGGGATGTGAGCATACAGGGACTGTCAGATGGAACCCAAACTCCTCATCAAATTCTGTACACAGCATTGGCCATATTACGAATTAGATAACCAAAACCGATGGCCCCCAGAGGGGTCTCTAGATCCTCAAATTCTGTGTGACATTTTTAACTTCTGCAAGTGCTCAAAAGGGTGAAAGGAGATTCCGCTATGTGGAGGCCTTCTCTCTCCTTTGCTGACATCCTGAACTATGCTTCTCCAATAGATGCTCACCCTCAGCCTTGTGCTCTAGACTCTCTGCTGTCACTCCCACCTCAGCAACTTGATTTCTCCCCTCCAATATCTAGATCAAAAACCCAAATCTCGACTGGTTCTCAGACCATTGCTCCCTTGCTGAGGTTGCAGGTACTGAGGTACCACTCCATTCACTCACTCCTCTCCTCTCCTGTCAGTGCCCGCACCGGGTCCCACCCAGTCCTCTTACCACCTAATGCAAAGCTCAAACCCGCTGAGAAGAATCCTCAGACCCTAATACAAGATGTAATGAAAATGGCCTTTAATGTTGCTTTGTCATCACTAAAAACAAGTTACTAAGAATTTAAAGTCCCTCACAGGCTTTTTGGAATCTCACTCCCGTCTCCCCCTCTGTTCTATCTGTTCTACTGCTCAAGTTTTTGTTGCTATTAAGATCCCAAAGCCCTCTCCCAATATTCTTTTACATCTCTCCTTCCTCATTCTCAGATCCACAGAGCTGCTCTTATTTCTGCCTTCCAAATTGTCCCCCTCTGTACCAGGCCCACAGAAAAGTCTTAACTGACCTTCTCCAGAAGTCTTCACCATGGCTGATTTAGGACTTTCAGCAAAAGAGTCCCTATAAAAGAGTTCACTGTAGATAAACTTCCTATTTTTGTGTTGCCCTGGTCTCCTTGGCAACTGGCTAAAAAATTAAGCACTCCTGATCTAGACACACCCTTACTAGTTTTTCACAAAATATTTGAAAAAAAGTCCTCTGGCCTTGAGCTGGGGCTTCACAGAGATGGCTACAGTTCTAAGATAAAGAAGTTACAAACTGGGCTGTATGGAAACAGCTGGAAGGGGGAAAAAAAGAAAGGGAAGACACCCACACCCAGGTGTCCTTGAAAAGTTAACTTGCCCAAACTGAGGAAAAAAGAGAAACAAAAACTGCTTTTTGTGAACTTCTGCAGACTGTGAACTTCTGAGCCCCTTCCCTTACGTGTTGGGTACAAAATTCTGAAACTACGTAACTTGGGTTTCAGGGGATTAATTGATTACAACAGAAGCAATGCCCTCTGAATCTGGTTGAAACCAAAAAAGACTGTTTCCGTGTCTTTGGTGCTATCTTAGGTGCCTTGCCTTGTCCGTCCCTACAACAGTATAATTCTATATACTTAAACATTGTTTATGTTTTCATGAAATGGTCAACAGATGTGATTAATTGTGAAATGGTGCAGATGTTTCCCAGAGTGCTCTATCATGACGCAGGTTCATCTGAAGATCAAAGAGGGGGACATACAACCTGGTTCCGCTGGGAACATATGTCCCTCACCTTAGCCATTCTATTACGAATAGGAGTTGCTGCAGGGTTGGGCACAAGAACCACTGCTCTGGTCCATGGGACACAACAAGTGACCCAATTAGAAGAAGCAATAGATCAAAACTTAAAGATTTTAGAAACCTCCATCACAGCTTTGCAGGAATCTTTAACCTCTCTCTCTGAAGTTGTTTTACAGAAAAGGCGAGGGTTGGACCTCCTTTTCATGACAGAAGGGGGCCTTTGTGCTTCATTGAGGGAAGAATGTTGTTTTTATGTCGACAATACTGGAGTTGTAAAAAAATCTATGAGTAAATTAAAAAGATGCCTTGAAGAGCAACAACGAGAGAGAGAGGCACAAAAACGGTAGTTTGAGTCTTTTTTTACACAGTCCCCCTGGTTAATTACGTTTTTATCAACCCTGGCTGGTCCAATAATAATCCTCATAGTATTACTAACTATAAAACCCTGTTCCCTCAATCATGTAATTTCTTTTCTCCAAGCTCAAATTGGACAAATTAAAATTATGGTAATACCCCACTAGCAGACATAGAATGTGACACCCCACAATGATCACTTTTATGATTAAAAGTAGCCAGAAAAAGAAGTGGGGAATGAAAGGTTAATAAAATATGTACTTGTCACTTCCTGTTTTTCTGTACGCTTAACAAAACACTGTTGAAATCTTGAGAACTCTTTGCTAATCTTGTTGCCAGAATGTGCTGTCCCCAATTGCCAAACTGCAGAATCTACTCCCTCACCCGGTTGAATAGAAACCTGAACTGTACTTGGATCATTGAATGTAGAAGAGAACATCCATTCAAAAAGTTATAGTCAGTTGGATTAGAAAGATAGTCGGTAAGTTTAGGAAGAAAAGTGAGTATAGGATTTGGAACAAAAGTTCTTTAGCAATAGGGTTTTGGTTAGAGAGTCAATGTAAATGTCAACACAAGTGAAGAGTCAGTCACAATGATGCACAGGGCAAAATATGTAGGAAAGCAGATATCAATAGAGACATTAGGAAATCAGGAAAAGAATAAAGTGAGTGATGGGATTAGATATTTTCAACAGGGTTGAGGATGAATATGTGAGCTTAGGATAAAACAAATATGAAGTCAACAATAGGATTGACATTTGATAGCATTAGCGTAGCCCAAGACAGTGTCCAAAATAAGCTCTGTTGCCCCTCATTTGCCTAAATTCCCAGTGGCCTTTACACCCTTCCTGTGTACCAGGAGTGATCAAATAGGCCTGCCCTTAATACTGCTCTGCTTCTCCAATTTGAGTCCTACTGAGTGTCGGGTACAGATTCTTTATGTGAATTGGAAAGATGAGAAAACTCAAGCACCTATTGGATAGCCTCTGAATAGATTTGAAGAACTCATTTGACCCAAAAGATCCCTATTCTCACTTGATGGAATTCAGGAACCTTACAGAGGAAGGCAAAATACTTCATCAACAATGACTGCTCTTTTTGCCATTTTGGATTTTATGCACCCATGGGATCTTTCTTTAGATCCATCAGGTGCTGAGAATCTAAGTCAAAGAATCACACTGGGCCAAGAGGCTGATTCACACACATCTCTTTCCAAATCAATTAAGGAAAGAGCCAAAGGTAAAGCATATTCATTTCCATTTGAAAAATCTTTCCTTCAGGATTCACAAAGGGTTGGCCTGAGACAAAGACCTTCCTGACTCTCAGGGCAACAGAACAATAGGTAAGCAAATGGCCCAAAGCAGGGATTCTCCACTGAGACTTTACTGGTCACACTGATATCTGAGTTTTCTGAGATGCTCGCCATTCCATTCAGCTATCCAGTACATGGCCATGTCACAGAGCTTGGAGGTAGTACATATCTTGGACACAAAACCATGAGCCTATTCTGGAGATTGGCCATAATTCAGGAAGAAAACAGCAACTTAGGAAGGTAGCAGGTATCGCCCATCAATAAGGCAAGCCACAGTCAATTCATAAATTGTGCTGGATGAATGCTGGGAAGCTTTCTATGAGACAGGACACATCCATTGATGCATTCTCTTTTCTAATGTCTACAAGCACGGACACAGTGGGATACACAGACATACAAACACTTGCATTGTCAAACGACTTACTAGAAACAGTTCACTCCAAACCAAACAAACTGCCTTTTCTACCTATTCTCAGAACATGAGACAAAACCACAAACCCACACCCGCAATGGCACCTCCTTCCCCCAAATAGGTCTGTGACTCTCCGGAGTGTGCTCTGACTGATGGGCCATACTATGATGCTCCGAAATGGCCTGACCTGTCTCAGATCTGATCTTCTTGGCCAACAATGTGAAGTTGTTAGAAGCCAGGAGTGAGCCACTATCTGCTTTCTCAGGAAGAGCCCCTCTTCCGAGCTTTCCTGGCATTTGGCCATCCTCACATCAGTAGGTATCAAGAAATACTGACTCTGTCCTTTGTAAATCCAAAAAAGTGAGACCACTGGGACTAGGACTGGGACTGGCTCTGGGTGCCTGGCTTTCTGTATACCAAGTTCAGAGAGTTCCATCACCAAGGAAGTGAGATGAGATCACTTCCTTCAGGAACTGAATGAGATCACTGCCTTGGCAACCACTTTGTCATAACAATTGCTCCCAACGGTCCCATGAGATGAGGGCTGCCCCTACTTCCTGTGACACTTTCACA
Source organism: Callospermophilus lateralis (assembly GCF_048772815.1). Classification (NCBI taxonomy): domain Eukaryota; kingdom Metazoa; phylum Chordata; class Mammalia; order Rodentia; family Sciuridae; genus Callospermophilus; species Callospermophilus lateralis. Next base: position 300,431 of record NW_027512831.1, read on the forward strand.
AGTTAAAATGGTATATCACCCGTAGGCAAAAGGGAACAGCTCTCCATACAGGCCGGGTTTGGTACATCTTCTCTACATTAAGAAGAGATAGGCTCATTCTGACGCAACCCTTAATCCTGACCAGGTTGTTTGCCATGGAAGATGATTTTTGCTCTCTCAGGTCTTACATAGCTGCCTACATCTTCTCCAGAGATCATTTCTGCATGGAGCTTTGAGGTTCTCAACAGATGGAAGATCCACTGCATTCCTGTATTGTAAGACCAACACTGTCCCTGCTCTTCAGTAAACATAGATGTGAATTGGAGTCATGAGAAAACCCACGAACCTATGGGATAGCCTCTGCAGGGCTTTAAAGAATTCACTTGACCCAAATGATCCCTATTCTCACTTAATGGAGGTCAGGAACCTTACAGACGAAGGCGAGAGACTCTATCCACCATGACAGTTCTTTTGTCCATTTTGGTTTTGGATGCACACATGGGATTTTTCTTTAGACCCATCATGTACTGTGAATCAAAGCCACAGCCTCACATAGGGCCAAGAGGCTGATTCAGACACATCCATTTCCAAAGCAATTAACCGAAGAGGCACAGGTAATGACCATTCAATTCCATTTGAAAACTATTTTCTTCAGGCTTCACAAAGTGTGGCCTAAGGGAAAGACCTTCCTGACATTCAGGGCAACAGATTAGGTAAGCAAAAGGCCCAAAGCAGGGTTTCTCCACTGAGACTTTCTTGGGCATACTTATATCTGAGTTTTCTGAGATACTCACCATTCCCATCAGCTATCCAGTACATGGCCATGTCACAGAGATGGAGGTGGTACATATCTTGGACACAAAATCATGAGCGTATTCTGGAGAGTGTCCAGAATTCAGGAAGAAAACAGGAATTTAGAAAGATGGCAGGAATTGCCCATCCATATGGCAAGCTGCAGTCCATTCATAAATTGCACAGGATGAATGCTTTGAAGCTTTCTCGTAGACAGGGCACATCCATTGATGCATTCTCTTTTCTACTGTCTACAATCACGGACACAGTATGATATATAGACACAGAAACACTCACGTTGTCAAAGGACTTACTAGAAACAGTTCACTCCAAAACAAACAAACCAGCTTTCCTAACTATTCTCAGAACATGAGACAAAACCACAAACTCAAACTCACACCCAAAATGGTACCTCTTTCCCCAAAGTAGGTCTGTGTCTATCCGGAGTGTCCTCTGACTTGTGGGCCATACTATGTTCCCCAAAAATGGCGTGTCCTGTCTTCAATCTGGTCTCCTTAGCCAACTCTGTGAAGTTGTCAAGAGCCCGTCGTGAGAAACTACCTGCTTTCTCTGGAAAGGCCAGTCTTCATAGTTTCCAGGCATTTGACTGTCCTCACATCAGTAGGTACCAAGAAAGAGTGACTCTGTCTTGTTAAATCCAAACAAGTGAGCCCACTGGGACATGGAGTGGGTTTGACTCTGTGTGCCTGCTTTCCTGGATCCCAAGATCACAGACTTTCATCACCAATAATGTAAGGTGAGGTCACTTCCTTCAAGAACTGAATGAAGTCACTGCCTTGGAAACCACTTTGTTTTAACAGTTGCTTTCGAGGTTCTCAAAAGATGGAGTCTGCCTCTACTTGCTGTGACTCATTCATAAGTTAGAATGGTATATCAACCATAGGCACCGGGGAACAGCTCTCCACACAGCCATGGTTTGGTCCATCTTCTCTACATTAGGAAGAGAGAGGCTAATTCAGACACATCCCTTCAACCTGACCAGGTTGTTTGCCATGGAAGATGACTTTTGCTCTCTCAAATCCTTCATACCTGCCTACACCTTCTCCAGGGATTATTTCTGCAGGGACTTTTGAGGTTCTCAGCTGGGGGATGATACCCTACCTTCCTGGATTTTAAGACCAACTCTGTCCCTGCTCTTCTGTAAAGTGAGATGGAGGGAACAGTGTATGGTTAGTGTTAATAGCATGTTCGATTTGGGTTAGGAGTCATTCTGCTGGATGAATTATGGTATTGGGAAACTTTGATATTTATAACAATATAAATGTGAAATATATGTATGAGAACAGAGATCTAGGAAAGATTTGAAGCCCAGAAAGGCATTGGGCCCTTGATTGGTATACTTAGATTGAATCATGTTCTGCACCGAGGTCTCAGATAAATCGATATACAATGGCATAGGACCCTATACCTCGGATGATTGAAAGTAGAAGAGAACATCCAGTCAAAAGGGATAGTCTGTAGGATTAGGAAGATAGTAAGTAGGTTTAGGAAGAAGAGTGAGTCTCGGAGTTGGACCAAAAGTTCTTTAGCAATTGGTTTTCAGTTAGAGGGTGAATGTAAATGTCAGCACATGTGAAGAGACAGTCACAATGATGAACTGGGAAAAATATGTAGGAAAGCAGATATCAATAGGGGCATTAGGAAATCAGGAAACGTATAAAGTGAGTGATAGGATTAGATATTTTCAAAAGGCTTGAGGTTAAATATATAATCTTAGGAAGAAACAAATATGTAGTAACGAATAGGATTGACATTTGAGAGCAGTAGGCACCCTGGACATAGATGCTTTTAGTAATCCATGGTCACTTCCCATTTAGGCTTTGGTACAATCATATGTGTGACCTTTGCATTTTGTGTACAGAATACTACTGTGGTAAAATGTATATGTAGATCAGGTGACATGAGTATTTCTTGCACTATAAAGGGGAGTAATATTCTGGAAACTTATAAATTAGTACTGGGGATAAAAATAGGTGTACCTTGTGTTGATGATTATTGAGATGATGCATGAATAGACCATATTGTGAATAAAGTATGTAACTGGATCCAACATTAAATAATGGTTTGAGTTTGCATCTGAAAATATATTGGAAATCTTATATTGATATATATACCATCATTCCAACGAGTTATATATGCAATGGTATTATTAGGGTTACGGTTTATCGTGAAGAGTGAGTTTTGCTTCAAAAATGATTATGGAATCGAAAATAATGTGTTTAGAAAGAAGTCTAGTGAAAAGACCAGTAAAGAAACATGGAGGAATACATGTGTTCTGAAGTAGTAAGTAATTGAAAGTGAACCAAATGCCAAAAAAATTTGTGAAGTTGTGGATGAAAAAATACATCCTATGATGTCCATAAACTGAAGAAATAGTAATGTACCAGTGTTGAGTAAAAATGAACTTCAAATTACACATCATGTCCCATAGCAATCTACTTGCATTAATGTTAAACTGGGTCAGTTACTGTAGAAATATTAGGATTTTTAAGCACCATCCACTGAACTTAGTTTTCAGTAGTAGGAAACCAAAATATATTTCAGGTGTATGAATATTACTGAGAATAATCTTGTGAAAATTTGAATTTAAATGAACATAAATGAATATGAATGAATTTAGGGAGTGTATAATAAGACACATATTTTTCATATTTTTTTAAAATCTGGAGAATATACACACACACACACACATGCACACACACACACACACACACACGCACACACACACACATTAATATTTAGCAATATATATGCCAATCGATATTCATCATGAAATATAATTCATTCACAAATCCAAAAATATTCATTTTACTGAACATGGATTTATGTATAGTGTTTTTCACTAGGAAGCTCACCCATAGGTGGAATTTTCAGTTCCATCATTATTTAGGGAAAGTCATCTCTTCTCACAATTTTTATATTCCAAAGCCAGTGATCTTTCAAGAATGTACGTGTGATACCAGGTAGGATATTGTATATGCATAAAAAAATTACATGTGCTGAATAGGATACAGAGAAAGGGAGACAGGAATTTACATATGTGATAACTTTAAAAAATCATGGAGAAATATTAAAATGAAAAGTTTACTAAATTTAAAACACATACTCTTGATAAAGAGGAAGACAAATACAAATATACACCATGCTTCCTATGAAAGGACTGTACTTCTATTCAGTTAGGTTTTTTTTTCTCCATGATATTAGGATTAGTAGTCAGAGTCTAGTAGGGTATGGGTTAGTGTCAGGGATTCAGTATTTCAAATGGAAAATAGGAAAATGAATCTAATGTGTATGCAAACATGTGATACACAAAAATCATCCCTCTCTTATCCAGAACAATGCCTTGACATAACCATCGCTAAAAGTAAGACACAATTAGAGGAGAGGAGTTAGAAAACCTGTGAATACATATGTGGAATAAAAAATGCTCAGGAGTTCACAACACTGGAGGTGGTAAAAGAGTTTACAAAAGTATGGGAGAGGGTAAACACTCCAGAAACATGGAGCTGTGCTGACCTAAAGACTTATTGAGAAACTTCCTCTGAGGTTAGGCACAAGAAATATATGTATGGCAATATGTAAATCAATGGTTCTGCAACTGATGTGATTCTGCAATCTGTATATGGAATAAAAATGGGAGCTCATATCCCACTTGAATCAAAGTGTGAAATATGATATATCAAGAAGTATGTAATGTTTTGAACAACCTACAATGAAAATTAATTAAAAAAAGAAAAAGAAATATATGTAATTGTCAGGAGATTTAGCTTCGTTTATAGTGACACCAAAAATCTGGGTCTGCATCTATGTAACCTGGAGGACATGGTTGTTTATTTTGTAATGAACATGAGGCAGCAGGTGTGAATTCTCCCTTTGTAGGTAAACTGTTGCCACTGGGAGCTAAGTGTCTTCCCGTGTGGTCTGTGAAGCCATTTGGTCATCCTCCACTTTTCAGGGTGTTTCTTACTGCTGCACTGGGAATTTGGTATTTGCTTCATGAAATACAATATGTTCAACTGGGACACAATGCTGGAGGGAGTTCTGTCATGTGTGGTTGGTCAGGGTCGGTAAGAGAATGTACGAACCAGGCTTCTATCCCACATAGCTTTCCCCTTGACTATAGCAACCTGATTCTGAACATTGCCCTGAAACCTCTACATATAACAAGATGCCTTTACATATAAAGGTCTGCTGCCTGCACCATGTCAGTCGCAAGTTTTGGAAGCCAATAGAAGATCCAGGTGGTCCTACCAAAAATATTTATTTACACACCTACAGTCCACTGCTCTACACCCACTACCCAGCAGGCTCCAACTTACTGGCATTTCTGTTCTACACCATTTTCACGAAACTCAGTCAATCAAGGCACTGTTTGTTATACTCATGATCAGCAGCAGGATATCTAAAGGTTATCCAGTGCCACCTGGTCATGGGGATTTCAAAAATTTCATGGTATTAATCTAGTCATTTTTCAAGGATGAAGTTGGAGGCACTGTGTGTTTCATTTAATTCAGGAACCATTAAATGGTGAGGAAGCTCATTTCAATGAAAGCTCTGGAGAACACTCACAGGCAAGCCTTCCCGAAGAGTGGCCAAAAGGACACATGAATCCAGGCCCATTGAGGTATACAATGTGAGGTCCATGTGTGTTTGGACTCTCAACTATGGCTACCAAGTCTTTAAGAATTAAATCATGTGATATCCTGGCTCAGAATCCCTGAGCTCTGTGGAAAGCCATCCTGGGCCTAGATCTCAGTTTCCAAAACCGATTCTCATGCGTGGTCTCCTAAAATCCCAACACTATTCATGGCAATACTTCTCTGAGGTGAGTTCCAGAACTCAGTCTCTAAGGGGAATCACACCAGAGTTCAAGCCCTGGTGGACCCAGTCATCTCTTCCAACTACCACACAAATTACCACAATTAAAACAAGAACCCTCCCATATGGCCCTCATCTTCTTTCATATAGACACTCATCATAATCTGGCTGGAGGTTTCCATGAGGGGCGCAGACCAAGACAGTGTCCCAAATAAGCTCCTTTGCCCCTCATTTGCCTAAAGTCAAGGTGGCCTGGACACCCATCCTGTGAACCAAAAGTGATCAAATAGGCCTGCCATTAATACTGCTCCAATTTGAGGACTACTGTCTGTGGGGTTTAGATTCTTTATGTGAATTTTAGTCATGAGAAAACCCAAGCACAATGGGCTAGCCTCTGCAGGTTTTGTAGAACTCTTTTGACCCAAAGGATCCCATTCTCACTTGATGGAGGTCAGGAACCTTACAGAGGAAGTCGAGAGACTTCATCCCAATAATTGTTCTTTTGGCGAATTTTCTTTTGGATGCACACATGGTAACTTTCTTTAGATCCATCAGGTGCTGAGACTCTAAGCCACAGCCACACACAGGGCCAAGGGCCTGATTCAGACACATCCCTTTCCAAAGCAATTAAGGAAAGTGCCACAGGTATGCCCATTCATTTCCATTTGAAAACTGTTTTCTTCAGGCTTCACAAAGGGGTGGCCTGAGGCAAAGACCTTCCTGACATTCAGGGCAACAGAACAATAGGTAAGCAAAAGGCCCAAAGCAGGATTTCTCCTCTGAGACTTTCCTGGTCACACTGATATCTGAGTTTTCTGAGATGCTCGCCATCACCTACAGCTATCCAGTACATGGCCATGTCACAGAGCTTGGAGGTGGTACATATCTTGGACACAAAACCATGGGCCTATTCTTGAGATTGGCCGGAATTCAGGACGAAAATAGAAACTTAGGAAGGTAGCAGGTGTTGCTCATCGATAAGGCAAGCTACAGTCCATTCAAAAACGGGGCAATATGAATGCTGAGAAGCTTTCTACTAGACACGACATATCCATTGATGAATTCTCTTTTCTAATGTCTACAACCACGGAAACAGTGGAATACACAGACATAGAAACACTCGCCCTGTGAAAAGACTTACTAGAAACAGTCCACTTCAAATGAAACAAACCGACTGTCCTACCTATTCTCAGAAAATGAGACAAAACCACAAACCCACAACCACACCCACAAAGGCACCTCCTTCCCCTAAGTAGGTCTGTGAATATCCAGAGTGTCCTCTGACTTGTGGGCCATAATATGTTCCCCCAAAATGGCCTTTCCTGTCTCAGATCTTGTCTCCTTGGCCAACTCTGTGAACTTCTTAGGAGCCAACGGTGAGCAACTACCTGCTTTCTCATGAAAAACCCTGCATCAGAGCTTTCCTGGCATTTGGCCTTCGTCACATCTGTAGGTACCAAAAAATACTGACCCTGTCCTTGGTAAATCCAAACAAGTGAGACCACTGGGACTGGGACTTGGATTGGCTCTGTGTGCCTGGCTTCCTGGATCCCACGTTCAGAGAGTTCCATCACCAAGAAAGTGAGGTGAGGTCACTTCCTTCCTGAACTGAATGAGGGCACTGTCTTGGCAGCCACTTTGTCCTAACTGTTGCTTCCAAGGGTCCCAAGAGATTGAGGCTGCCCCTACTTCCTGTGACATTTTCACAAGTTAGAATGGTATATCAACCAAAGGCACCCAGGAATAGATCTCCACACAGGCCTGGTTTGGTCCATGATCTCTACATTAAAAAAAATCTGATTCAGACACAACCTTTTATCCTGACCGGGTTGTTTGCCATGGAAGATGACTTTTGGTCTCTCAGGTCCTTTATTGCTTCCTACATCTTCTCCAGGGATCATTTCTGCATGGACCTTTGAGGTTCTCAGCAGGTGGAAGTTTTTCTACATTTCTGTATTGTAATATCAACTCCTTCCCTGCTCTTCTGTAAAGTTAGATTGAGGGAACAGTGTCCGGTTATGGTTAAAAACATGATCGATTTGGGTTAGAAATCATTTTGCTGGATGAATGATCGTATTGAGAACTTGCTATGTGTAGAAGAATATATAGGTGAAATATATGTATGAAAAAAGAAATCTAAGTCTGATTTGAAGCCCAGAAGGGCATTAGGCCCTTGATAGGGATACGTGGTGTTGAATTACGTTCTGCAGAGTTGTCTCAGATAAATCGATATACAATGGCATAGCACCTTGTACGTTGCATGAATTAATGTAGAAGGAACATCAAGTCAAAAAGGCATAGTCGGTAGTGAAAGGTTAATAAAATTAATAAAATAGGTACTTGTCACTTCCTGTTTTTCTGTATGCTTAACAAAACACTTTTGAAATCTTGAGAAATGTTTGCTAATCTTGTTCTAGAATGTACTGTTCCCAACAGCCGAACTGCAGAATGTACTCCCTCACTCGGTGTCATGCAAACCGCCCACTCGCCCTTACCCATCACTAAACTTCCCTCTCTTCCCTCTCCAAGGAAAGTATATAAGCTCTGCTTAAACTGTTCTCAGAGGTCTCTGCTCTATTTAATTTAGCTCTGAGCTCCAGCATGCTGGACCACAAATAAACCCTTTGCTGTTGCATGAGACAGTCTCTTGATAGTATCTTCCTCTGACACTCGCCTGACCTTTACATATTGAGGTTCCACCGAGTTCCAGCAGTGGCGGAGGAGAGACCCCAACGGGCTCCTCTTGGAGCAAGTAAGGCGCCTCTTTCCGGTTTCAGGTTTCTTGTTAGGGCTTGGCAAAATTGCTGGCGATGAAGAGCCTGGGCTCTCTCCGACGGTGGCTGAGAGACGTGTCACAGAGACAAAGGGCACCTCTCTGGAGGACCCCGCAGAGAACTCGGGAAATCAAGGAACAATAGTCTTCTCGACTCAGTGATATTTTCTTTTAGATTCGTTGTTGCCATACCATTGGGTTTTGCCGGCTACTCATTCCTGGTCTAAGTGTTGGACGTTCATTGCCTGTCTTTATGGTCTTGTCTTATCTGTGTCGTGTGTCCTTGCTTTTACTGTTTGTGGAACTTTCATTATGGAACAGAGCACGTCAATGCCTCTGTCCCTGACCCTTGATCACTGGACCAAAGTCCGCTTAAGGGCTCAGAATCTTTCTTTTTTTAGTAAAACGCTGGACCTGGCAGAATCTCTGTGCCTCAGAATGGCCCATCTTTGGAGTCGTATGGCCCCTAGAAGGATCTTTCTACTTCCCACTAATTTAAAAAGTCAGAGGTATTGTCTTTCAGCCAGCGCCACATAGCCATCCAGATCAACAGCCATATATCTTAACTTGGCAGGACCTCTGCAAATCTCCTCCTCCATGGGTGAAGCCTTTCCTTGCCCCTACCTCTGCTCCTACTCCTTCCCCCATGATCTCTCAAACCCTCTCAACCTCCTCCTCCTCCACCCTCTGTTCTCCCTGAGTCACAGATTTGACTCTACTGGACTCTTCTTCCCCTCCTTATCCCCTGCCCTCGTCCCCTAACACACAACACACTCTAAGTGATTCCGCTGCTGCTGACTAAGCCTCTCTACCATTGGAGGAAGCTAAGCCGGTAATAGGATCTGACAATGGACCGATGTTCATGGCCCAGGTAAGTCAGGGGTTAGCCAGGAACCTGGGGATTAATTGGAAGTTAAATTGTGCTTATAGACCACAGAGTTCAAGACAAGTAGAAAGAATGAATAGAACCATTAAAGAGACCTTAACGAAATTAAGCTTAGAGACCAGCATAGGATTGGACTATGCTCCTGCCTTATGCAATGTTTCATGCAAGAAAAAATCCCTTTGTTTCTTTGAGTAACCTTACCACGTGTGAAATTCTTTATGGTGGCCCTCCTCCAGTAGGGGACCTAAGCCCAACTGTAAGACCTAAAGATCCTTTCCACACCCCCTTGCTTGACAGACTTAAATATCTTGAAAGAACTCAGTAATACCTGTGAAAACAGCTGGCCACTGCCTACCCAACTGGGAACCAGGGGATTCCTCATCCATATCAAGTAAGAGATTTCATCTATGTAAGATGATATCAGGTGTCATCCCTGGTACCCCGCTGAAAAGGACCATACCAGGTGCTATTATAACACCTACAGTGGTAAACGTAAACAGAATCACTTCCAGGATCCATGCCTCTCATCTCAAGCCTGCTCCCTGTACAGAATCTTTCTGGAAACTGAAAAAGACTGGTAACAGTTTCAAATTGTGTATTCGCAATGTGAATAAGGTTATATACTCTCCCCTTGGCTACAAGTAGTCCTAACCCTCATCAGCCCATTAAGCAGTGATGGCTGATCACAAATCCTACTGGAAAAGAAGTATGGTCTATCTCGCATACAGCCCCCTTAGGGACCTGGTGGCCATCTCTCCACCCAGACATTTGTTAGCTGGCTATAGGTATTTCCTATTGTGATATCACTGATGAAGAGGATCCCACTAAAATACCATTAAATCCCTTCTGTACCATAGATAATGGAAACAAACATTATGGATGTAGGGACACGCAAGCCAGATGCAGGTTGGCTAGTCTAGATTACTAAGTTTGCCTGGCAGACTATCAAAGCCACAAAGAGTAATGGCTGTGTGGGGGAAAAGCCGACTTTTTCTGTATGTCATGGGAATGTGTGCATACAGGGGCTGCCTGATGGAACCCCAATTCTTCATCAAATTCAGTACACAGCATTGGCCACATTACCAATTAGACAACCAAAAACTATGGCACCCAGAGGGGTCTCTAGATCCTCAAATTTTGCATGACCTTTTTGACTTCTGCAAGTGCTCAAAAGAGTGAAAGGAAATTCCCCTATGTGGAAGCCTATTCCCTCCTTCACTCACATCCTGAACTATGCTTCTCCAATAGATCATTATCCTCAGCCTTCTGCTCCAGACCCTCTGCTGTCACTCCCATCTCAGCAACTTGATTTCTCCCCTCCAATAACTAGATCAGAAACCCAAAGCTCCACCAGTTCTCTGACCATAGCCCCCTTGCTGAGGTACCAGGTACATAGGTACCGCTCCACCGACTCATTCCTCTCATCTCCTGTCAGTGCCCTCACCGGGTCCCACCAGGTCCTCTTACCAGCTAACCCAATGCTCAAACGAGCTGAGGAGAGCCCTGAGACCCTTATCCAAGATGTAATATAATTGGCCTTTAAAGTTGCTTTGTCATCACTGAAAACAGGTTACTAAAATTTAAAGTCCCTCACAGGATTTTGGGATCCTCACTCCCGTCTTTCACTCTGCTCTACCTGATCTACTGCTCAAGTTTGCTGCTAGGAAATTCCAAATACCCTTTCGCATTATTCTTTTACATCTCTCTTTTCCCTCATTCTCAGATCCTCGGAGGTGCTCTCAGCCCCAACTTCCCCGTCTTTCCCCCTCTGTACCAGGTCCACAGAAAAGTCTTAAATGACCTTCTTCAGAAGTCTTCACCATGGCTGAGTTTTGAACTTTCAGCCAAAGAGTCCCAATAAAGACTTTAATGTAGATAAATATTCTCTTTTGTATTGCCCTGTTCTACTTGGCCACTGGCTAAAAATCTCAGTACTTCTAAGCTAGACAACCTCTAACTAGTTTTTCACAAAATATGTGAACAAGTCCTCTGGCCTTCAGCTGGGGCTTCACAGAGATGGCTACATTTCTAAGATAAAGAAATTACCAACCGGGCTCCATGGTAACAGCTGGCAGGGGGAAAATAAGAAAGGGAAGAAAAAGCTCTCCTCCTCCCAGGTGTCCTTGAAAAGTTAACTTGCCCAGAACAGAAGGAAAAACAGAAACAAATACTGCTTTTTTAAACTTCTGAAGACTGTGAACTTCTGAGCCCCATGCCTTATATGTTGGGTACAAATTTCTGAAACTACCTAAACTTGAGTTTCAGGGGATTAATTGATTACAATAGAAGCAATGCCCTCTGAATCCGGTTGCAACCAAATAGGACTGTTTCCCTCTCTTGAGTGCTATCTTAGGTGCCTTGCTTTGTCAGTGCCTACAACAGCATAATTCTATATACTTAAACATCGTTTATGTTTTCATGAAATGATCAAGATATGTGATAATTTGTGTAATGGTGCAGATGTTTCCCAGAGTGCTCTATCATGACGCAGGTTCATTTGAGGATCAAATAGGGGGGGCATACAACCGGTTCCACTGGGAACATATATCCCTCACTTTAGCCATCCTATTAGGAATAGGAGTTGCTGCACGGGTGGGCAGAGGAACCAGTGGCATTGTCCATGGGACACAAAAGATGACCCAATTAGAAGCAGCAATAGAGCAAAAGTAAGATATTAGAAACCTCCTTCAGGGCTTTGCATGAAACTTTAACCTCTCTCTCTGAAGTTGTTTTACAGAACAGTTGAGGGTTGGACCTCCTCTTCATTAGAGAAGGGGGCCTTTGTGCTGCATTGAGGGAAGAATGTTGTTTTTATGCTGACTATACTGGAGTTGTAATAAAATCTATGAGTAAATTTAAAAGACACCTTGAAGAGCATCAACAAGTGAGAGAGGCCCAAAAAGGGTGGCTTGAGTCTTGGTTCACACAGTCCCCCTGGTTAACTACGTTTTTATCAACCCTGGCCAGTCCAATAATAATCCTCATATTATTGCTAACTATAAAACCCTGTTTGCTCAACCGTGTAATGTCTTTTCTCCAGGCTCAAATTGGACGAGTTAAACTTATGGTAATACCCCACTAGCTGACATTGAATGTGACATCCTCCAATGATCATTTTTATGATTAAAATTAGCCAGAAGACGAAGTGGGGAATGAAATATTAATAAAATAGGTACTTGTCACATCTTGTTTTTCTGTATGCTTAACAGAACACTGTTGAAATCTTGAGAAATGTTTGCAAATCTTGTTCCCAGAATGTTCTATCCCCAGCTGCCAAATTGCAGAATGTACTCCCTCTCCCAGTTGCATGCAAACCGCCCACTCGCCCTGACCCATCAATACAATTCCCTCCCTTCCCTCTCCAGGGAAAGTATATAAGCTCTACTTCAGCTATTCTCAGGGCTATCTGCTCTATTCAGGTGAGCTCTGAACCCCAGCCTGCTGGAAACCCAATAAACCGTTTGATGTTGCATGAGATAGTCTGTTGGTAGTCTCCTCCTCTGAAGCTCGCACCACATTTACTTGGATGATTAAATGTAGAAGAGAACATCCAGTCAAAAAGGGATAGTCTGTAGCATTACGAAGATAGTCAATAAGTTTAGGAAGAAGGGTGAGTATAAGATTTGGAACAAAAGTTTCTTAGCAATAGGATTTCAATTAGAGAGTGAATGTAAATGTCAGCACAGGTGAAGAGTCAGTCACAATGATGAACTGGGGAAAATATGTAGGAAAGCATATATCAATATAGACATTACAAAATCAGGCAGAGTATAAAGTGAGTGATAGGATTAGACATTTTGAACAGGGTTGAGTTTAAATATATAATCTTAGGAAGAAACAAATATGTAGTCACAAATAGGATTGACATTTGAGAGCACTGGGCAAATTTCAGGTGGATGAATATTTCTGAGAATAATCTTGTGAATAGTTGATTATAAATCCACATACATGAACATGAATGAATTTAGGGAGTGAATATAAGACACATATATTTCATATTTTGAAAAATCTGGAGAGTGTATATATATATATATATATATATATATATATATATATATATACACATATATATACATATACATAAAACACTCACACAGACAAAAAAGTAGCAATATATATGTCAATCAAAATTCATTATAAAATATATACCATCCACAGATCTAAAAATATTCATTTTACTGAACATGGATTTATGTATAATGCTGTTCAACTAGCAAGCTCACCCATAGGTTGAATATTCAGTTCCAACAGGGTTTAGTAGGAGTGATCTCTTCTAACAATTTGTATCTGCCAAGTCAGCCACCTCACAAGAATGTACGTGTGGTACCAGATAGGAATCTATATGTGCATATAAGAATACAGAGAAAGGTAGACAGGAATTCACATATTTGTTAACCTTAAAAATACTAGGACAACTATTTCAACAAACAATTGACTAGATTTATAACTCCAACTCTGTATCATGCAAAAGGCAAGTTCATCTATACACCATGCCTACTCTGAACTGCTTGTATTTCTATTCTTTATGGGTTATTTTTCTCCATCATATTAGGATTAGTAGTCAGAGTCTGGTAGGGTATGGGTTAGAGTCAGGTATTCAGTATTTTGAATTGAAAATAGGACACTGAATCCAATGTGTATGCAAATATATGCTACGGAAAAATCTTCCCACTCTCCTCCAGAACAATGCCTTGACATTACCTTCGCCCCAAGTAAGACACAATTAGAGGAGAAGAGTTAGAAAATCTGTGAATACATATCTAGAATGGAAAATGCTCCAGATTTCACATCTTTGGAGGTGGTAGAGGAGTTTCCAAAAGTAAGAGACAGGGTAAACACTCCACAAACATGGAGCTCTGCTGGCCAAAAGACTTTTTGAGAATCTGCCTCTGAGGTTGGGCACTTGAAATATATGTTGTTGTCAGGAGCTTTAGCTTTATTTGTAGTGAAACCATCAAAGCTGGATCTGCATCTATGTGACCTGGAGGAAATGGTTACTTATTTTCAAATAAAAATGAGGCAGCAGTGATGAATTCTCTTTTTGTAGGTAAACTTTGGCCACTGAGGGCTAAGGGTCTTCCCGTGTGGACTGTGAAACCAATGGTCATCCTCCAATTTTCGTGGTGTTTCTTGCTGCTGCACTGGGAGTTTGGTATTTGCTTCATGAAATACAACGAGTTCAAATGGGACACAGTGCTGAAGGGAGTTCTGTCAGGTGTGGTTGGCAGGGTCTCCAGGAGAATGCACCAACCAGGGTTCTATCTCAAGTAGCTTGCCCCCTTGACAATTACAACATGATACTGAACATTGCTCTGAAACCTCTCCATATAAAAATATGCCTTTACATATATGGGTGTGATGGTTGCACCATGTCAGTCACAGCCATTTGGAAGCCAATGGAAGATCCACATGGCCCCACCACAGATGTTTTATCACACATTTGCATAACACAGCTCTAGGCCCACTACTTACCAGGCCCCAACTTACTGGCATCTCTGTTCTACACCATTTTCATGAAACCCAGTCAATCAAGGCCCTGTCTGTTATACTCATGATCATCAACAGGACATCAAAGGTCCTCCAGTGCCAGCTGGTCATCGGAATTTCTAAAATTTCATGGTAATTATCTAGCATTTTTTCACAGATGCATTTGGAGGCAATGTTGGTTTCAATTCATTCAGGAACCATTAAATGGTGAGGAAGCTAATTTCAGGGAAATCTCTGGAGCACTCTCACAGGCAAGTCTACCCAAAGAGTGGCCAAAAAGTCACATGAAGCCAGGCCCATTGAGGTCTACAAAGCGAGGTCCAAGTGTGTTTTGAATCTCAATTATGCCTGCCAAGTCTTTCAGAATAAAATCATGTAATATCCTGGCTGTGATTCCCAGTGTTCTGTGGAAAGCCACTCTGGGCCTTGATCCCAGGTTCCCAATGGCAACTCTCATTCCTGGCCTCCTAAAATCCCCACACAATTGATGTCAATACTTCTCTGAGGTCAGTTCCAGAACTCAGTCTCTAAGGGGAATCACAGCAGAATTCATGCCCAGGTGGACCCAGTCATCTCTTCCAACTGCCACACAAATGACCACAATTATAACCAAAACACTCCTACATGGCCCTCATCTTCTACCATAAAGATACTCATCATAACATCTGGATGGAGGTTTTCATGAGAGGCACATCCCAAGACAGTGTCCAAAATAAGCTCCCTTGCCCCTCATTTGCCGAATGACAGGGTGGCTTGGACACCCTTCCTGTGAACCAGGAGTGATCAAATAGGCCTGCCCTTAATACTGCTTCGCTTCTCCAATTTGAGCCTCTCTGACTGTGGGGTCTAGATTCTTTTTGTGAATTGGAGTCATGAGAAAAGCCAAGCACCTCTGCAAAGATTTGAAGAACTCATTTCACCCAAAGGATCCCTATTCTGACATGATGGATTTCAGAAACCTAACAAAGGAAGGCAATATACTTCATGCACATTGATTGAACGTTTTTCCATTTTGGTTTAGATGCACATATGGGATCTTTCTTTACATCCATCAGGTGCTGAGAATCTAAGTCACAGCCTAAAACAGGGCAAAGGGCCTGAATCAGACACATCATTTTCCAATGAAATTAAGCAAAGAGCCAGAGGTGATGCACATTCATTTCCATTTCAAAACTGTTTTCTTCAGGCTTAACAAAGGGGTTGCATGAGACATAGACCTTTCTGATATTCAGGGCAACAGAACAATAGGTAAGCAAAAGGCCCAAAGCAGGGTATCTCCACTGAGACTTTCCTGGTCACACTGATATCTCAGTTTTCTGAGATGCGAGCCATTCCATTCAGGTATCCAGTACATGGCCATGTCAAAGACCTTGGATTTGGTACGTATCTTGGACACATAACCATGAGCCTATTCTAGAGAGTGGCCAGAATTCAGGAAGAAAACAGGGACTTAGGAAGGTATTAGGTGTTGCCCGTGCATAAGGCAAGCCACACTCCATTCATAAATTGGGCAGGATGAATGCTGGGAAGCTTTATACTAGACATGACACATCCATTGCTGCATTCTCTTTTCTCATGTCTACTACCACAGGCACAGTGGGATACACAGACATGGAAACACTCACCTCGTCAAACGACTTACCAGAAACAGTTCACTCCAAAACAAACAAACCGCCATTCCTACCTATTTTCAGAACATGAGACAAACCACAAACCCACACCCACTCCCAAAAAGGCATCTCCTTCCCCAAGTAGCTGTGTGACTAACCAGAGTGTCCTCTGACTGGTGGCCATACTCTGTTCTTCTGAAATGGCCTGTCCTCTCTCAGATCTGTTTTCCTTGGCGAACTCTGTAAAGTTGTAAGGAAAAAATGGAGAGCTACTACCTGCTTTCTCACGAAAGTTCCCTCTTCAGAGCTCTCCAGGCATTTGGTAATCCTCACTTCAGTAGGAACCAAGAATGACTGACTTTATCCTTGCTAAATCCAAACAAGTGAGCCCACTGGGACTGGGACAGAAACTGCCTCTGGGTGCCTGGCTCCTTGGATACAAAGTTCAGAGAGTTCCATCACCAAGGAAATGAGGTATGTCACATTCTTTGGAACTGAATGAGGTCACTGCCTTGGCAAAGGTATATCTTATGATGTGCAAAAACTGAAGAAATAATAATGTACCAGTGTCGAATACAAATGAATGACAAATTACATATCATGTCCCATAGGATTCTACTTGCATTGATGTTAGACTGCGTCAGTTACTGTAGAATAATTAGGATTTGTATGCACCATTCACTGAAGTTAGTTTTCAGTACTAGGAAACAAATATGTATTTCAGGTGGATGAATATTTCTGATTATAATCTTGTGAAAAGTGGATTATAAATCCACATACATGAACATGAATGAATTTAGAGAGTGTATATTAGACACATATATTTCATATTTTGAAAAATTTGGAGAGTATATCTATATCTATATCTACATCTATACACACACACACACACACACACACACACACACAACACTCACAGACATTAAAAAGTACCAATATAAATGCCAATCGAAATTCATCAGTAAATATGTATCATCCACAAATGCAAAAATATTTATTTTACTGAACATGAGTTAATGTATAATGTTGTTCTACTAGGACGCTCTCCTATAGGTTGAATTTTCATTTCCAACAGCATTAAGGAGGAGTGAACACTTCTCACAATTTGTATCTGCCAAGACAGCCACCTCACAAAAATGTACGTGTGATACCTGGTAGGATTCTATATATGCATATAAATATACATGTGTGAATAGGCTACAGAAAAGGGAAACAAGAATTCACATATTTGTTAAGTTTAAAAACACATGGAGAATATTTCAATTAAAATTTGACTAGATTTATAACTCCTACCTTATATAATGCATATGTCAAGTCCAACTATACAACATGTCTCCTCTGAAGTGCTTGTATTTCCATTGTGTTGGGTTAATTTTCTCCATTATATTAGGATGAATAGTCTGAGACTACTAGGTATGGGTTAGTGTCAGGGATACAGTATTTCGAATGGAAAATTGGAAAATGAATCCAATGTGTATGTAAATATATGCTGCACAAATATCCTCCCGCTCTCATCCAGAACAATGCCTTGACATTACCTTCACCCCAAGTAAGACACAATTAGAGGAGAAGAGTTACAAAATCAGTGAATACATATCTGGAATGGAAAATGCTCAGGAGTTCACAACCTTGGAGGTGGTAGAGGAGTTTCCAAAACTAAGGGACAGGGTAAACACTCCACAAACATGGAGCTCTGCTGGCCTAAAAACTTTTTGAGAAACTGCCTCTGAGCTTCCACACTTGAAATATATGTTGTTTTCAGGAGATTTGGATTCCTCTGTAGTGAGACCATCAAAGCTGGGTCTGCATCTATGTGACCTGGAGGACATGGTTTCTTATTTTCCAATGAACAAGATGAAGCAGTGCTGAATCCTCTCTTTGTAGGTAAACTGAGGCCACTGGGGACTAAGTGTCTCCCCGTGTGGACTGTGATGCCATTTGGTCCTCCTCCAATTTGTGGTGTTTTTGCTGCTGCACTGTGAGTTTGGTATTTGTTTCATGAAATACCAGGAGCTAAACTGGGACACAGTGCTGAAGGAGGTTCTGTCACGTGTGGTGGGTCAGGGTCTGCAAGAGAATGCACCAACTAGGCTCCTATCTCTCACAGCTTGCCCCATTGCCCCCTTGTCCATATCAACCTGATTCTTAATTTTCCTATGAAAACTCTCCATATAACAAGATGCCTTTACATATAAGGGTCTGTTGGCTGCACCTTGTAAGTTACAAGAAATTTGGAATCCAATGGTAGATCCACATGGCCCTACCACGGATGTTTTATCAAACACCTCCCCACCACTGCTCTAGACCCACTACTCAGCAGGCTCCAACTTACTGGCATCTCTGTTCTACACCATTTTCATGAAACTCAGTAAATCAAGGCACTGTCTGGTATACTCATGATGAGCAACAGGACATCCAATATTTCTCCAGTGCCACCTGGTCATAGGAATTTCAAAAATCTCATGGTATTTATCTAGCCATTTTTCAAGCATGAAGTTGGAGGCACTGTGGGTTTCAGTTCATTCAGCAAACATTAAATGGTGAGGAAGCTCATTTCAATGAAATCTCTGGAGCACACTCACAGGCACGGCTTCCCAAAGAGTGGACAAAAGGTCACATTAGGCCAGGCCCATTGAGGTCTACAATGTGAGGTCCATGTGTGTTTTGACTCTCAACTATGGCTGCCATTTCTTTAAGAATAAAATCATGTGATATCCTTGCTGAGATTCCCAGGCCTCTGTGGAAATCCACCCGGGGCCTAGGTCTCAGTTTCGAAGAGTGACTTTCATGCGTGGCCTCTTAAAATCCCAACAAAATTCATGGCAATGCTTCTCTGAGTTCAGTTCCAAAACCCAGTCTCTAAGGGGAATCACACCAGAGTTCAAGCCCACGTGGACCCAGTCATTTTTTCCAATGCAACACAAATGACCAAAATTAAAACCAAAACACTCCCACATGGCCTTCATCATATTCCATATAGTCAATCATCTTAACCTCTGGCTGGAGGTTTCCATGAGGGGCGCAGCCCAAGACACTGTCCGAAATCAGCTCGTTTGCCCCTCATTTGCCTAAAGTCAGGGTAGCCTGGACACCGTTTCTGTGAACCAGGAGTGAACAAATAAGCCTGCCGTTAATACTTCTTTGTTTCTCCAATTTGAGGCCTACTGATTTTAGGTATCGATTCTTTAGGTGATTTAGAGTCATGCAAAACACAAGCACCTCTGCAGGGCTTTGAAGAACTCATTTGACCCAAAGAATCCCTATTGTCATTTGATGGAGTGCAGGAACCTAACAGAGGAAGGCAAGAGACTTCATCCACAATGAATGATATTTTTTGCCATTTTGGTTTTGGAAGCTCACATGGGATCATTCTTAAGATCCATCAGGTGCTGAGAATCTAAGTCACAGCCACACACAGGTCCAAGAGGCTGATAAAGAGCCACAGGTGAGGTGCATTCATTTCCATTTGTAAACTGTTTTCTTCAGGCTTCACAAAATGTGGCCTGAGGCAAAGACCTTCCTGACATTCAGTGCAACACAACAATAAGTAAGCAAAAGGCCCAAAGCAGGGTTTCTGCACTGAGACTTTCCTGGTCACACTGATATCTGAGTTTTCTGAGATGCTCGCCATTCTCTTCAGCTATCCAGTACATGGCCATGTCACAGAGCTTGGAGGTGTTAAATATTTTGGACACAAATCCATGAGCCTATTCTTGAGAGTGGCCAGAATTCAGGAAGAAAACAACAACTTAGAAAGATAGCAGGTGTTGCACATTGATAAGACAAGCTGCAGTCCATTCATATATTGGGCAGGATGAAATATGGGAAGATTTGTACTAGACAGGACACATCCATTAATGCATTCTCTTTTCTAATGTCTACAACAACGGACACAGTGGGATACACAGAAATAGAAACACTCGCCATGTCAAATGACTTACTAGAAACTGTCCACTCCAAACCAAACAAACCGCCTTTCCAATCTATTCTCAGAACATGAGACAAAACAACAAACCCACACCCACTCCCACAAAGGCACCTCCTTCCCCCAAGTAGGTCTGTGACTATCCGGAGTGTCCTCTGACTGGTGGGCCATACTATGTTCCCCCGAAATGGCCTGTCTTCTCTCAGATCTTGTTTCCTTGACCAACTCTGTGAAGATGTCAGGAAAAAGTGGTTAGCCACTACCAGTTTTCTCAGGAAACGTCCTTCTTCAGAGCTCTCCTGGCATTTGGCCATCCTCACATCATTAGGTACCAAGAAAACTGACTCTGTCCTTGGTAAATCCAAACAAGTGAGCCCACTGGGACTGGGACTGGGACTGCCTCTGGGTGCCTGGCTTCTTGGATACCAAGTTCAGAGAGTTCCATCACCAAGGAAATGAGGTATGTCACATTCTTTGGAACTGAATGAGGTCACTGCCTTGGCAACCACTGTGTCCTAACAGTTGCTTCCAAGGGTAACATAAGATGGAGGTTGCCCCTACTTCCTGTGACACTTTCATAAGGTAGAATGTATATCACCATTGGCACCTGGGAACAGCTCTCCACTCAGCCCTGGTTTGGTCCATCTTCTGTACAATAAGAAGAGAGAGAGGCAGATTCAGACACATCCCTTCATCCTGACCAGGTTGTTTGCCATGGAAGATGACTTTTGCTCTCTCAGGTGCTTCATACCTGCCTACAACTTCTCCAGGTACCATTTGTGCATGGACATTTGAGGTTCTCATCAGGTGGAAGGTCCCCAACTTTCCTGTATTGTAAGAACCACTCTGTCTCTCCTCTTCTGTAAAATGATTGAGGGAACAGTGTATACTTGGGGTTAAAAACAGGTTTGATTTGGATTACGAGTGATTCTGTGTGATGAATAATGGTATTGGGAACCTGCAATATTTACAAGAATATAGAGGTGAAATATAAGTAGGAAAACAGAAATCTAGGTATGATTTGAAGCCCAGAAGGGTTTTGCCCTTGATTGGGATACTTAGCTTTGAATGATGTTCTGCAAAGATGCCTCAGATAATTCCATATACAATGGCATAGGACCTTGTACATTGGATGATTGAATTTAGAAGAGAACATCCAGTCAAAAAGGGATATTCAGTAGGATTAGGAAGATAGTCGGTAGGTTTAGGAAGAAGAGTGAGTATAGGATTTGGACCAAAAGTTCTTTAGCAATAGACTTTCGGTTGTTGAGTGAATGTAAATGTCAGCACATATGAAGAGTCAGTCACTATGTTGAACTGGGGAAAATATGTAGAAAAGCAGATATCAATAGAAACATTACGAAATCAGGCAAAGTATAAAGTGAGTGATAGAATTAGACATTTTCAACAGGGTTGAGTTTGAATATATAAATTAGGAAAAAAACAAATATGTAGTCACCAATAGGATTGACAATTGACAGCATTAGGCAACCTGGACATGGATGTTTTTAGAAATCCATGTTCACTTTCCATTTAGGCTTTGGTACAATCATAAGTGTGACCTTTCCATTTTTTGTCCAGAATATTACGGTGATAATGAGGTGACATGAGTATTTCTTTCACCATTTCTGGGAGCAATATATTGAAGTTGTAAAATGAGAATCGGGGGTACAAAGAGGTGTACCCTGTTTCTAGGAACATAGAGAAAAAGCATGAATAGACCATACAGTGAATAAATAATATAACTTTTTTGAACTTTAAATAATGAATTGAACTGATATCTGAAAAATTAAAGGAAATCGTATATTGATATACAATCATTCATTCCAACCAGGTATATATGTAATGGAAATATTAGTGTTTTGGTTTATCATGAAGAGTGTGTGAGTTTTGCTTCAAAATGATTATGGAAATTCAAAATAATGTGTTTGGAAAGAAGTCTCATGAAAGGACCAGTCAAGAAACCCTGACAATACATGTGTTCGGAAGCAAGAAGTGGTGAAAGTTGAAACAAATGCTTATTAATTTGTGAACTTGTGGATGAAATGTATATCCTGTGATGTGCAAAAACTGAAGAAACAATAATGTACCAGTGTCGAATACAAATGAATGACAAATTACATATCATGTCCCATAGGAGTCTACTTGCATTGATGTTAGACTGGGTCAGTTACTGTAGAATAATTAGGATTTGTATGCACCATTCACTGAAGTTAGTTTTCAGTACTAGGAAACAAATATGTATTTCAGGTGGATAAATATTTCTGATTATAATCTTGTGAAAAGTGGATTATAAATCCACATACATGAACATGAATGAATTTAGAGAGTGTATATTAGACACATATATTTCATATTTTGAAAAATTTGGAGAGTATATCTATATCTATATCTGTATATACAGACACACACAACACTCACAGACATTAAAAAGTACCAATATAAATGCCAATCGAAATTCATCAGTAAATATGTATCATCCACAAATGCAAAAATATTTATTTAACTGAACATGAGTTAATGTATAATGTTGTTCTACTAGAACGCTCTCCTATAGGTTGAATTTTCATTTCCAACAGCATTTAGGAGGAGTGAACTCTTCTCACAATTTGTATCTGCCAAGACAGCCACCTCACAAAAATGTACGTGTGATACCTGGTAGGATTCTATATATGCATATAAATATACATGTGTGAATAGGCTACAGAAAAGGGAAACAAGAATTCACATATTTGTTAAGTTTAAAAACACATGGAGAATATTTCAATTAAAATTTGACTAGATTTATAACTCCTACCTTATATAATGCAAATGTCAAGTCCAACTATACAACATGTCTCCTCTGAAGTGCTTGTATTTCCATTGTGTTGGGTTAATTTTCTCCATTATATTAAGATGAATAGTCTGAGACTACTAGGTATGGGTTAGTGTCAGGGATTCAGTATTTCGAATGGAAAATTGGAAAATGAATCCAATGTGTATGTAAATATATGCTGAACAAATATCCTCCCGCTCTCATCCAGAACAATGCCTTGACATTACCTTTACCCCAAGTAAGACACAATTAGAGGAGAAGAGTTACAAAATCAGTGAATACATATCGGGAATGGAAAATGCTCAGGAGTTCACAACATTGGAGGTGGTAGAGGAGTTTCCAAAACTAAGGGACAGGGTAAACACTCCACAAACATGGAGCTCTGCTGGCCTAAAAACTTTTTGAGAAACTGCCTCTGAGCTTCCACACTTGAAATATATGTTGTTTTCAGGAGATTTGGATTCCTCTGTAGTGAGACCATCAAAGCTGGGTCTGCATCTATGTGACCTGGAGGACATGGTTTCTTATTTTCCAATGAACAAGATGAAGCAGTGCTGAATCCTCTCTTTGTAGGTAAACTGAGGCCACTGGGGACTAAGTGTCTCCCCGTGTGGACTGTGAAGCCATTTGGTCCTCTTCCACTTTTTGTGGTGTTTTTGCTGCTGCACTGTGAGTTTGGTATTTGTTTCACGAAATACTAGGAGCTAACCTGGGACACAGTGCTGGAGGGAGTTCTGTCACGTGTGGTGGGTCAGGGTCTGCAAGAGAATGCACCAACTAGGCTCCTATCTCTCACAGCTTGCCCCATTGCCCCCTTGTCCATATCAACCTGATTCTTAATTTTCCTCTGAAAAGTCTCCATATAACAAGATGCCTTTACATATAAGTGTCTGTTGGCTGCACCATGTCAGTTACAAGCCATTTGGAATCCAATGGTAGATCCACATGGCCCTACCACGGATGTTTTATCAAACACCTCCCCACCACTGCTCTAGACCCACTACTCAGCAGGCTCCAAATTTCTGGCATCTCTGTTCTACACCATTTTCATGAAACTCAGTAAATCAAGGCACTGTCTGGTATACTCATGATCAGCAACAGGACATCCAATGTTTCTCCTGTGCCACCTGGTCATAGGAATTTCAAAAATTTCATGGTATTTATCTAGCCATTTTTCAACCATGAAGTTGGAGGCACTGTGGGTTTCAGTTCATTCAGCAAACATTAAATGGTGAGGAAGCTCATTTCAATGAAATCTCTGGAGAACTCTCACAGGCACGGCTTCCCAAAGAGTGGACAAAAGGTCACATTAGGCCAGGCCCATTGAGGTCTACAATGTGAGGTCCATGTGTGTTTTGACTCTCAACTATGGCTGCCATTTCTTTAAGAATAAAATCATGTGATATCCTTGCTGAGATTCCCAGGCCTCTGTGGAAATCCACCCGGTGCCTAGGTCTCAGTTTCCAAGAGCGACTTTCATGCGTGGCCTCTTAAAATCCCAACAAAATTCATGGCAATGCTTCTCTGAGTTCAGATCCAAAACCCAGTCTCTAAGGGGAATCACACCAGAGTTCAAGCTCACGTGGACCCAGTCTGTCGGAGACCAGCTCCAACAGGGGGTCTCAGGAGACGAACGGATGGTGAGGAGTCGGCGAAAGAGGGGTGGAGAAACAACACAGACACCAAAGTGCAGGTGTTGATCCCAATCTTTACTTGTGAACTTGATCATATATACTTTTCATTTTGGCAGGCTCACAGTACTTTGTGGTTACAAAACAGGAATCATTATTCAAAGAAACAAAATATTACCTAGCTACAATCAGAATAGAAGAATGTATCTTGGCTTATACATAAGCAAACATTTGTACTTTCAGTTCGTGTTTTGCTTTGAGCTGTTTTTGCTTAGTTAACTTTTAATAATAGTTACAAATGTCCCAAACTATTGGCCTATACCTTGACTATTCTTTCTTGACTTACTGACTGGAACCGGTGCCATGGTTATGGCAAGTGGTTGACTTGTTATTAGTTTTAATCAAACAAGAGTAAGAGCACAAACCATTGTGCACAGGAACAAGAACAAGTTGCCCAGTACTAAGCACTAATCTGTCTTCTTAACATTAATTTTTCTTCTCTAGATTTTAATTTAATTTCTCAAAAACTTCCTTGACAGGAATACAGGGAGTTTTTCATTAGACATTAACAATTTACACTCCACAGCTGAATCATTGCATTTAGAGCAAACAGATCCATTCTTTAGAAGTAGTTGTATTAATTGGGAAAGTCATGTTTTTTCCTTCATACTTAATGGTCATATGAGAAGTCACAACTATACTTATTAAAGGAATACAAAAACAAATCAGCCCATTCCCAGAAACATACTGCGCTCCTCCAGAGGATGGACGCCTTGCGCCATCCACCTCAGTAGGGCCTTGCCATTGCCTGAGTCAGGGGAGGGGCGCAGCATTTCCCCCTTTTTTATTTTTTAATTTGAGGTGTTCGATTTGGACGGAGATGCTTCTGATTGATTTCCAGACAAGTCTGAAGAGGACTGGAAGAATGAGACAAACAAGAACAATGAATAAAAAGCCAAAACCAATATTAATCATATATGACCACCAAGTACTATTGGAAATAGTTTTTTGTACATTTTTGTATAAATCTGCAGCAAAGTCAGCTGTAGAGTCAGTAGATAAATAAGCCTTACTTATATATTTTACTTGTTGTTGTAAATCTTGTATATTGGGGCCTATTTCAGTTTTATTCCAGATCCCTAATAAATGAGTTTGTACTTGATTCCATCCATATTTAGTTTGATTATATTTTAAGGGAGTAACACAGATCCATTTGAAATTAGCATGACATTTGGTTGTCATTTGAGTTTTTATATTTTGAATCTGGTTTCCTACATATAATAAAGCTTCCTCTAAGGCATTAATTCGGGCCTCCAATTTCTTATCTATTTTTTCTTGAATAGCTAATGCTAATGAAACATTATGAGATAAATCATTAACATGATGAGCAGTATGAATTTCTTTAACTAAAGCTGTAGTAGATAAAGCTAAAGAAGTAATAATTCCTATTAATGCTGTAATTCCTAAAATTAATGTTGCAACAAATCGCTTAGGTCTAATTAATTCATTAAAATTTTTAAGAATTTGTGACCCTTCATCATCATACCAATCATCATTAAGAAGGACAGGAATCATTACATAGGAAGGCTGATGTATAATTATAAAAGTAGTGTAGTTTTTTGGAAGATTAGCATGTATACAATTAGTTAACATACATTGATCACAGGAAATAGAATAAACACTATTATTACGATTAATTGTCAAGGTATTATTATTACCTACTAAAATAGCATGAGGAGCATTAATGCAAGCACGAACATTGAAAGGTTCTGGAGTTTTACCAGGTCTGGTTAAAAGAACCATATTAGTAGCTGCAATTAATCTAAAAAGATCTGGGAAGTATGAAACCTTTCCATTAGGGAGCTCACTCTGAAATATGGGAGTGACCCAACCAGGTGAGAACCATCTATGAATAGGAGAACTTGTATACATTCCTTCAGTATGATTAAATTTTTGAGATTTAGTCTTAAAATAATTTTTATAATCAAAATGAGGGGCAGAAGCAGACCAATCATAGATCTTAACATCTGAAGACTTAGGCTGAAAGACTTGTGCCCTTTGTATAAATCCACATTGAAACCAATGAGGAAATTCTTCCCAAGGATCAATCATATTATTCCAATAAAAATCTTTTTTGTTATTCTTTAATCCACATGGATCAATGGCTTCAGGTAATGTTTTATTAACATAGGTTTCATTAACTATATAATATCCTAAAGAAACCATTTCGAGGAGCCAAAGGCTCCTCTTTTTATCATCCATGTCTGGGAAGCCAGGAGGGCAATCAGTAAAATATTGTCTATAATTAATAGGCATACATCCTTGAGGGATGAATTTATTATCAGTAGCAAAGCAAATAGGAGTCTCTTCTATTAAACCCTTGAAATTAATATTATAGGACATCTTATGAGGAATAAGGGAGTCAGAAATCCCTCCTAACAAATCAGGATTATCAGTAAACACCTTAATATTAAGTTTTCCCCAATCAGTAACTCTTAAAAGAGGAGGGTCAGGAAAATAAGCCCAATAAGATTGATTAGCAGAAATCAGTGATACCTGACAGGATAAGAGTGCTAGCATAGCAAGAAACACCTTTTCAGGAGAGGCAGAGGCACCTTGGCTAACAACCAAGTTTTGTGCCTGACTGGTCAGATGTTTTATTTGACCCCAGGATGGTAATTTTGATGTCAATGTTGCTCGTGCCTGTCGAGGGGAATGAAGGTGAAGATTAGTCATGTCCTTGGCAAGTTCTTCATCCTGGGTCGATGGCATCCTTGGGTATGGCTTGGGGAGGAACCTCCGCCTGCGATATGGGTGAGTCATAATGTCTGATGAGTCGATCTGGAATCCACAAAGGTGAAGTAGCGTCCTGTGGAAACACACAAGCGTATCCTCGACCCGATGTTAAGAGAATATCAGGTCCTTTCCACTGTCCAGTAAGAAGATCTTTCCATTTAACTAAAGGTTTTTGAGTTACTGTTTGCTCAGACCAATGACGTTGCATTGGAGTTAATTTAGAATCATTTACATTTAAATGATTAATAACAAATAGAGCATGTTGAAGAATTTGATGAGGAGAGCTATAATGTAGTTCCCCCTCTTTTAATTTATTAATTTGAGATTTTAAGGTCTGATGAGCTCTTTCCACTATGGCTTGTCCTTGTGGGTTATAGGGGATGCCTGTGGAATGAACTATGTTAAGTGTCTGACATAGGTGTTTAAAGGTTTTTGAAATATAAGCAGGAGCATTGTCTGTCTTAATATGAAGAGGTAATCCCATATATGCAAAGGAGGCAAAAAGATGTTGGGCAATATCCTTATAAGCTTCTCCAGTACGTGCTGTAGCAAAAATAACATGTGAGAAAGTATCCACACAAACATGAACAAAGGATAACTTTCCAAACTCTTGAATATGAGTAACATCCATCTGCCACAATTTGTTAGGTAATAAACCCCTAGGGTTGACACCCATCTGTGGAGAAGGAAAGTGAGTAGGACAGATTTGACATTGTTTAACAATTTGTCTAGCTTGTTCTTTAGTTATATGAAACTGTGCTCTAAGAGCAGCAGAATTTTGATGATGTAATTGATGATCTTTAGTAGCTTGTTCAATAACGTTATAAACAGTCCTAGTTAATAAATCAGCTTTAGCATTTCCTGCCACTAAAGGTCCAGGTAAGTCAGAATGTCCTCTAATATGTCCAATAAAAAATTTATAGGATCTCTGTAATATTAATTTTTGTAACTTTTGTAGTATATTAATAATTGATGAATGAGAGGACAAAGAAGATGTTTCTATGGCTGGAAAGAGATTAACTATATATTGGGAATCAGTATAAAGATTAAAAGGCTGTGTAACCTTTTCAAAAGCAGTTATAATAGCAATTAATTCCGTCCTTTGAGCAGAGGTTTCAGTTGTTTGTTGAACTATTGGCTCTTGGTCATCTATAATAGTAACAGCTATTCCATTAGAGGATCCATCTGTAAAAATTAGAGAAGCCTCATCGAGGGGCACATGAGAAAAGTTTTTAGGAAAAATAGTATTTACCTTAGTCATAAAATGTAGTAATGGGTGGTTAGGCAAATGAAACAATATTTCTCCATAGAATCCCTGTAATGCTATAGGCCATTCATCATTAACATTTAATAAGAAATCTAATTGTTCCTTTTTATATGGAATAATAATGGAGGATGGATCTCGTCCAAAGAGCTCTCTACTTCGAAGTCTACCTTTACAAATCAATGATGACACCTGGGTGGGATATGAAATATTAATCTTTTTTGGAGTAGAAGGCAAATGAATCCATTCTAAAGGATCATCCTGCCATAGGCATCCAGTAGGAGTGTGTGAAGTCTGTAAGATTATTAACATCCAGGGCTTATTGTAGTCTATTTGTTGTAAATAATGATCTGAAATAGCCTTCTCCACCTTAAATAAAGCCTTCTTTCCCTCAGGAGATAATTGTCTAGGTGAATTTGGATTTGAATCTCCCTGTAAAATTTTAAATAAAGGTTTAAGGTCAGCAGTGGTTAATTTTAAGTAAGGCCTAATCCAATTAATATCCCCAAGAAGTTTTTGAAAATCATTTAAAGTATGTAAAGAATCAACCCTAATCTGTATTTTTTGAGAAGTTATATTGTTGGAATTAATTAATCTTCCTAGGTAAGAAAAAGGAACCTGAGTTTGAATTTTATCAGGAGCAATTTTTAATCCCCAGTCTTGTAAACTTGTAATCATAAAATTAAGTATTTGTTGGAGTATCAAATAATCAGCATGAGCTAATAAAATATCATCCATATAATGAATTATATATCCAGATGGAAACTTACTTCTCGTGGACACTAAGGCTGCATCAACAAACTTTTGACATAAGGTGGGGCTATTTTTCATTCCCTGAGGCAAAACTTTCCATTGAAATCTTTGGAAAGGTCTTTGTAAATTAGAAGATGGTAAACTAAAAGCAAAACGTTTACAATCCTGTTTTGCAAGAGGAATGGTAAAAAAACAGTCCTGTAGATCTATAACTGCAAGATATTGTCCTTTTGGTATAGCCACAGGAGAAGGGAGGCCTGGTTGTAGAGCTCCCATGGTTTCCATAGTTTTGTTAATAGCTCTTAAATCCTGTAGGAGTCTCCATTTGCCAGATTTCTTTTTTATAACAAAAATAGGAGTATTCCAAGGACTAGTAGATGGTTCTATATGTCCCAACTCTAATTGCTCTTTAACTAGATGAGAGGCAGCATCCAGTTTTTCCTGAGTTAAGGGCCACTGATCCACCCAAACAGGGTTGTTGGAATTCCAAACAATAGGATCAGCCTCTTTAAGGACAGCGGCCCCTAAGAAAAAGGCTGTTTTGAAATCTGAGGTATATCATTTGTCAGAACAACATTAAATTGTTGTAAAATGTCTCGTCCCCATAAAGTAAAAGGCAAAGAGGGGATGACATAAGGCTGAAAAGTCCCAGTTTTTTCTTCACATTGCCAATGTAATATTTGTGTACTCTTGGCAACATTGGAGGCAAGTCCCAATCCTATAAGAGTAGAAGGAGACTTACTAGTGGGCCAAGAAGGAGGCCAGTCTTTTCCAGCTATACAAGAAACATCAGCTCCTGTATCCAAAATACCTTTTATTTGTAAACCTTCCACAGAAATATATTTCATAGGTCTAGATTGTGTAATCTTTTGTATCCATGCAACAACATTACTAGAACCAAAACTTTGATCTCCTCTATTACTTTTAAGTACAGTATTAGGATTGTTTAAATAAGGAATAATTAAAATTTGTGCAATTTTTTGCTGAGGTCTAATTTGAACAGTTTTAACTGGAGGTTGAATTATAACTTTAATTTCTCCCTGGAAATCTGAATCAATAATACCTGGCAAGATAAAAATGCCTTGGGAAGATAGAGAACTTTTTCCTAATATTAGACCAAAATAGCCTTGGGGAAGAGGTCCATAGACCCCAGTTGGAATCAAAGTAACTTCAGAATCTGGAGTAAGTATAGCATGAACTGAAGAGGGCAAGTCTAATCCTGCACTTCCTGGAGTTGCTCGGGCCAAGTCGCTAATTGAGAGCCCACGAAAGAAGGGATTTGTCTGGGAAAGCCCCTGTTGTTTTGTGGGGCCCGGGGGGAGCCCCATTGTCCGTTTTTTGATTCCGTTGGATTCTGAGAAGTAGGGACTATAGGGTTTCCATCCTTGTCAAATTTTGATCTACAATCTTTGGCCCAATGAAAGCCTTTATGACACCTGGGGCAGGGAATTTTTGGAGGATTATTTTGTATAAAAGGATTTTTATTAGATAGCTTATTTGGGCAATCACGACTAAAATGTCCTGTTTGTCCACAAGAAAAACATTGACCTTTAATATTAGGGGTATTATTTTTTGAAGGAAAATTTTTATTGTTATTTTTAGTACTATAACCCTTTAAAAACTGTGAGTAAGTCTTGCCTTGTAATGCAGCAGCAATAGCAATCCCCTGAATATGGGCTGGAGTAGAATCCATGCATATACGAATAAAATCAGATAAAGACCCTGTTTTTCTAATGGGTCGAAGTAAAGCTTGACAAGTGGGATTAGCATTTTCAAAGGCCAACTGCTTTATAAGTATATCAGCAGCTTCAGTATTAGTAATAATCTTAGAAACAGTTTCCTGTAGGCGGGCCACAAAATCTTCATATAACTCTGTAGCCTGTTGTTTAATGTTAGAAAGAAAATTTTGTTTTGTTTCAGAACTGGGTAAGCTTCGCCATGCAGTAACAGCACACTTTGAGATTTCAGTTAAGGTTTCTTTGTTAAGGGAAAGTTGGCTCTGAGGAGAAGCATAATCTCCAGTACCCAGTAACATACCTAAAGTATATTTTTGTCCTCTTTTAATAATACCTCTTCCTATTAATTGTTTTGCTTGATCTTCAAATTCAGATTTCCAGAGTAAATGTTGTCCAGGAGGCAGACAGGATTTGGCTGTCTGCTGCCAGTCAAAAGGCGTAAGCCATTCAGCAGCAACTGAGTCTACCAATTGTAAAGTATAAGGGGAAGTTGGACCAAAATTAGTAACAGAGGTTTTTAATTCTTTTATTAATTTAAAGGGAAGAGGTTCCCATTGAGGTGAGTCATCAAATTCTCCTTGAGGGATAACAGGAAAGCATAAAGAATAATCACCCTGATTTTTTGCTTCAGTGATGGCTCCAAGAAAGGGAAGATTTTTAGGTTGTTTTTTAGGTGTCTTATATTGTTGAGAATAATCAGGAGGAGCAGAGGGCTGTGTAGGAGGCACAGGAGACATAGAGACTAACAAATTTGGTGGCCAATCAGAGTTATGATATCGAGCTGCAGCCTCCTCTAAGTCCTCCTGATCTTGAGGAGAAAGTTGTTTATCCTCCTCTTCATCCCCTTGTTCATCATCAGATTGAGACTGTTTTTGAGGGGATGTAGTTTTATAAAATCTAGATGTAGCAGCAGCCCCAATTAAGGGGGTTTGTTCAGACTCAGTCACTTGACGAGCCAAACAAACTGCCTCATGGGTCGGATCCAAAGCATCTTTAAAAACATTCCATAATGCAAAAGCATCTACAGGAATCTTTTCTGGCCCATGATGATCATAATAAACTTTCATCTCTTTACCTAGTTTTTTCCATGTTTCTAAATTTAAGGTTCCTTCCTCAGGGAACCAAGGAGAGCATTCTTGAATAAAATGAAAAAAATGTCTTAACTGCTTAGAAGAAACTGAAATGCCCCGTTTATGGAGTATATGCTTAGCTATATCAATAAAGAGTCCTCTTTCTTTAGACTCTTTATGGCCCATGACTTCTCAAAATAAGTTCTCTGATTACTTACCCTTCACTTACTTAGCACCTTGCTAAGGGGTCTGCAGTACCCTAGGTAAGAATCCTATCCTCACCCGAAAACTTCTGAATGAAATGAATGCATCAGACTTACGGATTACCGATTGTCCCTGTTCGGGGGGCGCCAGATGTCGGAGACCAGCTCCAACAGGGGGTCTCAGGAGACGAACGGATGGTGAGGAGTCGGCGAAAGAGGGGTGGAGAAACAACACAGACACCAAAGTGCAGGTGTTGATCCCAATCTTTACTTGTGAACTTGATCATATATACTTTTCATTTTGGCAGGCTCACAGTACTTTGTGGTTACAAAACAGGAATCATTATTCAAAGAAACAAAATATTACCTAGCTACAATCAGAATAGAAGAATGTATCTTGGCTTATACATAAGCAAACATTTGTACTTTCAGTTCGTGTTTTGCTTTGAGCTGTTTTTGCTTAGTTAACTTTTAATAATAGTTACAAATGTCCCAAACTATTGGCCTATACCTTGACTATTCTTTCTTGACTTACTGACTGGAACCGGTGCCATGGTTATGGCAAGTGGTTGACTTGTTATTAGTTTTAATCAAACAAGAGTAAGAGCACAAACCATTGTGCACAGGAACAAGAACAAGTTGCCCAGTACTAAGCACTAATCTGTCTTCTTAACATTAATTTTTCTTCTCTAGATTTTAATTTAATTTCTCAAAAACTTCCTTGACAGGAATACAGGGAGTTTTTCATTAGACATTAACAATTTACACTCCACAGCTGAATCATTGCATTTAGAGCAAACAGATCCATTCTTTAGAAGTAGTTGTATTAATTGGGAAAGTCATGTTTTTTCCTTCATACTTAATGGTCATATGAGAAGTCACAACTATACTTATTAAAGGAATACAAAAACAAATCAGCCCATTCCCAGAAACATACTGCGCTCCTCCAGAGGATGGACGCCTTGCGCCATCCACCTCAGTAGGGCCTTGCCATTGCCTGAGTCAGGGGAGGGGCGCAGCACCAGTCATTTTTTCCAATGCAACACAAATGACCAAAATTAAAACCAAAACACTCCCACATGGCCTTCATCTTATTCCATATAGTCAATCATCTTAACCTCTGGCTGGAGGTTTCCATGAGGGGCGCAGCCCAAGACAGTGTCCAAAATCAGCTCGTTTGCCCCTCATTTGCCTAAAGACAGGGTAGCCTGGACACCGTTTCTCTGAAACAGGAGCGAACAAATAAGCCTGCCGTTAATACTTCTTTGTTTCTCCAATTTGAGGCCTACTGATTTTAGGTATCGATTCTTTAGGTGATTTAGAGTCATGCGAAAACACAAGCACCTCTGCAGGGCTTTGAAGAACTCATTTGACCCAAAGAATCCCTATTGTCATTTGATGGAGTGCAGGAACCTAACAGAGGAAGGCAAGAGACTTCATCCACAATGAATGATATTTTTTGCCATTTTGGTTTTTTAAGCTCACATGGGATCATTCTTAATATCCATCAGGTGCTGAGAATCTAAGTCACAGCCACACACAGGTCCAAGAGGCTGATAAAGAGCCACAGGTGAGGCCCATTCATTTCCATTTGAAAACTGTTTTCTTCAGGCTTCACAAAGGGGTGGCCTGAGGCAAAGACCTGCCTGACATTCAGTGCAACACAACAATAAGTAAGCAAAAGGCCCAAAGCAGGGTTTCTGCACTGAGACTTTCCTGGTCACACTGATATCTGAGTTTTTTGAGATGCTCGCCATTCTCTTCAGCTATCCAGTACATGGCCATGTCACAGAGCTTGGAGGTGGTACATATTTTGGACACAAATCCATGAGCCTATTCTGGAGAGTGGCCAGAATTCAGGAAGAAAACAACAACTTAGAAAGATAGCAGGTGTTGCACATTGATAAGACAAGCTGCAGTCCATTCATATATTGGGCAGGATGAATTATGGGAAGATTTATACTAGACAGGACACATCCATTAATGCATTCTCTTTTCTAATGTCTACAACAACGGACACAGTGGGATACACAGAAAGAGAAACACTCGCCATGTCAAATGACTTACTAGAAACTGTCCACTCCAAACCAAACAAACCGCCTTTTCTATCTATTCTCAGAACATGAGACAAAACAACAAACCCACACCCACTCCCACAAAGGCACCTCCTTCCCCCAAGTACGTCTGTGACTACCGGGAGTGTCCTCTGACTGGTGGGCCATACTATGTTCCCCCGAAATGGCCTGTCTTCTCTCAGATCTTGATTCCTTGACCAACTCTGTGAAGACGTCAGGAAAAAGTGGTTAGCCACTACCTGTTTTCTCAGGAAAGGTCCATCTTCAGAGCTCTCCTGGCATTTGGCCATCCTCACATCATTAGGTACCAAGAAAACTGACTCTGTCCTTGGTAAATCCAAACAAGTGAGCCCACTGGGACTGGGACTGGGACTGCCTCTGGGTGTCTGGCTTCCTGGATACCAAGTTCAGAGAGTTCCATCACCAAGGAAATGAGATATTTCACATTCTTTGGAACTGAATGAGGTCACTGCCTTGGCAACCACTTTGTCCTAACAGTTGCTTCCAAGGGTAACATAAGATGGAGGTTGCCAGAACTTCCTGTGACACTTTCATAAGGTAGAATGTATATCACCATTGGCACCCGGGAACAGCTCTCCACTCAGCCCTGGTTTGGTCCATCTTCTGTACAATAAGAAGAGAGAGAGGCAGATTCAGACACATCCCTTTATCCTGACCAGGTTGTTTGCCATTTAAGATGACTTTTGCTCTCTCAGGTGCTTCATACCTGCCTACAACTTCTCCAGGTACCATTTGTGCATGGACATTTGAGGTTCTCATCAGGTTGAAGGTCCCCAACTTTCCTGTATTGTAAGAACCACTCTGTCTCTGCTCTTCTGTAAAATGATTGAGGGAACAGTGTATACTTGGGGTTAAAAACAGGTTTGATTTTGATTACGAGTGATTCTGTGTGATGAATAATGGTATTGGGAACCTGCAATATTTACAAGAATATAGAGGTGAAATATAAGTAGGAAAACAGAAATCTAGGTATGATTTGAAGCCCAGAAGGGTTTTGCCCTTGATTTTGATACTTAGCTTTGAATGATGTTCTGCAAAGATGCCTCAGATAATTCCATATACAATGGCATAGGACCTTGTACATTGGATGATTGAATTTAGAAGAGAACATCCAGTCAAAAAGGGATATTCAGTAGGATTAGGAAGATAGTCGGTAGGTTTAGGAAGAAGAGTGAGTGTAGGATTTGGACCAAAAGTTCTTTAGCAATAGACTTTCGGTTGTTGAGTGAATGTAAATGTCAGCACATATGAAGAGTCAGTCACTATGTTGAACTGGGGAAAATATGTAGAAAAGCAGATATCAATAGAAACATTACGAAATCAGGCAAAGTATAAAGTGAGTGATAGAATTAGACATTTTCAACAGGGTTGAGTTTGAATATATAAATTAGGAAAAAAACAAATATGTAGTCACCAATAGGATTGACAATTGACAGCATTAGGCAACCTGGACATGGATGTTTTTAGAAATCCATGTTCACTTTCCATTTAGGATTTGGTACAATCATAAGTGTGACCTTTCCATTTTTGTCCAGAATATTACTGTGATAATGAGGTGACATGAGTATTTCTTTCACCATTTCTGGGAGCAATATATTGAAGATGTAAAATGAGAATCGGGGGTACAAAGAGGTGTACCCTGTTTCTAGGAACATAGAGAAAAAGCATGAATAGACCATAGTGTGAATAAATAATATAACTTTTTTGAACTTTAAATAATGAATTGAACTGATATCTGAAAAATTAAAGGAAATCGTATATTGATATACAATCATTCATTCCAACCAGGTATATATGTAATGGAAATATTTGTGTTTAGGTTTATCATAAAGAGTGAGTGAGTTTTGCTTCAAAATGATTATGGAAATTCAAAATAATGTGTTTGGAAAGAAGTCTCATGAAAAGACCAGTCAAGAATACCCTGACAATACATGTGTTCTGAAGCAAGAAGTGGTTAAAGTTGAAACAAATGCTTATTAATTTGTGAACTTGTGGATGAAATGTATATCCTGTGATGTGCAAAAACTGAAGAAACAATAATGTACCAGTGTCGAATACAAATGAATGACAAATTACATATCATGTCCCATAGGAGTCTACTTGCATTGATGTTAGACTGGGTCAGTTACTGTAGAATAATTAGGATTTGTATGCACCATTCACTGAAGTTAGTTTTCAGTACTAGGAAACAAATATGTATTTCAGGTGGATGAATATTTCTGATTATAATCTTGTGAAAAGTGGATTATACATCCACATACATGAACATGAATGAATTTAGAGAGTGTATATTAGACACATATATTTCATATTTTGAAAAATTTGCAGAGTATATCTATATCTATATCTGTATATACACACACACACACACACAACACTCACAGACATTAAAAAGTACCAATATAAATGCCAATCGAAATTCATCAGTAAATATGTATCATCCACAAATGCAAAAATATTTATTTTACTGAACATGAGTTAATGTATAATGTTGTTCTACTAGGACGCTCTCCTATAGGTTGAATTTTCATTTCCAACAGCATTTAGGAGGAGTGAACTCTTCTCACAATTTGTATCTGCCAAGACAGCCACCTCACAAAAATGTACGTGTGATACCTGATAGGATTCTATATATGCATATAAATATACATGTGTGAATAGGCTACAGAAAAGGGAAATAAGAATTCACATATTTGTTAAACTTAAAAACACATGGAGAATATTTCAAATAAATTTGACTAGATTTATAACTCCTACCTTATATAATGCAAATGTCAAGTCCAACTATACAACATATCTCCTCTGAAGTACTTGTATTTCTAATGTGTTGGGCTAATTTTCTCCATTATATTAGGATGAATAGTCTGAGTCTACTAGGTATGGGTTAGTGTCAGGGATTCAGTACTTCGATGGAAATTTGGAAAATGAATCCAATGTGTATGTAAAAATATGCTGAACAAATATCCTCCCGCTCTCATCCAGAACAATGCCTTGACATTACCTTCACCCCAAGTAAGACACAATTAGAGGAGAAGAGTTACAAAATCAGTGAATACATATCTGGAATGGAAAATGCTCAGGAGTTCACAACCTTGGAGGTGGTAGAGGAGTTTCCAAAACTAAGGGACAGGGTAAACACTCCACAAACATGGAGCTCTGCTGGCCTAAAAACTTTTTGAGAAACTGCCTCTGAGCTTCCACACTTGAAATATATGTTGTTTTCAGGAGATTTGGCTTCCTCTATAGTGAGACCATCAAAGCTGGGTCTGCATCTATGTGACCTGGAGGACATGGTTCTTATTTTCCAATGAACAAGATGAAGCAGTGCTGAATCCTCTCTTTGTAGGTAAACTGAGGCCACTGGGGACTAAGTGTCTCCCCGTGTGGACTGTGAAGCCATTTGGTCCTCTTCCACTTTTTGTGGTGTTTTTGCTGCTGCACTGTGAGTTTGGTATTTGTTTCACGAAATACTAGGAGCTAAACTGGGACACAGTGCTGGAGGGAGTTCTGTCACGCGTGGTGGGTCAGGGTCTGCAAGAGAATGCACCAAATAGGCTCCTATCTCTCACAGCTTGCCCCATTGCCCCCTTGTCCATATCAATCTGATTCTTAATTTTCCTCTGAAAACTCTCCATGTAACAAGATGCCTTTACATATAAGGGTCTGTTGGCTGCACCATGTCAGTTACAAGCCATTTGGAATCCAATGGTAGATCCACATGGCCCTACCACGGATTTTTTAGCAAACACCTCCCCACCACTGCTCTAGACCCACTACTCAGCAGGCTCCAAATTTCTGGCATCTCTGTTCTACACCATTTTCATGAAACTCAGTAAATCAAGCACTGTCTGGTATACTCATGATCAGCAACAGGACATCCAATGTTTCTCCAGTGCCACCTGGTCATAGGAATTTCAAAAATTTCATGGTATTTATCTAGCCATTTTTCAAGCATGAAGTTGGAGGCACTGTGGGTTTCAGTTCATTCAGCAAACATTAAATGGTGAGGAAGCTCATTTCAATGAAATCTCTGGAGAACTCTCACAGGCACGGCTTCCCAAAGAGTGGACAAAAGGTCACATTAGGCCAGGCCCATTGAGGTCTACAATGTGAGGTCCATGTGTGTTTTGACTCTCAACTATGGCTGCCATTTCTTTAAGAATAAAATCATGTGATATCCTTGCTGAGATTCCCAGGCCTCTGTGGAAATCCACCCGGGGCCTAGGTCTCAGTTTCCAAGAGCGACTTTCATGCGTGGCCTCTTAAAATCCCAACAAAATTCATGGCAATGCTTCTCTGAGTTCAGTTCCAAAACCCAGTCTCTAAGGGGAATCACACCAGAGTTCAAGCTCACGTGGACCCAGTCATTTTTTCCAATGCAACACAAATGACCAAAATTAAAACCAAAACACTCCCACATGGCCTTCATCTTATTCCATATAGTCAATCATCTTAACCTCTGGCTGGAGGTTTCCATGAGGGGCGCAGCCCAAGACAGTGTCCAAAATCAGCTCGTTTGCCCCTCATTTGCCTAAAGTCAGGGTAGCCTGGACACCGTTTCTCTGAAACAGGAGCGAACAAATAAGCCTGCCGTTAATACTTCTTTGTTTCTCCAATTTGAGGCCTACTGATTTTAGATATCGATTCTTTAGGTGATTTAGAGTCATGCGAAAACACAAGCACCTCTGCAGGGCTTTGAAGAACTCATTTGACCCAAAGAATCCCTATTGTCATTTGATGGAGTGCAGGAACCTAACAGAGGAAGGCAAGAGACTTCATCCACAATGAATGATATTTTTTGCCATTTTGGTTTTGGAAGCTCACATGGGATCATTCTTAAGATCCATTAGGTGCTGAGAATCTAAGTCACAGCCACACACAGGTCCAAGAGGCTGATAAAGAGCCACAGGTGAGGCCCATTCATTTCCATTTGAAAACTGTTTTCTTCAGGCTTCACAAAGGGGTGGCCTGAGGCAAAGACCTTCCTGACATTCAGTGCAACACAACAATAAGTAAGCAAAAGGCCCAAAGCAGGGTTTCTGCACTGAGACTTTCCTGGTCACACTGATATCTGAGTTTTTTGAGATGCTCGCCATTCTCTTCAGCTATCCAGTACATGGCCATGTCACAGAGCTTGGAGGTGGTACATATTTTGGACACAAATCCATGAGCCTATTCTGGAGAGTGGCCAGAATTCAGGAAGAAAACAACAACTTAGAAAGATAGCAGGTGTTGCACATTGATAAGACAAGCTGCAGTCCATTCATATATTGGGCAGGATGAATTATGGGAAGATTTATACTAGACAGGACACATCCATTAATGCATTCTCTTTTCTAATGTCTACAACAACGGACACAGTGGGATACACAGAAAGAGAAACACTCGCCATGTCAAATGACTTACTAGAAACTGTCCACTCCAAACCAAACAAACCGCCTTTTCTATCTATTCTCAGAACATGAGACAAAACAACAAACCCACACCCACTCCCACAAAGGCACCTCCTTCCCCCAAGTACGTCTGTGACTACCCGGAGTGTCCTCTGACTGGTGGGCCATACTATGTTCCCCCGAAATGGCCTGTCTTCTCTCAGATCTTGATTCCTTGACCAACTCTGTGAAGACGTCAGGAAAAAGTGGTTAGCCACTACCTGTTTTCTCAGGAAAGGTCCATCTTCAGAGCTGTCCTGGCATTTGGCCATCCTCACATCATTAGGTACCAAGAAAACTGACTCTGTCCTTGGTAAATCCAAACAAGTGAGCCCACTGGGACTGGGACTGGGACTGCCTCTGGGTGTCTGGCTTCTTGGATACCAAGTTCAGAGAGTTCCATCACCAAGGAAATGAGGTATTTCACATTCTTTGGAACTGAATGAGGTCACTGCCTTGGCAACCACTTTGTCCTAACAGTTGCTTCCAAGGGTAACATAAGATGGAGGTTGCCAGAACTTCCTGTGACACTTTCATAAGGTAGAATGTATATCACCATTGGCACCCGGGAACAGCTCTCCACTCAGCCCTGGTTTGGTCCATCTTCTGTACAATAAGAAGAGAGAGAGGCAGATTCAGACACATCCCTTCATCCTGACCAGGTTGTTTGCCATG
The DNA here is from genome assembly GCF_048772815.1 of Callospermophilus lateralis. NCBI lineage: Eukaryota > Metazoa > Chordata > Mammalia > Rodentia > Sciuridae > Callospermophilus > Callospermophilus lateralis. The sequence continues at coordinate 341,193 of NW_027512831.1, forward strand.
GAAGATGACTTTTGCTCTCTCAGGTGCTTCATACCTGCCTACAACTTCTCCAGGTACCATTTGTGCATGGACATTTGAGGTTCTCATCAGGTTGAAGGTCCCCAACTTTCCTGTATTGTAAGAACCACTCTGTCTCTGCTCTTCTGTAAAATGATTGAGGGAACAGTGTATACTTGGGGTTAAAAACTGGTTTGATTTGGATTACGAGTGATTCTGTGTGATGAATAATGGTATTGGGAAACTGCAATATTTACAAGAATATAGAGGTGAAATATAAGTAGGAAAACAGAAATCTAGGTATGATTTGAAGCCCAGAAGGGTTTTGCCCTTGATTGGGATACTTAGCTTTGAATGATGTTCTGCAAAGATGCCTCAGATAATTCGATATACAATGGCATAGGACCTTGTACATTGGATGATTGAATTTAGAAGAGAACATCCAGTCAAAAAGGGATATTCAGTAGGATTAGGAAGATAGTCGGTAGGTTTAGGAAGAAGAGTGAGTATAGGATTTGGACCAAAAGTTCTTTAGCAATAGACTTTCGGTTGTTGAGTGAATGTAAATGTCAGCACATATGAAGAGTCAGTCACTATGTTGAACTGGGGAAAATATGTAGAAAAGCAGATATCAATAGAAACATTACGAAATCAGGCAAAGTATAAAGTGAGTGATAGAATTAGACATTTTCAACAGGGTTGAGTTTGAATATATTAATTAGGAAAAAAACAAATATGTAGTCACCAATAGGATTGACAATTGACAGCATTAGGCAACCTGGACATGGATGTTTTTAGAAATCCATGTTCACTTTCCATTTAGGCTTTGGTACAATCATAAGTGTGACCTTTCCATTTTTTGTCCAGAATATTACGGTGACAATGAGGTGACATGAGTATTTCTTTCACCATTTCTGGGAGCAATATATTGAAGATGTAAAATGAGAATCGGGGGTACAAAGAGGTGTACCTTGTTTCTAGGAACATAGAGAAAAAGCATGAATAGACCATACTGTGAATAAATAATATAACTTTTTTGAACTTTAAATAATGAATTGAACTGATATCTGAAAAATTAAAGGAAATCGTATATTGATATACAATCATTCATTCCAACCAGGTATATATGTAATGGAAATATTTGTGTTTAGGTTTATCATAAAGAGTGTGTGAGTTTTGCTTCAAAATGATTATGGAAATTCAAAATAATGTGTTTGGAAAGAATTCTCATGAAAAGACCAGTCAAGAATACCCTGACAATACATGTGTTCTGAAGCAAGAAGTGGTTAAAGTTGAAACAAATGCTTATTAATTTGTGAACTTGTGGATGAAATGTATATCCTGTGATGTTCAAAAACTGAAGAAACAATAATGTACCAGTGTCGAATACAAATGAATGACAAATTATATATCATGTCCCATAGGAGTCTACTTGCATTGATGTTAGACTGGGTCAGTTACTGTAGAATAATTAGGATTTGTATGCACCATTCACTGAAGTTAGTTTTCAGTACTAGGAAACAAATATGTATTTCAGGTGGATGAATATTTCTGATTATAATCTTGTGAAAAGTGGATTATAAATCCACATACATGAACATGAATGAATTTAGAGAGTGTATATTAGACACATATATTTCATATTTTGAAAAATTTGCAGAGTATATCTATATCTATATCTGTATATACACACACACACACACAACACTCACAGACATTAAAAAGTACCAATATAAATGCCAATCGAAATTCATCAGTAAATATGTATCATCCACAAATGCAAAAATATTTATTTTACTGAACATGAGTTAATGTATAATGTTGTTCTACTAGGACGCTCTCCTATAGGTTGAATTTTCATTTCCAACAGCATTTAGGAGGAGTGAACTCTTCTCACAATTTGTATCTGCCAAGACAGCCACCTCACAAAAATGTACGTGTGATACCTGATAGGATTCTATATATGCATATAAATATACATGTGTGAATAGGCTACAGAAAAGGGAAATAAGAATTCACATATTTGTTAAGCTTAAAAACACATGGAGAATATTTCAAATAAATTTGACTAGATTTATAACTCCTACCTTATATAATGCAAATGTCAAGTCCAACTATACAACATGTCTCCTCTGAAGTACTTGTATTTCTAATGTGTTGGGCTAATTTTCTCCATTATATTAGGATGAATAGTCTGAGTCTCCTAGGTATGGGTTAGTGTCAGGGATTCAGTACATCGAATGGAAATTTGGAAAATGAATCCAATGTGTATGTAAAAATATGCTGCACAAATATCCTCCCGCTCTCATCCAGAACAATGCCTTGACATTACCTTCACCCCAAGTAAGACACAATTAGAGGAGAAGAGTTACAAAATCAGTGAATACATATCTGGAATGGAAAATGCTCAGGAGTTCACAACCTTGGAGGTGGTAGAGGAGTTTCCAAAACTAAGGGACAGGGTAAACACTCCACAAACATGGAGCTCTGCTGGCCTAAAAACTTTTTGAGAAACTGCCTCTGAGCTTCCACACTTGAAATATATGTAGTTTTCAGGAGATTTGGCTTCCGCTGTAGTGAGACCATCAAAGCTGGGTCTGCATCTATGTGACCTGGAGGACATGGTTTCTTATTTTCCAATGAACAAGATGAAGCAGTGCTGAATCCTCTCTTTGTAGGTAAACTGAGGCCACTGGGGACTAAGTGTCTCCCCGTGTGGACTGTGAAGCCATTTGGTCCTCTTCCACTTTTTGTGGTGTTTTGGCTGCTGCACTGTGAGTTTGGTATTTGTTTCACGAAATACTAGGAGCTAAACTGGGACACAGTGCTGGAGGGAGTTCTGTCACGTGTGGTGGGTCAGGGTCTGCAAGAGAATGCACCAACTAGGCTCCTATCTCTCACAGCTTGCCCCATTGCCCCCTTGTCCATATCAACCTGATTCTTAATTTTCCTCTGAAAACTCTCCATATAACAAGATGCCTTTACATATAAGGGTCTGTTGGCTGCACCATGTCAGTTACAAGCCATTTGGAATCCAATGGTAGATCCACATGGCCCTACCACGGATGTTTTATCAAACACCTCCCCACCACTGCTCTAGACCCACTACTCAGCAGGCTCCAAATTTCTGGCATCTCTGTTCTACACCATTTTCATGAAACTCAGTAAATCAAGGCACTGTCTGGTATACTCATGATCATCAACAGGACATCCAATGTTTCTCCAGTGCCACCTGGTCATAGGAATTTCAAAAATTTCATGGTATTTATCTAGCCATTTTTCAAGCATGAAGTTGGAGGCACTGTGGGTTTCAGTTCATTCAGCAAACATTAAATGGTGAGGAAGCTCATTTCAATGAAATCTCTGGAGAACTCTCACAGGCATGGCTTCCCAAAGAGTGGACAAAAGGTCACATTAGGCCAGGCCCATTGAGGTCTACAATGTGAGGTCCATGTGTGTTTTGACTCTCAACTATGGCTGCCATTTCTTTAAGAATAAAATCATGTGATATCCTTGCTGAGATTCCCAGGCCTCTGTGGAAATTCACCCGGGGCCTAGGTCTCAGTTTCCAAGAGCGACTTTCATGCGTGGCCTCTTAAAATCCCAACAAAATTCATGGCAATGCTTCTCTGAGTTCAGTTCCAAAACCCAGTCTCTAAGGGGAATCACACCAGAGTTCAAGCTCACGTGGACCCAGTCATTTTTTCCAATGCAACACAAATGACCAAAATTAAAACCAAAACACTCCCACATGGCCTTCATCTTATTCCATATAGTCAATCATCTTAACCTCTGGCTGGAGATTTCCATGAGGGGCGCAGCCCAAGACAGTGTCCAAAATCAGCTCGTTTGCCCCTCATTTGCCTAAAGTCAGGGTAGCCTGGACACCGTTTCTCTGAAACAGGAGTGAACAAATAAGCCTGCCGTTAATACTTCTTTGTTTCTCCAATTTGAGGCCTACTGATTTTAGGTATCGATTCTTTAGGTGATTTAGAGTCATGCGAAAACACAAGCACCTCTGCAGGGCTTTGAAGAACTCATTTGACCCAAAGAATCCCTATTGTCATTTGATGGAGTGCAGGAACCTAACAGAGGAAGGCAAGAGACTTCATCCACAATGAATGATATTTTTTGCCATTTTGGTTTTGGAAGCTCACGTGGGATCATTCTTAAGATCCATCAGGTGCTGAGAATCTAAGTCACAGCCACACACAGGTCCAAGAGGCTGATAAAGAGCCACAGGTGAGGCCCATTCATTTCCATTTGAAAACTGTTTTCTTCAGGCTTCACAAAGGGGTGGCCTGAGGCAAAGACCTTCCTGACATTCAGTGCAACACAACAATAAGTAAGCAAAAGGCCCAAAGCAGGGTTTCTGCACTGAGACTTTCCTGGTCACACTGATATCTGAGTTTTTTGAGATGCTCGCCATTCTCTTCAGCTATCCAGTACATGGCCATGTCACAGAGCTTGGAGGTGGTACATATTTTGGACACAAATCCATGAGCCTATTCTGGAGAGTGGCCAGAATTCAGGAAGAAAACAACAACTTAGAAAGATAGCAGGTGTTGCACATTGATAAGACAAGCTGCAGTCCATTCATATATTGGGCAGGATGAATTATGGGAAGATTTATACTAGACAGGACACATCCATTAATGCATTCTCTTTTCTAATGTCTACAACAACGGACACAGTGGGATACACAGAAAGAGAAACACTCGCCATGTCAAATGACTTACTAGAAACTGTCCACTCCAAACCAAACAAACCGCCTTTTCTATCTATTCTCAGAACATGAGACAAAACAACAAACCCACACCCACTCCCACAAAGGCACCTCCTTCCCCCAAGTACGTCTGTGACTACCCGGAGTGTCCTCTGACTGGTGGGCCATACTATGTTCCCCCGAAATGGCCTGTCTTCTCTCAGATCTTGATTCCTTGACCAACTCTGTGAAGACGTCAGGAAAAAGTGTTAGCCACTACCTGTTTTCTCAGGAAAGGTCCATCTTCAGAGCTGTCCTGGCATTTGGCCATCCTCACATCATTAGGTACCAAGAAAACTGACTCTGTCCTTGGTAAATCCAAACAAGTGAGCCCACTGGGACTGGGACTGGGACTGCCTCTGGGTGTCTGGCTTCTTGGATACCAAGTTCAGAGAGTTCCATCACCAAGGAAATGAGGTATTTCACATTCTTTGGAACTGAATGAGGTCACTGCCTTGGCAACCACTTTGTCCTACAGTTGCTTCCAAGGGTAACATAAGATGGAGGTTGCCAGAACTTCCTGTGACACTTTCATAAGGTAGAAGGTATATCACCAATGGCACCCGGAACAGCTCTCCACTCAGCCCTGGTTTGGTCCATCTTCTGTACAATAAGAAGAGAGAGAGGCAGATTCAGACACATCCCTTCATCCTGACCAGGTTGTTTGCCATGGAAGATGACTTTTGCTCTCTCAGGTGCTTCATACCTGCCTACAACTTCTCCAGGTTCCATTTGTGCATGGACATTTGAGGTTCTCATCATGTTGAAGGTCCCAACTTTCCTGTATTGTAAGAACCACTCTGTCTCTGCTCTTCTGTAAAATGATTGAGGAACAGTGTATACTTGGGGTTAAAAACAGGTTTGATTTGGATTACGAGTGATTCTGTGTGATGAATAATGGTATTGGGAACCTGCAATATTTACAAGAATATAGAGGTGAAATATAAGTAGGAAAACAGAAATCTAGGTATGATTTGAAGCCCAGAAGGGTTTTGCCCTTGATTGGGATACTTAGCTTTGAATGATGTTCTGCAAAGATGCCTCAGATAATTCCATATACAATGGCATAGGACCTTGTACATTGGATGATTGAATTTAGAAGAGAACATCAGTCAAAAAGGGATATTCAGTAGGATTAGGAAGATAGTCGGTAGGTTTAGGAAGAAGAGTGAGTATAGGATTTGGACCAAAAGTTCTTTAGCAATAGACTTTCGGTTGTTGAGTGAATGTAAATGTCAGCACATATGAAGAGTCAGTCACTATGTTGAACTGGGGAAAATATGTAGAAAAGCAGATATCAATAGAAACATTACGAAATCAGGCAAAGTATAAAGTGAGTGATAGAATTAGACATTTTCAACAGGGTTGAGTTTGAATATATAAATTAGGAAAAAAACAAATATGTAGTCACCAATAGGATTGACAATTGACAGCATTAGGCAACCTGGACATGGATGATTTTTAGAATCCATGTTCACTTTCCATTTAGGCTTTGGTACAATCATAAGTGTGACCTTTCCATTTTTTGTCCAGAATATTACTGTGATAATGAGGTGACATGAGTATTTTCTTTCACCATTTCTGGGAGCAATATATTGAAGTTGTAAATGAGAATCGGGGGTACAAAGAGGTGTACCCTGTTTCTAGGAACATAGAGAAAAAGCATGAATAGACCATACTGTGAATAAATAATATAACTTTTTTGAACTTTAAATAATGAATTGAACTGATATCTGAAAAATTAAAGGAAATCGTATATTGATATACAATCATTCATTTCCAACCAGGTATATATGTAATGGAAATATTTGTGTTTAGGTTTATCATAAAGAGTGTGTGAGTTTTGCTTCAAAATGATTATGGAAATTCAAAATAATGTGTTTGGAAAGAAGTCTCATGAAAAGACCAGTCAAGAATACCCTGACAATACATGTGTTCTGAAGCAAGAAGTGGTTAAAGTTGAAACAAAGCTTATTAATTTGTGAACTTGTGGATGAAATGTATATCCTGTGATGTGCAAAAACTGAAGAAACAATAATGTACCAGTGTCGAATACAAATGAATGACAAATTACATATCATGTCCCATAGGAGTCTACTTGCATTGATGTTAGACTGGGTCAGTTACTGTAGAATAATTAGGATTTGTATGCACCATTCACTGAAGTTAGTTTTCAGTACTAGGAAACAAATATGTATTTCAGGTGGATGAATATTTCTGATTATAATCTTGTGAAAAGTGGATTATAAATCCACATACATGAACATGAATGAATTTAGAGAGTGTATATTAGACACATATATTTCATATTTTGAAAAATTTGCAGAGTAATCTATATCTATATCTGTATATACACACACACACACACAACACTCACAGACATTAAAAAGTACCAATATAAATGCCAATCGAAATTCATCAGTAAATATGTATCATCCACAAATGCAAAAATATTTATTTTACTGAACATGAGCTAATGTACAAGGTTGTTCTACTAGGACGCTCTCCTATAGGTTGAATTTCATTTCCAACAGCATTTAGGAGGGAGTGAACTCTTCTCACAATTTTGTATCTGCCAAGACAGCCACCTCACAAAAATGTACGTGTGATACTGGTAGGATTCTATATATGCATATA